>NC_061068.1:12976354-13282187 GCF_021917145.1 Hypomesus transpacificus | reverse complement strand
CAGTCACCTCACCCGTTTAAAACTCATGCCATTTGAGATGGAAAAACCTATAGGAATGAATGCGTTTCAGAGCGAAAGCATATTTCAGCAAACTTTACATACATAAACTATCAAACCAAACTATCATAACCCTCTTCAAAACAAGTGAGTCACATTTCAGTGTTTAAAAATGTGTGTTACATTTAATTGCTTGTTTTCAATTTCCAGATGTGTATTTCTCAACATATGTTGCCATGTCATTTTCATTTGTTGTGTTGCAGCCATCTTTGGCTCACTGCTTATGGAAATTCATAAAGCAGTTCTTCTTAGCTGTGAGGCATAAATAATTGGCACACTTTACACTGCACTTTCACTATGCCCAAACACCCTGGGTATTTGACTTTCCTCTCCATGCAAAGGCACCTTGCAACTTTAGCCTCGATTTTCAGCAATCTGTAGACATCTTTCTTTGGTATGCCACAGTCCCAGCAGTATAAGAGCCAGACCTCAACAATGGTGAAATCCCTCATGTGGAACATAACCCTGTGATGCCACTTCCTTGACCTCACCTTTGTTCCGTAAAGAACAATCGGACAGGTCTAGAGTTGAGAGGAGTATGACAACATAATTGTCATGCCATTTAACTGCCCTGAGATTGACTCTATTAGGCCTGGTTTATTTCTCTTCAATGGCAGACTTCCAAACCTGTGGTAACATGGCTTAAGGACAACAAAGTCAAGGAACTTGAGGGGCCATCACAAACGAAACGTTTAACCCAAGTTAAATACTTAGTTAGTATTATAATAGTATATAGTTTATAACTTCAGACCCACTGGGAATCTAATGAAAGAAGAAGATGATTCTCTACTATTATTCTGTCATTTAACTTTTTTTTAATTAAGTGGTTATTTTAACTGACCTAAAACATGGAATGTTTACAAGGATGAAATGTCAGGGATTGTGAAAAACTGAGTTTGTACGTGTTTGGATAGGTAAATAAATGTAAACTTTGTCTTCATACTTTGTTTTTTTCCCTGTATTCTTTATGCATTGCCCCCTGCCACAGGGTAGCATGTAGAAACCACCAGATATACTGTTCTTGCACTTAAAATACAGAGACCGCAAAAAAAAAATCTGAATACTTCTTGTATCACAGACGACAATGGACTTGCTTACATAAACAATCAACTTAGAGTATGTACATTTTCTGACCCCTGGAATTGTGATATAGTGAATTATACGTAAAATAGTTTGTAAACAATTGATGGCAATGTCATGCAATTAAATGTCCTAAATGACATGACAAAATTATGATTTGTTAACATGAATTTTGAGGTCTTCAACCCAAGTGTATATAAACTTCAGACTTTAATTTTGTTTTGAGATGCAGATAATGGCATTTCAGCACAATCCTAATGGACATGTAAGTCTATGACTGTAGAGTTTAACAAATGTTTACTTCAAATTGTCAAGACAATTGCATTTGGGTCAATATAATGTGTTTTTAGGCTAGCGTTCTTCATAATGACACTGTGTATGTTTTGTCTGTTAAAGTGTTTTTGTGTGAGCTAGTGTTTTATTGTCTTAATGGAAACTGACGGAGGGCCATATAGACGAGGACTCCATTGCAGAACACATTGGTGGTATTGTGGTCTACCGCGACAGGCTAGGAGATCTAATTAAGATAGAGACGCACATTCTAGGGTGTTGGTATGTGTGTGAAAGAGAAATGATGTGTGTGTTTGGAAGAGGTATAGAAAGTGTGTGTGCGCTCTATGACTTTATCCTATTCTCACCTACTTGTCTCTTATCAACCTCTATCACAAACATTTCTGTGTGTGTGATTTTTCCATACTCAGCAACAGTGCTGCCAGTTAATAGTATCGCTCAAGACTCTTATCATGGTGCCAACATGATTAGCCCATTTTCTGTGTGTGTGAGAATAAGATGGAGAGTATGTGAATGTGTGCATCACAGAGGAGTCTCAGAGATGAGTATTGGACTGTGAGCGAATGATGCTCATGTGAGATGAAACTAGCCAGACAAAAATGACAAGAACATCTAACTGTAAACATACATTACTGTACAGGGCTGCGTTTCCCGATATCAATGGATCGTATCTGTTAGTGATGTGTCGTTCGTTCATTTTGAACAAATCCTTACAAGGACTCGGGAGTAACGAGTCCTCTCAAAGAGTGATTCGTTCATTTTCTCGTGGCCGCGCATCGAGACTGTTGCATAGGCTTGTCCAAGAAAACAGAAATGATTCGTTCATTTCCCGACTCGGTCTTTGGGTACGAGTCTTTGGATAATTTTTCACGTGACCTGCATAGGCTCTGTACTGGTAGCTAGAGGAAATGAACGATTCGTTCATCTCCCGACTCAGTCTTTCTACGAGTCTTTGGGAGAATTTTTCACGTGACCTGCATAGGCTCTGTACTCAGGGCCACGTTTGTGCAATGGGCAGGAGGTGCTGCTGCCCCGGGCCCCGGCCACTAGGGGGCCCCGGCACGGGAGATAAAAAAAAATACAACAAAAAAATGCATTTACCAAAACATGCAAGACAATAGGTGCATTCGACATGACCCGACTTCATGCAGCGCTGCAGGCGGCTGACTTGAAACAGAGAATTCTGGTTAGACTTTTTGTCCGACTTGAGACGGCGCCAAGGATACGTCACTGTGACGTCGCCATCAAAATACTGTGAGATTATTAGAGAACTGCAGGCTGTGTAGCCGAGCGCATTTTCACAAGAGCAACTGCACGGGTTCAAGTGACGACACTGCTATTTCATGAATGGCCAGACTCACACACGACAACTGTGACGCGTGTTTTGTAATATTCGGACACCTTCAGTTTCGCCAATGCTCATATCCGGACCAAACAGTTGAATTGAATTAAACATTTATGGAAGAAAGGGTTTTACTCAGCCTCTTCACTGACGGAAAGACTACGTTTAATTATAAATAGAGTAAAGTGAGCAAACAGCGCTTAATCGGCCATGACTGACGTCAATGCAGCAAACCACGAGAAGCTGAAATGTCCGACTTCACAGAGCCGTTTTCAACTCCTCCCCGACTGCAAGCGGCCACTCTCGCCGGTCGTTTCATGCAGCCGCAGTCCATGTCGAACATACCTAATGGCTTCGCATGAAGGTGATGTCAAACGAGTTTGACCTGCTTCGCCAAATTGACTTCAACGATTTGGTTTGTGACTTTGCCTTAAAAAAAGTAGACGAGTGCACTTAAACTAGTCCCACACTGATTATCTAGCCTATGTTCTTTTCAGTAGGCGGTCATAGCCTGATAATTAAATTGTTCAATCGAGTTGTTTGTAAATATGTGTTCGCTGGGCTGTGTGTGTGCACGCTAGACTGCATGTTCCAATGTATTTGACATCGTGGCTGGCTAGGGGTGTGTTAGAATATAGCCTATTATACGGTGGCCCTGAAGTGCAAATCACACCCCCTAATATGTATCACACCCCCTAATATGTGTACATCCCCCAAATGAAAACACTCCCCCCCCAATACGAGTCAACTCCCCCCAAATCGGATGACTTGTTCACCTCCCCCCAATACAAAAACACGCTCACTCAAATGGAAAACGACATTACATTAACTCAAAAACATATTACATTAACTCTAAACGGAAAGGGTAGGTACTACACTTTAGCGCTGATTGGATGCAGTAGGCTAACTAACAAGAAATAAGAAATTGATCGACAGAAGTACAAAATGCAATAGCCTGACAGAGTTACGTGCACCAGGACATTTATTTGGGTATCGAAACATGTAGCATAGGCTACGTATGCAAAAGAATAAATTGCGTTATAAATGTTAACATCGATAGCCAAACAACTAGCCCTCGTAACTCTGTCATTATCATGAACTTGATCATTTTGGTTGGAAGGAAAGAGGAAACATTAATGTTTACAATTCAGAGTCATGACACTCTTTATTTTAATCAGGGTCATTCCTATGAAATAATCTCAGATATGCTGTTAACGTTTCACAATATAAGTAGCCTATGCGCACGCTAAAAACACAGTTGAAGGAAGCAGGACTTTTCAGAAAAAAATAATAATAGTCCACTACAGAAGAACGAAATGCCACAATGACAGTGTAACGTGGACCAGGATAGTTGTTTGGCTATCGATTTTTACATTTAACACAAAATACTTTTGCCTAAGTTGCCTACTATTTGCTAGATTCTTCGATAGCCAAACAAATGTTCTGGTGCACGTAACTCTGCCAGGCTATTGCATTTTGTACTTCTGTCGATCAATTTCATATTTCTTGTTAGTTAACCTACTGCATCCAATCAGTGCTAAAGTGTAGTACCTACCCTTTCCGTTCAGAGTTAATGTAATGTGTTATTGAGTTAATGTAATGTAGTTTTCCATTTGGGGGAGCGTGTTTTTGTATTGGGGGGAGGTGAACAAGTCATCCGATTTGGGGGGAGTTGACTCGTATTGGGGGGGGGAGTGTTTTCATTTGGGGGATGTAATCATATTTGGGGGTGTGATTTGCACTTCAGGGCCACCGTACTATTACAATCAGTGGCAATTTCTTCAAAGACTTTCTTTAAGACTGCAAGGGAAGCAATAAAAAAAAATGTATGGTAAAATATTTACTATTGTGTTAACATTTTAAATGCGTTAGAACACATTCATATCGAAGACGAGTTCTTTCAGAATCAGCTACATATATTAGCAGGTCGACTGACTGATTTCCTTCTCATACATCCCCGCAGCGTCACAGTGCATTTCCCTGTTGAAGCTCAGCTTCCATAGACTTCAATGGGGCTGCTTTGAACAGTTTTTTTCAGTGCTTCGAAACTACAGTGCCCTCCAAAAGTATTGGAACAGTGAGGCGAATTCCTTTATTTTTGCTGTAGACTGAAAACATTTGGGCTTGACATCAAATAATGAACGTGAGACCAGAGATCAACGTTTCAGCTTTTATTTCCAGGTATTTACATCAGGATCTGATGCACAACTAAGAAAATATCACATTTTGTTTGAATCCACCCATTTGTCATGTGAGCAAAAGTATTGGAACAGATATACTTAAAACATATTTAAGTGAATAAGACTTAATATTTAGTTGCAAATCCTTTGCTTTCAATAACTGCAGCAAGTCTGTGACCCATTGACGTCACCAAACTTTTGCATTCTTCCTTTTTGATGCTTTCCCAGGCTTTCACTGCAGCCTCTTTCAGTTGTTGTTTGTTTTGTGGGGTTCCTCCCTTCAGTCTCCTCTTAAGCAGGTAAAATGCATGCTCTATAGGGTTTAAGTCTGGAGATTGACTTGGCCAGTCTAATACCTTCCATTTCTTGCCCCTGATGAACTCCTTTGTTGTTTTGGCAGTGTGTTTTGGGTCGTTATCTTGCTGCATGATGAAGGCTCTGCCAATCAGTTTGGTTGCATCTTTCCTTAAATTGGCAGACAAAATGTTTCTGTAGACTTCCGAGTTCATTTTGCTGCTGCCATCATGTGTTACATCCTCAATGAAGATTAATGAGCCCGTCCTAGAAGAAGCCATGCAAGCCCAAGCCATGACATTACCTCCACCGTGTTTCACAGATGAGCTTGTGTGTTTGGGATCATGAGCAGTTCCTTTCTTTCTCCAAACTTTAGCCTTTCCATCACTTTGGTAAAAGTTAATCTTTGTCTCATCAGTCCATAAAACTTTGTCCCAGAATTTTTGAGGTTCATCTCTGTACTTTTTGGCAAATTCCAGCCTGGCCTTCCTATTCTTCTTGCTAATGAGTGGTTTGCATCTTCTGGTGTAGCCCTTGTACTTTTGTTCATGAAGTCTTCTGCGAACAGTAGATAGTGATACCTTCACTCCTGCCATCTGGAGGTTGTTGCTGATCTCACTAACAGTTGTTTTAGGGTCTTTCTTTACAGCTCTCACAATGTTTCTGTCATCAACTGCTGATGTTTTCCTTGGTCTACCTGTTCGACGTCTGTTACTTAGTACACCAGTAGTTTTCTTCTTCTTCAGGACATTCCAAATGGTTGTACTGGCTATGGCCAATGTTTCTGCAATGGCTCTGATTGATTTTCCATCTTCTCTAAGACTCACAATTGCTTGTTTTTCACCCAAAGACAGCGCTCCGGTTTTCACGTTGTTTTCACCTCTGAATACAGTCTGCATAGACAAAACCTATCTTACCCAATCTGAACCTGAGTGTAGACATTCAGTGGTATTTATTGATTGAATAATGTATGTAATAGGACACACCTGGGCAACAAAACACACCTGTCAGTCGTATGTTCCAATACTTTTGCTCACGTGACAAATGGGTGGGTTCGAACAAAAAGGTGATATTTTCTAATTTGTGCATCAGATCCTGATGTAAATACCTGGAAATAAAAGCTGAAACGTTGATCTCTGGTTTCACATTCATCGTTTGATGTCAAGCCCAAATGTTTTCAGTCTACAGCAAAAATAAAGGAATTGGCCTCACTGTTCCAATACTTTTGGAGGGCACTGTATAAGGTCATTGGATAAATGCTGAGATGATCCCGCCTTGGACGCTCAGCGTCTTTAGGGGTGAATGGAGGAGTGGGCTGGCCTGGACAATGGGCTTCCACTTGATGATTGGAGGGTCTGTCGAAAGACTGCATCTCTTTTTGATTGACAGTCATTTTGTACTACAAAAGTCACCGAGGCTATTCAAGCTCAGTCCCATCGCGGATTTTGCAACTGTGGTTGAAAGACAAACTGCAGCAACCTATTTCTTGTTTTGTTTGATCGTTTGTTTATTCATTAATTCATTCAGTCGGCTCGGTTTTACGTAGGGGTGAACTAGCCAGTGAACTTGCCAAATAAATTAAACATTTTTAAGATGTAGGCCGAAAAAGAGCTTCCCCTCTTTGAAAGACCAGCAGCCGCCACTGATTACAATTTATCACATACTGATATTCTTGTCTGTCATAATTTAATTAGCGATCCCTCTCTAATATATATTGATAAAAATCATAGTAATAATAATATATATATATATTTAAAAATATTTTGCGTGGTGGGGGGGGCCTCGGGGAGGCTTCTGCCCCAGGCCCCAGATAACCTGGTCCTGACTACAAGTAGTCCCACAATGAGCTTTCCTCAGAACGCGCTGTTTCTGTGTCTGTAGCTTTAAATGCTAAATGAGGAGGAAAGAGGCAGCACCATGCGCTAATGTTTACAATGGATGTATAGCATTGGCTCGTAGACCTGTTGCTGTAAGATGCCTCGAATTTGCCCATTCTCATCTGATAACCCTGGTTTGCAGAGCTGCACACTCAGTCATTTCAATGTGGGGAAAGACGGATATCGCACGTGCCATAACACCAACAGCAGAACGTTATCCACATAACAACGAAGCGTACAACACTGCGTTACAGAATGTGTATTCACACACATACTTGATGCTATCTACCTTTACATTAGCGACAGTACCTCAGCTGATGGCTGCAGAGCTAATGTTACAGCCAGATTCTAAGGGTAGCAAGCTAGGTAACCATATAGTAAGCAACAAAATGATATAGCGTTAGTTGACTTACTTGTCCAAGGTTGGTAGCTGGACCAAGGAGTACTGATCCAGAATTTAATTTCAGACGGTCAGCAAGGCCAACTTTGTATTGGCTCAAGAAACAGTAGTAGCTGAAATGTTTGGTGCAGACATGCAAAACTTTGAGAGGTTGTGTCAGGGCATTACCAGCAAAAATAAAATAAAGATAGGCTACTGGTTGTGCAGATGATCCTTGTGACGTCACAAGGAGCAGATTGTCAAACAGAGCGTTTAAGCCTTCATTTTCTCAAAGGTGGAGAAGAACACCCAAGGCTTGGTTTCCACCTATCGAAAATTCTAGCCATTGGGGGACCAAAGGCAGGCTAGGGGAACTCATTAATGTTAAATAACCTCCTAAAGTGAAGTTTTCATTTCATGTGACCTTTAAATGCTTTGAAATATGTCCTATTGTGTGTACCTGTGTGTGAGACCTCTGCTATGTCTGGTTTGCTGAGGTGGGCAGTCTGGAAAAATGTTTATTAGTTTATTTACTAGCATGACCCTGTCCCTGACAGGGCAGTGTCCTGACTTTCTAGCTAGTGAATAGCTAGCCAAATGTTATACGTAGCTAATAACGTTAACGTTAGCTAGTTTTAACCAGAGAAAACTTGCCCAAGCCTAGCATAACATCAATGGTGAAAGCAAGCCGGTACTGTCAATGACAATAATGTGATGACATCCTTGTTTATCTTTGTTACATTGAGTTGTTTGTGTGGTCTGCCACACAGTTTTATCCACCGCAGACATTTGGCCCTGTCTTGTTTGGTTTGGGAAATGGGATCAAATATACCCCATTGCCCATCCTCTCATGATACCTCGTCTCAGTGTTGCATCTACCCCATGCACATCGTTTGACCATTGTTTTCACACTTAAATTACAACACACCCAATAAAACAAGAGAATAATCCCTTTTCCTAATGCTACTCTATGGAGTTGTAAACTGAAGATGTCCGAGTGCAGCTGTTACTAAACTGCCATTGGCCTGTTTGCGTTCGAGGGGCGGGGCTTAGCGATAGGTCAATTGAATGATATATAGGGAGCGCTGTAATTGGACCCTTCTCGATATCCCCGTTAAAGCGGAAGTGCAAATACAACGAAAGTACAAAAAGATGAAAACAGTGGGCGGGCGGAATAAAGTGAATATGCTGTGTGGTTTGTTGCACTTCTGCTAGGGAAGACATTTCTCTTATCCTACTTTCCTTATCCACAGACAGGCCAACCTCTAACTCAACCTCAATCCAATTGTTTCTCATTAAATACATAGTACTTTAGTGGGGTGAATAGGGAGTGGGATGTGAAATGAGCGGTTATGTGACACTGACACAGTAAATTCAGACAAGTAGCCTAACATTTTCCAAATAGGTTAAAAGAAATAGGCTCATAATATGTAGCCAGCGCAATAATTTACAACGGTGCTAGAACTATTTACTCTGTGTTCATAATCACCTGATTACGAATACCAATAAGAATCGTGTATTCACCCTAACCATGGTATATCATGAGGAATTACGCGCAATCCGTTCACTTGGCTTTCGAGCTTTGCAAATCTTGACGAATTCAAACGGCTTGTCAATTGAGATTTCCCCAACACTTTTAAGTAAGACATTAAAACATTTATATACATATATATATATAATATGCAGACATCCCAAGTCTCCCGAAAGGTCCGAGAGGCTCCCGCATTTCAATAGCGGCTCCCTGACGCCAGCAAATGCTATACAATCTCCCGGAAAACGGGGATTTTGTATTTCGACCGAGCAGGAGACTTTGAAATTGTCATTTCTGTTAGGGATAGGTGCATATAGCGCGTCATGACAGCGTTTTTTTTTTTTTTGGGGGGGGGGGGGGGGTGTGTACCTGCTGGTTGAGGGGTTACTTCATGCGTCCGGATTGCGTACGGGGGGGGGGGGGGGGGGGGGGGGGGGACCTCCCGGAAATTAGTTTCTGCAACTTGGGATGTCTGAATCTGACAGGAAAATGTAGAGCTAACTGGGTAACAATAGCTAGAATTGTTGCTTCTTAAACCTACTGACATATTTTGCTTTTCAATTGTCAGTAACAGAGGTTAGACATTACAGTTAAAAATAAATCTGTCAGGAACATGTAGAGCTAACTGGGTAACGCTAGCTAGCATTGTGACCGGTAGTCTAACAGTACAAAACCGAATTAAACCAGACCAGAGGCGTTTTTCAAGTTACTTAGGTAGAGCTAGCTCTAGCTAATTTGCCTCAGACAGTTTGCATTGTTCGCTTTTATCTAAACAGCAGTTAACCTGGAGCCACCTAAGAGGCTAGTTGGACTTTTTTCTGAAGCTTAAATATTAAGCCAGTAAAGGAACAGTTAATGCCAGAACAATGGTAGTTTGGCTTTAAAAATGTGTTCATCACTAGAGCAGCCGTTTTAAAATGTTCAATAAACTGCTAGGCTAGTAAAATTGTGCATGTAATACAACTTTTTTCTTTATGCCTCTGAATTCTAAGCATATGCCTATCAACTGGAAGAAATGTTGGTTGTATGGTTTAGTACAAGTTTACAAAATTACATGTCAACTAATGGCTGCTCTCCAGGAATTATATTCCTAGTAACCAGATAACGGGACGAGTTCACCAACAACCTACACAAATGTTCTTTGCTGTCTAAAAGCAATGTAAAAACACATTGAATGGTTGATATCAGTAAACACCAGGAGACTAGGGGCAGCCGCAAGCACACCCTCACAATTTCTCCAGAAATTGTATGCTCTCTAGTTAAAATTGTTTCAGCTCTTTTGCTCATATCGCATAGCAACACCAAACTAAGTTTTAAGGAAATACATTTGTCCCCTACTCCTTCCATTATTCTAGTCACAGATGCACTCCTTGCCCTGTGGCTGAATTATTCAGTAGTGACAAAATATATCTAAACACTAATGCAACTTCCCCTCATAAATATTCTCAGAACATTGTGAAGCTGGCTATCGATAACAAAATTCCCCTCCAGTCAGATACTGTCTGGCCTAAGTAATAAGTCTGGCCAATGCAGGAGATAAACGGAAAGACTGTTGCCGCTCAGAGTTTGTATTTTGTTTTTGCACAGCAAATGAGCCACTGAATCCCTAAACAGTCTAAGACTTAAAGCCGTAAGCATTTATAAATATGAACTTGGGACACAGTTATCCTTCCAATTCCAGAATCGAAAATCCTCACATTGAATTGATTCCAGTCGTCGAGGGGATGTGGAATTTCAATCACACTGATGGATGACTGAGTCAAAATTAAACTGAGCTGGAATCTGATGGTCAAGCTGGAAACCATGAATACATTACATACTGCTGCAGTCCCTATGCTTATTGTAGTGCAGGACCCAAACACACATAAGGGAGTTTGTGCATAATGAAGGTTGTTTAATGCTAATCTTTTGGATCATGTGATTTAGGTCAAGACCCATTACATAAAACTATATAATGACAGATCATGTTTGGCGTTTTATCCAAACACAAATGATTTGTCAGAGAACACACTATATGGCACAGAGAATATGGCAATCATTATTGTGCATGCAGTACCTTAAGCTTCACATGTTTACCGTAGTTTTATCAGTTTTCATGATTATTTTCCCACCAAAAGATGCTTGTCCATTTGCGCGGTATTACCGGTGTGGTGAGTGACACAGAACAGCCTCCAACCACCACTATCCCCAGCTAAGTCATCACACTTTAATACCAGGAATCTGTGTTTTGTGTCTGTGGATAGATTTTCTTGCGAACCAGGCTCTGTATAAAGTGGGAATGTGGCAAGTATGTTGCTCAAAACCAAATGATTTACATTGTCATTTAGCAGACGCTTTTATCCAGAGCGACTTACAGTAAGTAAGTAAGTACAGGGACATTCCCCCCGAGGGAAGTAGGGTATAAAGTGCCTTGCCCAAAGACACAACGTCATTTGGCACAGCGGGAAATTGATCCGGCAATCTTCTGATTACTAGCCCGACTCCCTCACCGCTCAGCCATCTTACTCCCTAAATGATGCATTGCAGTGAAGTTGTTTGGACGCTACAAATAAAAACAAGTATATTTGAGGTGATATAAAAGGTGCAGCTTTTTAACAGGTTAGCATACCACTGCCCCTTCAGGGGTTCCCAAGGGCTGACAAATTGCCATTTTAACATGTATCAGTTTGACAAACTTGCAGGATTTCCATTATGGAAACTGAAGAGGAGTAGGTAAGTGGAACAGACAATAGCGATTCTCTTTGTTAATCTTAAAAAGCAAGCAAGACAATTCATGGTAAGCGGAGTAGATAATGGCTGGCAGGCTGAAAGAAAGCAAATACTAATGTATTCATGTAGCTATTTTAAGCTACAGTACAGCGTTGAAACTTCATAACCATTCAACTTGGCCAATGAAACTAAAATGAACATAATCTCCGCCATTCCTGCAATGGACCTTTGGTATTGAGAGAATAACTGACCAGGTTAATCATCAACTAGCAATTTGATTAGGCTTAGGATTACCCACCATGCTATTCCAAGCTGTTCTCTCTCTCTCTCCTGATTTCTCTCCTGTTTCCCTCCCTCTTTGACAGCACCGTTCTGCAGTCTAGTTGCTGATTTCTCAACCATAACTTTTTCACTTTGGCTCTCTCACTTAACATCCTTCTATCTCTCTGTTTTTTTCTTAATCTTCTCATCTATCCATCCCCAGATTTCCCTATCTCCCTCCCTTTTCTCTGGCTCTCTCTTCAACTCACGTTCTCCTGGCTGCTTTCACCCCTCCCATACTCTCCTCTGGTCTCTCGTTCCCTCCATCTCTTTCCTTCTGTTGTTCCCTTTATCTGTTTCCCCTCTCCTCCTATTCCTCTCCGCCCTCCCGTTCTCCTTCCTTTTCTTGTCCTCCACTTATTTCTCTCTCTTTATCGCTCCATTCCTCCCTCGCTGACTGTCTTTTTCTCTGGTCCTTCCCCTCTCTCCTTCTCTCTATCCACTCCTGTGTGAAATGGGTCTAAACGAGACAGCTTTTTAATTGACTCCCCCGTCAGCCCTTTTCCACAGGTCGACGCACCGCTAAGCCTTTGCTGCTAACAAAACACACTCACACGTAAACACACGCTGGCACCAAGCCTCCCTGTCAATCACACACACACATACACACACACCTTACAACCTTTCAGTCCGCTTTCGTCCCCTCAATGTAATGCCCATTATTCTTCACTGACCTGTCTATGCAGTACAGAGAGAGCTAGATAAAGACAGCATGTGTGTGGGATTGTGGGTGAGGGGGGACGGACGCACACACACCGGCAAGGTAGTCTGAGTCATGGTTCTTCCCGTGTGCATGGGGACTGTTGGTGAATAGGTTTTGTAACTCTAACTTATGAACAAAGAAGGAGTCTAGTGTGTGTTTTGACCTTGTAAATGATAGCAATGAGATATTCCATTTATAAAGGTTTTAGAGGACTTCCATTCCATTTATAAAGGTTTTAGCGGTGTGTACGTGTGTGTCTGTGACAACCCTGTCTCTCTTTTCCCTCTCTCCCTCCCCGTTCTCTAACCTCATTGCTATTTAACATTTTCTCATTCCATTCTCTTTCTTTTTTCTCTCCCTCAAACATATCCTCTCTTCCTCCCAACCTCTTTGTAGTCTATTCTATTAGCGTCCACCATTATCCCTAATCTGACTCTTCCTCCATACCTTACCCTCTCCAACCTATCTCCCCACTGCCTCCCTCCCAACAGTACACCCCCGCCCTCTATTCCTCATTCATGTTTTCCCCATCCTCCGTCTCTCACTTCTCATCTCCCTCTCTCTCCACTCCTCTCTGATACTTCCTCCCCCTTTCTCCCACAGCCTCTCCTTTCGTGTTCTTTCTCTCCCCCTTCCTTCCCCTCCTCCCCCTTTACATCCCCACCCTCCATCCTCTCTCTGTGCATCTTCTCCCCTTCCCCTGCCTGCCTGTGTCTGCCCTGCTGACAGGTAATCAATGGGAGGCATTACCAGAGGGGAGGCCCCCACGGCATTGATTTCCAATGTGGACAGCTGCAGGGCAAATGCAGAGGAAGGAGAGAGAGACAGAGTGTGTGAGATGGAAAGAGAGGGTCATGCAATGCCTATTTTCTGATTCTCTGACTTTAAAGTCTAAAGGGTCAGGCCACCTGCTCTTTTTAGTGCCTTTGGTACAGAAATGCGTGTGTGTCTCCTAGAAAGTTGTAAAGTGTAATACCGACAGTAGGTACACAAACACATCACAAATGTTGTGTAAAAACTAACTCTAACCGCTTACTCTACCCACAATGCAAAGCACCATACTAACCATACCCACCTTGCAAAACTTAATATTAATGTATTGATTGCATGGGGTTTATATGTACTGTTTATACATTTTTGTTTACAGTGATCCAACTATTTGTATCCTATGGTGAACTTTGACACTCATATCCCCTTGTGTTGAATCAGACAACATTGTGTGTGTGTGTTTGTGTGACTGGTCAAAGTCAAATCACTTGCTGAGACCCTCAATCTGTTAATACATTGTGCTAAGATATTAACGCATAACTCAGGGCATTCACATATCCAAACACACCAGATGGGGTCTCTAGATTGCATAAGAGGTCAGAAACATTTTTCTGGGAAACATGTTCAGGATTGGAGGTTGGTGTCCCGGGAGGCAGAGTTCCATTAGCAGGGTGAGCCTGCACAGAGGAATAGATAGATCTTGAACACATTGATCACAGCTCCAGGGATTACCATTAGGTTCCCGGTCACACAGACAACAAAACGCTATCCACAATGCATGACAACAAAACATTTGTTAAAACCTGTGTATTCCCTCAATGAAGCGTCTTTGAGTGTTTAGACAAGCACTATACAAGTTTACTGTGTTGTTATTGTTATCATTACAAACAACTGCACAAACCTCTTAGGCAGTATGTACTTTACTGTACTAATTACGGCCTATGCCCCCTCCCACAAAAATTGGTTTTTAGTTTTGAGTACAAACTTCTGGAAAACATGTTTGTAAGGCTACTTCCTGTGGCATGTACTCTATTACATTTTTCCATCACTACACACACACACACACACACACACACACACACACACACACACACACACACACACACACACACCTACTACACGTACTGACTACACACACACTCACAAACTGAAGGTATTTCCATGGGTGAGGCTGGAATTGTGGAGTGGAGCTGTAGGCTTTGAGCTGACAGCAGGTTGGGAGGGAGGCAGGGAGGCCTTGATCCAGACAGGGAACAGAGAGCCTCCCTGCACAATGACAAGGATACGGATCTTTGAGAGAGCACACTTATACACATTTTCACATACACAAGAAGGTATGGCTGCACACACTTACACACAGTCACACTCGTACCTGCACACACACACACACTCAAACATAAGATCCTACTGCACCTGTACACAAATGCACACACACACACAGTAACACTCGTATCTGCCCCTATATACACACACACAAACATACAGTCATATATTCACACACACACATTGTGTATAGATAGATCATAGATCTGCAAGCATCCACAGCCTCATCCATACAACTATGACTCAAAAGAACTATCTGAGGTCAAAGAAAGGTCAAGCATTGCGGTCCATTTCTCATTGAAAACTGCAATCTCCAGTAAAGACTGACATAATCTGTTTTGTTGCAGTGATCATAAAGTTTTACATTTGTCATTAACTTCTGTAACCCAATTCTAAGCCATAAAGGTCTGATATCAGCCTTAATTAATGCTAAATTGATCAAAGATACCCCCTTTCCACCAAAGTGAACCGGGAGCTAGTTCGGAGCTGGTGCTAAAGCCAGTTCGGAGTTGGTTCAAGAACGGAGCTTACTAAGAACCGGTTTGCTTTTCCATGGGCGAGAGCCACCACAGAGCCACGTCATTACGTCATTGTCTAGTCTCATATTTCCCAGGAACGCTAGCGCGGTAGCGCCAAACACAACATCAACAATGGCGGACGTTTCGTTGCTGTTGTTGCTCATGGTTTTGCGAACCTACATCGGCATCCAAACACGGCGCATCCGACGTGTTTGTTCAACCCGCCATTTGTATAGACCAATTATCACCCTACGTCACACAACTGTCAAGCAGTCTCAACTGCGCATGTCGGTTGTAAAAGACAAACTTCTCCCCGGTCTATTACACTTGGAGTGTCGATCAGGTCATCATATATCTCTGGCCACTGGATTGCAGGGCTTGATATTAACTTTTTGAGGCTCTTGGCCTTTGGAAAAATACATTTACGTTTCACTTGTCTATGCACAAAATTCACTTGACCCCGATACCCTTAAATAGCCTGACCAAGTGATCGGCCAAAACTAGCCTGGCTAACGGAGGTCGCTTTCTCAGGCAAATTACGAATTAAACAGGCTTGGTTTAAGAAATTCGAGATGCTGGCTATCTTCATCAGGCTCGTATCTACATTAGGCAGTCCTCCCTGACGTTTCTGTTGTAAAATGGAGTGAATCACAACATTGTGCACACTGCCAGTGAGCGAGTCTGACTGAGGCTAACGTCAAAACAGTGTTACGGGGACGCAGTCTCACTCAGATTGCCAGTTTGAACAAATCAGAAAAACAATCGTACCAGCTGGCTAAAAGCAGAATTCCCATATCTCTTGAAAGCTGTCCTTCTCAACTTTGAAAATGTAAAATTGACTGTAAAACTGTACAATTATGAACTTAGTGACATGACGAAGACATGGTTGCCGCTCAAATATGCGGTCCGGGCAACATTCTCACTCAAATTTCAAGACTTTCGTGACCCAAATCAAAATTCTGATGCGACAGATCAATGGGTAATCGCTTTCTCTTTTAAAGGCTGTCCTCCTCGACCTTTTTGGTCTTTTTTAATCTAACTATTTGTATTATCCGTGTGGTCCTTTTGCCATTAAAAATGCCATCCTTTCCCGGTTTTCTGCAGCCACATTGCGCGCGCATCCCGAATGTTTACATTACAATCAAGAATAATAAAAGTCGGAGCAAATTTACAAATGAGCAGTTTCATCAATAAAATAAGCATATTTTCAGCAACTACACTGCCCACTTCTCGATACATTTTCATTCAGATTCTGATTTACAAGTACCGTTTAGCTGAAATATGAATTGTAAAAACTTAGAGCAATGGCGGCCAAAGCGTTTTGTTGGTCACGGTAACCCCGCCCCAAGCGGTTCTTTATTGGTTCGTAAACTAGACCAGCTCCGAAGTGGTGCTCGTTGCGAACCACGTACGAACCACGTAAGAACCACTTTTCCGGTTCCCAGTCTGTCGAAAGAGAAAGAACTGGTTCGCGATTAGGCACCGGCTCCGAACCGGCACCCAAAATGCGTTGGTGGAAAAGGGGTATGAGTTGTTCATTTATGGTAAAAAAATAAGCAAAACCAATACCAAATGGAAAGGTTTAAGATGCATTGAACTGCATACCAATCCAGAGGATCCCCCCAAGCCAATATTTTTTTCGTCAAGCTCTCCGAACTCGTTAGCCTACGCAACTTTGATAAATTCTCGGTTGGAGGCAAATATCCTTTCCATCCATCTCTCTCCCTTCCGCTCTCCCTCTCTTTCTCTCTCCCTCTTTGAACAAATGGGGCTATTTTAAATGAGTGTCTCTGTTCTTCCGTTGGGCTCCACCTAATGGCGTCTGGTTTAGGAGGCAGGTGTAATGAACTATGTTGCCGGGGGGGGGGGGGGGGGGAAGGAGTTCAAAGCGAATCAAAAAGAGGTACACAGAATGAATGAAGCCAGTCATTTGTAAAGGATGATTGGCCATAATTAGTAAGCACTTATGAAGTGCTTTGAAGCTGAAACTGATTGGTTTCCAGTGTCCAATGTAGACCTCCACAGAAGGAACATCCTTTCTGGAAAAGCGGACACTCACAAACCCAAACACACAATTTTTTACTGGTTGCTTCTCTTGATTAATGTAGATCAGAAACTGCTTCTGTTCAACAACACAAAGGCAAAAACTTTTCCCCCAGAAATCAGGGCATACAGGTTTGGTTGTGTCTGAGTGGGTCTAACCATGCAAACATAAACGTACCAATATCTTTAAATGGTAATTTCCTAACATCTATTCTTGTGCTGTCGTTTGGCATTCAGTAGTGTCAACTGCTCACATTCAATATGAAGGACTAGCTGCATATAATTTGAGATACAATTTTACAGAGGACAACCAAGCATTGTTTCCCAACATAGACTTGATCACAGCAGCTGCTTATTGGCATTAGTAGTGACACTTACAGTTCTCCTATCCAAGATGGACTTTACTCTGGCCCTTCTCAATGAGACTGAACATACATTTGTGCTCTTGCACAAACTCAGATGTACAACTTTGTTTCATACCAGATGTTTATTTCATCTTTATAGTCCTCTTTAAGGCTTCTCCTTTGGGACAGTAGCACTTTAATCTGTAGGCAGGGCACCTTTTTTCTAAGCTATTGATCTAGTTTATGTAATGGCAGTGCTTAATGTTGTTGCCATGGTGTCTATATCTGTGGTTTCAGCCCTTCTCTCTTTTCGCTGGTTGTAAAGCCAATCACTGGCTCCCTTCTCACCCACACACGCATACACACACATACTGTACATGCACACTCATACATACAAGCACACACATGCTGCTGTCCTCATATACACAGCATACATACGGATGTTTCTCTTTCAATCTATTGAAACATTAACATAGCTTAATACACAGCAACAATAACATCTGGGCAGGATTAGGTACTAAACCCTGACTCTTACCTACACTGCTGCCTACATCATCAGGTACTAAACACTTATTAGCATTTTAGTTCCCCTAGCTGACATGGAGGAGAAACGGATTGCAGCTTTTGATGGCTTTCCTGTCTTGTACTAAACATTATTGTCCATATCCAGGGAAACTAATTAAAAACATTATGCATTGTGGCAGATCGCAGAGATTGCTGGGAAGAGTGATGAGGTTTAATCAAGTGAATGGCAAATGTAAGCATGGACGTTGTGGTCCAAAGAAAAGTAAATTTACTCAAGAACATATTGTTCAGTGGAAAAGCACCTGATTTGTGGGTTAACTCATATAATGGGTCATCTTTTCAAAGGCCTGCCTATGAGAAAAGACATGCAACTCCACAATGAATACAGCACAGCTATAAACATATACATACATATACATACCCTACAGCCAGGTGATAGAACAAGGAGTTGTAGGATTATAATTCATGATCCAAGAACTATTGACAAGGTATGCATCTTTGTGTAAATAAATACATTTAAGGGTGATAACTATGGTTAGAAATAAAATTACAATATATTCTGTTCTAGGCTTAAAAGAAAAGTGGTGTAGACACTGTTTACCTAACCTAGTTATTGTCTGCTTAACATGCCTCCCTTAAAAAAAAGTACCATAGCTACAATTTCTTCAGTAACAAAATACAGTTTTGGCCCCTATAAACATAGTGTGTAAACTAATACAATCTTTTTGAGAGTTGGTAAGCAACACAGATGGCTCAGTGCCAATGGAAATGTCGACTTTCCAGCCAATTATGTTCCAAATATCATGTTCCAGCCAATTACCTTTGGTAAAACGAGTTTTCCTCCTTGACCTGGAGGACAGAAATTCTGACAAGAATTAGCAACGATAAATGTATTTTGATAGACCCTTGTGCAACTTATCCCTACTGGGTCATACCAGTGTTGTCTAGCTACAGAGCTTAAACGTAGGACAGTTGTTACCTCATGTTTGTTTGGTTGATTTGTGGTTTACCTAGATGTTCTGTCCATATTTGATTGTTTGCTATGACACCTTTTGTTTGTTTGTGCTTCTGTGTGTGACCAGTTACCATTGTCCTTAAACTTCTGTCAATACTTCTGTCATAGCCCATTCAAGTCTCTTTGGAAGATACGGATGAAGAAAAGTTATGTTTGTGTCTTCAGGAACGGTGCGGCCATTCAGTTAAACAATCTGGAGATTGGAGAAAGAGTGAACAAACACCTTGACATAAAATGGGAGTCAGTTGGCTGAGCGGTTGGGGAATCGAGCTAGTAATCAGAAGGTCATTGGTTCGATTCCCGGCCATGCCTCATGACGTTGTGTCCTTGGGCAAGGCACTTTACCCTACTTGCCTCGGGGGGAATGTCCCTGTACTTACTGTAAGTCGCTCTGGATAAGAGCGTCTGCTAAATGACTAAATGTAAATGTAAAATGACCAGTTCAGACTCAACGGTATTAGTAAAGTCTCTCTGAGGCATGAAGGTCAGAGGACGGTGTGTATAGTGAATAGAGAAAAACAAAGATAACATACAGTCAATAGCTGTTTGTTAAGAGGCAGGCGGATACTACATCACAGAACTGTGACTGTCACCAAAACAGTGTTTTTAAGCAGCAACATATATACAACCCTAATTCCGGAAAAGTTGGGACGTTTTTTAAATTTGAATTAAATGAAAACTAAAAGACTTTCAAATCACATGAGCCAAGATTTTATTCACAATATAAGATACATAACATAATTCATGTTTAAACTGAGAAATGTTACACTTTTATCCACTAAATGAGCTCATTTAAATTGTTATGCCTGCTACAGATCTCAAAAAGGTTGGCACGGGGGCAACAAATGGCTGAAAAAGCCAGACATTACAGACAAAGCTTTGAGAACATCTAGCAACTAATTAAGTTAATTGATATCAGGTCTGTAACATGATTAGCTATAAAGGGATGTCAGAGAGGCAGAGTCTCTCAGAAGTAAAGATGGGCAGAGGCTCTCAAATCTGTGAGAGAGCGTAAAAAGATTGTGGAATACTTTAAAAACAATGTTTGTCAACGCCAAATTGCAAAGGCTTTGCAAATCTCATCATCTACAGTGCATAACATCATCACAAGATTTAGAGAAACCATTGGAGAAATTACTGTGCGTAAGGGACAAGGCCAAAGACCTTTATTGGATGCCCGTGGTCTTCGGGCCCTCAGACTGCAGACAGCCCCCCTGCAATCGGCATGATTGTCTCAATGACATTATTAAATGGGCCCAGGAATACTTCTAGAAACCACTGTCGGTAAACACAATCCGCCGTGCCATCTACAGATGCCAACTAAAGCTCTATCATGCAAAAAGGAGGTTCAGAAGCGCCGTCTTGTCCAGTGGGTCGAGGCTCAGACAATTTCAAAGTGGAACAGTGTTCTACGAGTGTTCTACGAGTCCAAATTTGACATTCTTGTTGGAAATCACGGACACCGTGTCCTCCGGGCAAAAGAGGAGGGAGACCTTCCGTCGTGTTTTCAGCGTTCAGTTCAAAAGCCAGCATCTCTGATGGTATGGGGGTGCATAAGTGCAGACGGTATGGGTAGCTTGCATGTTTTGGAAGGCACTATGAATGCTGAAAGGTATATAAAGGTTTTAGACCAACATATGCTCCCCTCAAGATGACGTCTATTTCAGGGAAGCCCTTGTGTATTTCAGCAGGACAATGCAAAACCACATACTGCAGCTATTACAACAGCATGGCTTTGTCGTAGAAGAGTCCGGGTGCTGGCTTGGCCTGCCTGCAGTCCAGATCGTTCACCTATAGAGAACATTTGGTGCATCATTAAACGAGAAATACGTCAAAGACGACCACTTCAGCAGCTGTAAACCTATATAAGGCAAGAATGGGACCAAACACCAACACCCCCCGTTCCAACTATTTTGAGACCTGTAGCAGGAATCAAATTTGAAATTAACTCATTTTGCGCATGAAATTGTAAACTTTCTCTGTTTAAACATTTGTTATGTTATTTATGTTCTATTGTGAATAAAATATTGGCTCATGTGATTTGAAAGTCATTGAGTTTTAATTTTTATTCAAATTTAAAAAACGTCCCAACTTTTCCGGAATTTGGGTTGTATATGAATGGATAATAAGAATATATTAACAGATGATAAGATAATAGCTGATCAACTGATTGTGATGAACATAAGCACATAGGAAATCCCATTAATTGTTTTAAACTTACATGTTTGGCCTTTAATGGCTTAATTGGACATACATGGTTATACAGAGACAGGAAATGAATGGGAGGAATAGAAAGAGGGGAAGACAGAAATGGGCTGAGCTGGAAATTGAATCCATTATCTGCGTTAGGGCCTCAGCCGGTAAGGTATGCACTCTTCCCAATGAACCACCACAGTACCCCCGGAAATCCCTTTTGTTCCATAAAATCAGCTTGTTTGTGAGCGAATGCCTTAATCTCAGTCTGCCATGATACTATTTGTTTATACTATTTGTTTGCTTTAGCTTGGTGGTATAACACAGTCTGACTATCTCTGGGTACAAATGCATGGATGTGACTCATTTCTACACCTTAATGAATGCAAAATATGACTTTGCAATATGACAAACACATTCAGACTCCCTTCTAAATCCAGGAGGGTATTGAGTCCTTCTACATGCTAGACATAGGATCCGGAAACTCTTTTAATGGAGAACACATTTAGGGCCCTATCTTGCACCCAGCGCAATTGACTTAGTCAACGACGCAAGTGTCATTCCTAGTTTGCACTCGACGCAAAGCCGACTTTTCCCTCCACAGACACACGTCGAAATGACTTTGCGCTCCCGTGGGCGGTTCAGCGAAAAAGGAGGCGTGTTCTGGCGCAAACGTTCCCTGGTGCTTTCTTGCAGTTTCCGAAAAAAACAATTCCGCTACTGACCAGGAAAAACGTGGTCTAAAGTCAATGGCGCATTATTGAGACGCTGTTTTAAGGGCGCAAGCTTGGTCCGTGCCCACTGCTGGCGAGGCCAGGGTCTTCTATCTGCGAAGCTACGTTACATTGTTTTGATTTATGGCATGTTACATTTCTTCAATGATTATAATAAGATTTTTATAGGAAATGTCTATGTATGTGAACTTGATTTGTAACAACTGTGGCAATTTCCTCCCATGACTGTTTAACCGAAGCTAATTTGGTTAGGTTTCTTCTCCCATTCCCATCAGATTCAGAATTCGGTTTATTCGCCATGTAGCCTATGTTACAAAAATACGCAATTTACTGTGGCAGGAAGGTGCAAACAATAAACATATACAGGTATAAATTAAGTACAAAAGTACATTAGTTAAACTAATTCTAAGAACTAAACAATTTAAAAATAAGAATAATAATTTGAATGAGCAGCATGAGTGGGCAACTTAGTGCAATGAGAAAACTGCTCTGCCTTTCCCATAAAATGTCACTTCTTTATCTTTTACAGCCCTGACGAGAATTTTGGTCTCCTCGGCTGTAAACCGCTGTCGTGCGCCTGGCAAATCCGCCGTTATAATAGCAATTCACCATGGAACAAGCGCTGCTCTTAAAGGGAATGCAAGATGATGCTCTGATTGGTTTATTGCACGTTACGCCAAAACCACACCCATTAGTAATGTAGCTACTTCAGACCAACCCTTTTTAGATTTGCGCCAGGCGCAAAGTCATTTATCCCGCCGGTAAAATAGCAACCAAGCTGAATTCACGTGCTTTTTTTGAAGTTACTTGCGCTTTGCGTTTTGAGACTTGCGTTTCAGATCGTCAAAATAGGGGGGTTAGGAGTATAACAGAGAATTAATCTATGTGAAGTTCAGAAATGTCTCAAATGTACCATAAAATCTCAAACAAATATTACATAATCACCGGACCTCAGGTTTAAAACACACCCACTACTTCTTCATTTTGCACAGAATGGGACACATTAAGGCAAACTCGTGAGGGGAATGCAAATAGCACTCTTTCCAGACACAAGGATTCCAGTTGAATCCAGGATTACTAATGAATGTGATGTAGATATTTTGTAATATAAGGTTTTCAAAGTCTGGCAGTATTGAAAATATACATTTTGTTGATGTGGCCGTTCAGCCACTTATGTTGAGACGATGCAGAGAGAGAGATAGGAAAGGACTAACTGACCCATATAAGACTGAACAAATATATGAATTATGATGATTTATGTTCTAATATAGATATATATATATATACATATAAACGTTATTACAGGCTCAAGGCCCACATGGTATATATATATATATGCACTGTATATACATATATATATGTATATACTGTATAATAAATATACAGTATATAAAGTTGTAATAATAATGATGGGTCAGAATGTCTTCTTACAGTCATTGTACTGTTGCACAGTATGATAATCCACCAGACTGTGACCAATCATGCAGTGCACTGCAGTCAATGGATGCATAGGTGCTAAAATATATGTATGTGTATAGAATACTGTGTGTTGTGCTGAAACAGCTATTGGCCGGGTTTTCCAGATTCATTAAGAAGCTCTTAACGCTCAGAGCTTCTTAATGAATCTGGGAAACCCGGCCATTAGGTGTACATTAGAACATGTGTACATTACAGTAGCTTGTTACATACCTGTTATCATTTCTACAGTAAAGGTTCTAATTATACTCACCAATCGACTCAAATTAGGCTATTTATGGGCCTATTCTGAAGCCATGGTGTTGAGTAAAGCAATAACTGTATGCACATGAGGAGTTAGTGTGAGGCACTGATAAATTAGTGTGGCATTTTGATTGGTTGTGTTTGAAAAAGGAAATCAGGATGCTTCCTGATAGAATTTTGTGTGTTACATGTAGTGGGCCAGATTATCTGGGCGGGCAAAGTAGAGACACGGGAGGTAACCTTCCTCCCTGTGACGTCACAAGTAGGAGGTTTTCAAACAGAGCAATTGAGCCTTCATTTTCTCAAAGGCAGAGAAGAACACCCAAGGCTTGGTTTACACCTATCGAAAATTCTAGCCACTGGGGGACCAAGGCAGGCTAGGGAAACTCATATTAATGATAAATAATCTTCTAAAGGGAAGTTTTCATATCATGTCACCTTTAAAATGTTCACACTCAGACACACACAGTATATTCCTTAGTGTAAAATATGAAGTGTCAAAGTACATGTAGGCCTACTTTTTCAGAGTTATTTCAACAACAGCTTGAATATGTCCCCCAGTGTTGGTGAAAATGTTTGTAGTTAAACGTGTGGTGTAAGACAAACTCTGGAAAGCCCCACCCAGCTTCCTTCTAGAAGTCTCCTTCCAACCTGATCAAAATGTCCTCGGCGTCATCATTTTAACGTTGATCGAGTGACTGCGGTAGGTTTTTCACCAATTTAACCAATTATTTGGCATTTTCGACAGAAGCAGCATTTAGAATAACTTTACATTGCGGTTCACCATACACTCCAGCTGGTTAATCTTAAAATACCGTATTTCAAAGGCTTAAACTGAGTTAGTGAATGGATGGCTTGCTCAAAATGTGCGAGCAACATGTAGCTAGAGATAGCTAGCTAGCTCTACGTACTAATGTACTGAACAACTATAGTAACAAAGCTAGTTAATGTCAGACTTGTCAATGGCAACAAGAGGTAATGTTAGTTTTTTAATGTCTTAAAATGATTGTACTCGCTGTGAAATATATTGTTATTGCTTGCTTTTTCCACAGGTATACTCTTGCACTTTTGAGGTTCTTGCTGTTTAATTGTAACTTGTCTAACTACATCACACATCCCAACCTGCAGAGACTCATTTCCGGGAGGTGGCTTCCCCCCAGGACGCAATCCGCACGCATGATGTACCCATTCAAACCAGCACATACACCCCCCCCCCCCCTCCCGGGACGCAATCAGGACGTGCGATAGGCACTTGTTACGACCATAAATGGCCATTACATAGTCTCGCGCTCGCTCTAAATACAATATCCCCGAATTCCGGGAGATTGTATGGCATTTGCGGGTGTCCCGGAACTTCCGGGACACTTGGGATGTCTGCTACATGCTCCAATTGTTCTTCCCTTTGGGACTTATTTGGTTTCACAATGTATGCTTCATGTTTGGCTACCTGCAATGTTTGGGGCTATCTCGTTGTTATGATCAGTGACCTATGCACTTTTGTAAAACTCTCTCTTGGAAGTCGCTTTGGATGAAAGCGTCTGCTAAATGCATAAATGTAATGTAAATGTTCAATAACGTGGGGGGTGATAGTGTCATATTCTTTGTAACGTTCATAGATTCCAGTAAAAAAGCTGAAACTTTATGGGTGGGGAGTTGGCTAAACTAGATAATGTTAGCGTGGCTAGTTATCTGTGCGCGTGCAACCCAATTTTCAATGCACAATTTTCTGTTGAGACCTAATCACTCATTAAACCAATTATTTAGCAGCAAAAGCAGCATTTTAGAATAACCTTATACAGTTGTTCACCATAGTCAAACACTTTTTTAATATTTTACATTTAGTCATTTAGCTTTCTTATTCAGAGCGACTTACAGTAAGTACAGGGACATTTGGCACGGCTGTGAATCAAACCATAAACCTTGGGATTACTAGCCCAATTCCCGAACTGCTTAGCCACCTGACTCGCTTAGCCACCTGACACCAGGGGCCAGTTTTTCAAAAGTAATCTGATCGGATTACGGCTATCGGATTGGATCAAATCTTGAAAATGGGTATTTCAAAAGAAAAAAAGGATTCAGAAATTGGATTGGATCACGTAATCTAATCTTGTTGTTGATCCAGATCAAACCTTGAGTTCGGGTTTTTCAAAACTTTTTGGTAGGATCGGGATCATTTTGACCCCAAAAATCAGGATTAAACTGATCCCAGCAGGAGGGTGGATTCATGGAGGATATCAGGTAACTAAACTTGGTTAGTTAAATAATACAACATTTATATCATGCATTTTACAGTATTTATATTTATTTATCAATTTCACTTGAATTGTTCAACAGGAAGTACATAAAGTAGGTAGGCTATGTAGGCTAGCATCCTTTCAGTACAGCAAATTATAAATTATAAATATATCGGCCCTATAAAATAATAAAACAGCTGTCAATATTGAACTCAAATACTAAATTCTGTCTTTGTTTATCAAACATTAACCACACTGACACAATCATCAGTCATGGACTTATCAAAAATAGTGTCTCCAATGGGCTCAGGTGCATCAGGGACGTCATCACAGAGAGGGACTTTGCACCTGGTCGCGATGTTGTGTAATACAATGCAAGCAAGTATTATGTTGCATGCTTTCTGTGGTTCCACTCTCAAGTAGTTAAGGCATGCAAAGCGCCTCTTCAGAACGCTCAATGGTGCATCTTGTTTTGCAATGAGCAGTGTTGAAGCGTGCTTGCTCAGGCGTGTGTGCAGCCAGAAAAGGGGTCATCAGCCCCCAATATGATACCATTTGGTCGGTTGGTTTGGAGCTCTCTATATAGAGCGCTCTCCCTCGGGATGCGCGCATCATGGACAGACCCAGGCCACTTCACAATGCAGTTTGTGATGAGAAGCTCAGCGTTCCCCACAAGTTGAACATTGATGCTGTGTCTCCCCTTTCGGTTTACAAACTCCCACTCTCTCATGAGGTGCTTGTATGTGCACATGGGTGCAGTTGATTGCTCCAATAATATTAGGCATATTCCCCAAAAGAAAACAATTCTGCTTGGCCTGGATGATCTGGTAGAAGGCCCATGAGGGTGAATCTCTGTGGGATTTTGGGGGTGACATAAAATAAAGGATCTTGCTTGAAAGCGATTTGCAGTCTAGAACTAGGAGTCTAGGACTGCAAAACCTTTAATTAGGATTATACCCAAGTTTAGGTATCTTAATCCATGATGTTCATCATAAATATCTCTTGACTACTGACTATTACCATAGAACGTCTGCTGCAGAAACCCATATTAATTACTATAACCCATACTGTCACAGTAAGTAAATCTAAAATGTTATGATGATTTGACATATTCATTAATCAGGCTGGCCAATGCAGTAGAAACACTTTTCAGAACATCACAAACAGCTGATTTTTCCACACCCATGTATGAGTGGACTGCCTGTTTCCAAGACATGGACAATGGAGGGGGGATGTTTATATGCTTGTTTGCTGTTCCGTTCAGTCCTACTTTCTGTTCAAATAAAGCATATTGGAGTGACCCCACACTATTCTACCTGTTGTTCTTTACATAGCTAAATTGTGAGTCCCATTTGGACCACAGGTAATCCATATTTAGTAATCCTGAAAAGTTAGAATCCAGGTCAGAGTAATCCAATCCCACATTGCTTTGAAAAACCAGCATAAAAATCAAATGGATTACGTGATCCTGGATAGCAGAAAGAGATTTCCAAATCTGGATCAGTTTGATCCAGATTAAAACTTTTGAAAAACCGGCCCCTGAATTTTAAAATACCGTATTTCAGAAGGCTAAGGTAACAGAGTTGATAGCTTGCTTTTATTAGCTAGTTAGCTAATAAAGCTAACTAGCTAGCCAGTCAAACTAGACAAGAATTGCCAACAAGTTAGAACGTGATGTTAAGATTTGTTAGAATAACAAGAATAAGCCAAATCTGACTGAGTTTTTAATTGCAGTTAGGAACATTGTGTACATTGTGGAATCGGTAGTATTCCAAATTCAGGGAATGTTAGTATTTGATTAATTTATTTGATATAATTATCTTTCTGTTTACCCAAACTTTTGTGCCTGTTTCCTAGCCTTTGCTAAATTCGGTGTCCCAGCTGCAACAGAAGGGGTTTTAAAGTGGTTGACAGTTCAGGGACTAAGTTGGATGAAGATGTTTTGGAGAATATAGTAAAGGATCCCTCATATGGGGTGCTAACTGTGTAATTTTCTATTAGCCTATTTAATGGAAAAGTTGATTATTTGTCATGTGAAGCATATGTTGTTCTTTAGACAGTGTATAATGTTTTTTCTTCATCCTGCTTCTCCAATCATGGTTAGACTCTGACTCCACTGTGGACTCTCCTGGGGTCTCATTTATAAAACTGTGCGTAGGATTCCTACTAAAAGTGTACGTATGCCCAAATCCTAAAATGGCGTATGCACACACAAATTCAGATTTATAAAACCGTGCGTACGCACACCTGTACGCAATGTTCCCTTTATAAATCACAGATTACTCACAAGTGTGCGTACGTGAATCAGCATTGTACCCCGCCCTGAACACGCCCATTTTTAACCATAAATAGTCAATGCAAAGCACCTCATGAACGCTAATCTAGTATCTCATCATGACCCTGGCATGCGATTGTTCTTTACGGTGAATCATAGCGCATGACAACTTCTCAGACACTGTTAGCCTATTGGTGGAGCCCGAAAACGTGGTGGCCGGTAGATCACCAATTAAAAAAAACTGTGAGAGTGGCGTCAACTGTGCCAGTGATACCGCGAGTGGAGATACAATTTGAAAACAAAAGCGTTTTGTTATGAACAGTAATCTATTCTATTCTAAGTCTGGACTGATAACGAGGACGTAGAGTGTAGCGATTGCACGGGAGCTTAACGACTGTATTTCCAGTTTTTGACATATGATGATATATGCACAGTATTAAAGAAATATATTTAGTTATACACTGTATTCTGCAGTTATTTAAAGGTAGGATATGTGATGTTATCTGCATTCCATGCAGTCGGGCATTTCCCCCTCCTGCACTCCGGTAGTGGACAATACGATGGAGAAACAGCGCTGAATTTTGATTTAAAAGTTGAGTTGATAGTAAGGTGCTTATGGAACAATTATCACTCAGTACAAGCTAAAATAATAGGCTACTGCTGGATTAAATCTTCATGATAATGATGAAATCGAATGAAAAAAACGTGTGTGAGGAAATCAAAATATATAAATATTACGAGTAATCGTTGTTCCCAAATTTACTTTCTGCAGTCTGACTACAGTACGGTCATCTGCGTCGCCAATTCCAACTGTTTCCAAAATGTGCGTAGGCCTACGGGAGGGTCAGAGTTTGCGTGGAGGACCGCACATTCTCCCTTCAAGTTTGTTTTTTATTAATCACAACCATTGCGTGGAAAGTGGCGTACGCACATTTTCAGCCACGTTTTGTGCGTACGCAAGCTTTATAAATGAGACCCCTGCGCAGTCCCAACCATTGTCTCTCAACACATCAGACTCGCAGGATACTGTCATTGTTTCAGGGAGCAATTCCAGAAAACGCCAGAGGCTCGACGAAGAAGCTAATCAAGTAAGAGTTAACAATCAAGTGCTAATGTGTTCTTCTGACACTTTGAAATCTATAAAAAAATATTTTTTCCAGATTTAAGTTAACCTTGAAATGCAGTGGATCCTAAAATGCTGAATTGTTTTGCATTGTGTTTTAAGTTAGTGGAATCCATTCTTACCAAAAAACCTGATAGAGAACCTATAATAAATTAATACACTCAAACCAAGTCCTTGGTGGATGAAACCAGGGGGCAAATGGCGAACATGCTGGCAGCTGACATGACAGAGAAGAATGGGTAATTAGCAAATTGTTTTTAGTTGGCCATTGAGTTCTCAGTCAAACTTTCAGATTTATTTGGAATGTACATTTAATCCAGGGAATCTGAATTAGAAATAATTTTTCTTAATTCTTTCAGTAGATCACAATCACATTCCCTTTAAAAGCAGGCACGCTTGTTCAATGGCGGATTTACCAAGCGCACGCCAGGAGCGGTTCACAGCCGAGGAGACTGACGTTCTCGTCAGGGCCGTGAAAAACAGAGAAGTGACATTGTAGTGGGATGGGAGAAACCCACCCAAATTAGCTTTGTCCTCCTTATACATCTATGTGTCTTGCCACTATTGGTCAAACTGGTTCGATTACTGCAATTCGCCTGAATAATTTGGGTAAATATGTACCTACTCTAGATTTAGGACTTTTTTCACATCCACAATGATGTTCCTTGTGTGGTAATATTTTGCCTTGTATTAATGTATGGTTTGCCAAAATGGGAACTGCTGCGTCTCTGTAGATAAGAGAAGCAAACTGTATGCGCGTTGTGCACACGCTACATTATGGCCAGCATGCGCCCTTAAAATAGCATCTGAATAACGCGCCACTGACTAAAGAGTTCGTTTTCCTGGTGTGTGGCGGAATCGTTTTTTGAAACTGCTAAATAGCACCAGGGAACGTTGCCCCTTCTTTTTGCTGAACCGCCCCCGGGAGCGCAAATTCATTTCTTAATTTACCAACTCAAGTCTGTGGAGAGAAAAGTCTGCTGTGCGTCGGGCAGAGGTGTCAAGTAACTAAGTACAAATACTTTGTTACCTTACTTGTTGCTCTTGTTGGTTAGTGGTAACTGATCAGGGGTGAAAGTAGTTTTTATTTCTTGGTGGTACTATGATACAGGTTTAATGCGCGCACACAGCGCACACCGAAAATTTCACTTGTCCTAATTATTTATTATTTATTTAATTGTTTATTTACTGTATTATAGTCTACTTCACTAGGACTTCTTATCACTCTAGTATCACTCTTTAACCCACCTGTATCTGTTTTTGATAATTCCGTTTCATGATGACTGCCGAACGACAAGGTTTTGTATTTTGCCAGCAGCACAGATCATGAGAGGGAAACCCTTGAGGGGGATCCTGATAACAGTGTCATTGCACTTTACTGCATTGACTATCAAAGGGGTGCTCACACAGTTTGTCGTTGCATTTTATTCCTAACCTTAACCAGTCGTTGTCTTGGGGCCCCAAGCCAGCTCGGCACCCCAAGCAATTGTTTGTTTTGCTTGCCTTGACGCGACGGGCCTGTGCGTGTGTCGTAATTTCTTACCGGTAAGGCATACCGGGAAGACATTTCTTACCGGTACGGCGTACCGGCGAGTACCGGCTTATTTTCATCCCTGCAACTGATGTAAACTGTTGTATTCGCTGCGAAATATTCTATTTTAGGTACACTTGCACTTACCGATTCATGTTGTTTAATTGTAACTTGTTTAACTACATGCTCTTATAGTTCTTCCCTTTGGCACTTATTTTTGGGTTGTTCACAATGTGTGCTTCTTGTTTTGGCTACCCGAAATGCTTTGGGGCTATCTTTTTGTTATTATCAGTGACCTATGCACTTTGTAAAGCTCTCTCTTGGAAGTCGCTTTGGATAAAAGCGTCTGCTAAATGAATAAATGTAAATTTACTTAAATTAGACATTTTGGGTATCTATACTTTCCTGAAGTAATGATTTTTCAGACGACTTTCTACTTCTACTCCTTACATTTTTACGCAATTATCTGTACTTTCTACTCCTTACATTTTAAAAATAGCCTTGTTACTCCAATTTCAGTTTGGCTTGTTTTTATTCCGGCTTGTCATCGTTCAAAAAAACAATCACCAAAAAACAACCTATCCAGATAAATCGCGCCATACGGATAGAGTGAATTTGATTGTGGTTGGATGAGAAGTATAAACATATACCATTCCGACACTCTATTGGTTTATACGCGATCCATCGCACCTGCACACGACGCAAATATGTCACACTCCAGCAAGGAAATAGCAGACATATGTAACCTAAGATGTCCGTGGCAGAGACTCAAGAGAACTCGAGCGAAATGTCCCAACCAAGCACCAGCGAGGAGGTTGGTAGCTAGGAAGATTAGCCAACCCTTCTACATCCCTGGCCGTACCTGGAAGAATTTTAAAAAATGGTTGGATGAAAAAACAACTTTCGAATGCGCTGCAAGCTCTGCGCACCTAAGTACCACAAGCTAAGCTAATGGATTTCAAAAACTAGCCGTATAATTTGAATGAAAGGCTATTGATATGCCTCAGTGGCATCGATTGTGAGAACTTTCCAGAGAAATAAAGGTAAAATGTGCATTCTGCATAACAATTATTTCTAGAATTCTGAAAAAAAAACAGTCAGAAAAGTCAGGATGAAGCATTTTACAGTCCTCTTTGAGAGGAACTCTGAACAAGTCAAGCAACTCTGAAACCAGTATGACCAAGATGACATATAGATCTATATACATATAGTTTTGGTTTGGTTTATAAACAAAAACAAAAAAGCCAGAGGCACACAAAGGCATGTTTTTAGGTACAATGTGTGCTACCATCATAACCTAACTATTCTGTCGTGTTGTAGGTTTTTAGAGAGTCATGAAGATTTAAGCCAAGAAAACACCCTGTATATCCATCTTTGTGGATAAGGCTGGTTTCAGCTTGGCCAAAACACGGCGGTGAGGAAGGAATATCATTGGGAAAAGGGCTACAGTGGATGTCCCTGGCCAGAAGGGTGCCAATATCACAGTATCCTCTGATGGATTGCTGTTACATAAACCACAAATTGGCCCATACAACACAGAGCGCCTCATTTGTCATTGTATGGGACAATGTGGCATTTCACCACTCCCGTGCAGGGTTAGGGTCACAAAATGCTTTGCAGCCCATCCCAGGATGGAGTCATCTTTCCTCCAAACCTACTCTCCATTCCTTAAAGGGGCGATTGATTGCAAAACCGATTTTACCTTGTCATAGTTAAATAACGACAGTTCGGTGGGTAAAATGAACATACAGTGAATATCAAAGTCCATTGACACCTCTTTCCTATGCAAATCTCAAAAAGAAAAATGTGGCTGTAAAACGCTAGCTTTTTAACAAAGCCACCGGTGTGACGTAGGACGAGGGACCGCCCTTTTTGGCTCTGGTCTGTATCTTTGTCACGCCCCAAAATTTACATCCAGACCAGCCCGAGGTAGCGTCTATCTCCGATACTAGTTTAGCTGCGCGCTGCTCTGTGTAGGCTAGTTATAAGGAATTACAAAGAATAACATTTTGAATTATAACAAGCATATTAAAAATGGACCACGGTCGTAAATGCTGTGTTCCAGGCTGTACAGGGAAGGCTAACACTCACAGTCTTCCCAAGGAGCCAAACATTCGACAGGCATGGCTGCTGTTGTCTATGAGAAGATCCCGGCAAAGTTCTACACTCAATCATTCATTTTCTCTGAACATTTCACCCAAGACAGTTTTGACAACCTTGGACAATTTCAAGCAAGATTTGCTAGGAAGCTGAACCTGGAAAGAGGTGCTGTTTCGAACGTATGCTCATTGCAACCGCAAGCTATAAGGACAGTATGATGTTGTGCTAACAGTTATTAGCAATGCTAACGTGTCCTGTATATAGCATACCAGGTAGAATGCTAAATACGTTTCTTCACACATCAAATGACTCTAGCTAGACTAGCTGTAGTCGGCATTAGAAGGGAAGCTTCCGAAAAAATAGCCAGAAAACGAACAGCAGTCTGGCTTATTGCTAACGCCTGTCTAGATAATCTATTTGAACTGGAGAAAGGCAGGTGCTAGATACAGGATACGTTAGCATTGCTAGTAACTGTTACTAGTAACACCCAGACTGTAGGCATGTATACTAGTTTAACTTGCTAACGCAAGAGCATAGGTAGAATGATGATAATTTAGCCTAGTTTATTGGCAATGGGGCTAACGTTGTTTCATGTTCCTGACTGTGTTTCATTCAAATAAATAACCTGTGTTTTGTAAATCTACAATTCACGATGCATGTTTGTCCAGATCTTTGTCATGTTATTTTTCAGCAAGATATCTAGAGCTAGCTAACTGAAGCCGAGTAGAATCACGATATGGTTTGTTTGCTAAGCTGTAGCCTAACGTTCTACCCACCCAAGTCAATCCAGTTTGCTTCAACAACAGAAGTGGAAACAAATAATGTTATAATTTCAAATGATATGTAGTCAATCTGTTGAAAACAGTGTTGTGTAGACACAATAGATTTATTTGCGTGTTTTTATTTCAAGTCTCCACCTTCGGTGTTTCAGTGAGTGCCGCTGTTGGCCGTGTTGCGTATTTGCTCCCCAGCTTCACTCGTTGAAAACCAACCAATCAGCGTGCAGCTTATCTAAATATTAATGAGCATACCATAAAAGGGGAAAAGCTACAGTTTTTTCCCGGGAACATTTTAGAGGATCCATCAGGCGGCATAGAACAGCACCCGGGCCATTTTCAACCCAACCAATGTTACATACCCTATTCGAAGACCTTAAGGAACAGTGTGAAATACCCCAAAAACCCAGTCAATCGACCCTTTTACCCCATAGAAGAATTATTTTCCTCATGGAGGTAGAAGGTTTATGACCGCGGTCCACATGATCAAATGTCCCTCCTGGACATACAGTGAGGAAAACGTTATTTGATCCCCTGCTGATTTTGTACGTTTGCCCACTGACAAAGAAATTATCAGTCTATAATTTTAATGGTCGGTTTATTTGAACACTGAGAAACAGAAGAACAACAACAAAATCCAGAAAAACCCATTTAAAAATAGTTATAAATTGATTTGCATTTTAATGAGTGAAATTTGTATTTGAGTCCTCTGCAAAACATGTTTTAGTACTTGGTGGCAAAACCCTTGTTGGCAGTCACATACATCAGACATTTCCATCAGGAGAGACCTGGTATGAGTACAGTGATGTTTATTACAGAATTATAATTGTAGTACAATGTTTGGAGATTAAACCCCTAGAGCAGGGGTGTCGAACTCCGGTCCTCGAGGGCCGCTGTCCTGCATGTTTTAGATTTTTCCCTGCTCCAACACACCTGATTCAATTAAATGGTTTGTTATAACGACCCTTCATTCAAATCAGGTGAGCTGGATCAGGGAAACATCTAAAACATGCAGGACAGCGGCCCTCGAGGACCGGACTTCGACACCCCTGCCCTAGAGGAATGATAGATCAGAGGGCGCCTGCCCAACATCCAAGAAGAATCCCCCACGGAGTCCAGACACTGGTGGCGGTGGCGGCAGCCGACGACCAACGAGTCGAAGACAGAGACAGAACCGGGTGGTGACAGGGAGGTGGCGCACTTGATAGCCTGGAGAAACTACCCGGGGAGGGAATCTTATTTAGAGGCACGATTATGTGATTCTTCGACAGCGTTAATTGATAGACGGGAGCGATGATCAAACTGAACCATATGACAACCCAACATAGGAAAGAGGGAAAGAAGAGCGTTCTTAGTGGGGGGAGTTAGTGGTGGAACATTGTCGAAGTTGCCCGAGTACAGGGATTGGTCTTGCCTGACTGAACTTGCGCTATGCTTCATTTCTTGTGGCAGTGTGAGAGGCAGTGTGTGTGTGTGTGTGTGTGTGTGTGTGAGAGAGAGGCAGTGTGCATGTATGAGAGAGAGGCAGTGTGTGTGTGTGTGTGTGAGAGAGAGAAGCAGTGTGTGCGAGAGGCAGTTTGTGTGTGTGTGTGTGTGAGAGAAGCAGTGTGTGCGAGAGGCAGTATGCGTGTGTGTGTGAGAGAGAGGCAGTGTGACAGATTGAGGGAGAGTACCTGCGTACGGAAGCTCAAGCTGTCAAACTCGACAGGTGAGTTCTCTCCTGAGGGCATTTGCACTTGTGGAGGTGAGTGTGTGTTGATCACTGTGCATCTGTCAATGAATAGGCGTATGTGTGCATGCATAGGTATATGTCTGTCAATCTGTGCGTATTTAAGCATATGCATGACCGTGGTGTATGTGTGGCAGATGACGTTTGACCAAGGTTGAAGTTAGTTAACCAGTATTAGAACCTCCCCCCCATCTCTCTGACGTGTACCTAATCTGTTTTATTTCCATATAAGAGACCTGCCTCTGGCCACTGTGTGTTAAAGGGGCTGAGGGATGGAATGATAGATTGAGGGCTTGGAAAGAGATGAAAAGGGATAATAAAATTGGAAAAAGACAGGATAGATAAAGGACAGGTTGAAGATGAGGAGTAAAAGGGAAGAAAAGGAAGGGAATAATCCGAGATGATACAGCAAAAGTAGGCAACAGAAGATGAGATGGGGGGATGAGAAAACATGTATACTGTATATCTGGCCATGCTAGTTTGAGGAGAAAGGTCATACGGGGGTGGGGTCCATCGCTAAACGTCTGTGGAAGACAAATGTGCTCTTGCCACCTAGTGGGGCCGCCCATCATTCTCAAGCCCGCCCCCCACCCCGCCTCGCCCCTGCTGACAGCTGAAGGAGACCCAGGGAGGGAAGCCTGGGGCAGCTGGATGTGCCTCCCCCTGGCTGGGGCTCTGCTGGGGATCCCTGACACAGAGCATCACCCTGTAATTACCACTGCCCAGGGGGCAAGGAGGCTGAGAGCTACATTAACATTCATTATCATTAATGATTGAAGGAATACACACACTGTGGCACACAGTACACATCACCAAACAGTGTATTGATTTACAGTTTTTTACAATCGCTAAGACAGTTTTTTTCAATACCTTAAACAAGTTTTCTAAACTCTTAACGCACCAACACACCTACCACACACACACAATTGGCAAAACAGTTAATTTCATGCTCAAAATCACACATTGTAAACTAAACTCAAATACTAATTGTCATAACACAAAAATACACTTAACATGACACCATGTCTACCAAACACTAACACATGTTGTCTTTTCACAGGAACATTTAGTCAATCATAGCACAATGTCATAAAAAACACTAACATCAGATGGAATTACAGAAACTGCATTATTTTACGTAAATGTGTCAGGTCTTACATTATATAGATTATAGATTGTGTTTGCAATGCAGTTTCTTTTGAAGCCTATACATTTTTGTTTTGTTGGGTTTAGTAAATGCTTGCATTTTGTTTCTTTTGCTGCAGAAATTCAGTTCAATCAGGAGAGACCTGGGATGAGTGAAAGATGTTTATTTACAGAATGATAATGTACTACAGTGTTGGAGCTTAGACCCCAGGGAATTATAGATCAACGGGCGCCTGCCCAACATCCGAAGAAGAATCCCCCATCGAGTCTAGACACTGGTGGCGGTGGCGGCAGCCGACGACCAACGAGTCGAAGAGCAGACGAGGAACCAGGTGGCGATGGGGAGGTGGAGGGTCGCGCGCATGATAGCATGGACAAACTACAAAGAGAGAGACTCGTATTTAAAAGGCACGGGATCATGTGACAGCGTTAATTGATAGACGGGAGGCAACTCGAAATGAACCCGAATGAAAGCCCGACATAGGAACAGAGGAAGTAGAGCGCTCTTAGCGGGAGGAGTGAGTAGTGGACATTATCAAGTATGCCCGAGTGCAGGGATCGGTCTTGCCTGACTGAACTTGTGCCATGCTTCATTTCAATCAGGAGAGACCTGGGATGAGTGAAAGATGTTTATTTACAGAATGATAAATGTACTACAGTGTTTGGAGCTTAGACCCCAGGGAATTATAGATCAACGGGCGCCTGCCCAACATCCGAAGAAGAATCCCCAAAAGTAAGAGTGGTAGGAAGTTAGAGAACGTAAAACATACTCACCAACCGAAGGAACCATGAAACGCTGGGGAAAAAGCGACACAAACACAACAACGAAAAAAAAACCCGACATAGGTGCTCAGCACCGATCGGTGCGACCACGATAAATACGAGCGTATGACAGAATGATCTAATAGCATACATACCCGAGCCGGATCCAGAAGGAGATGGCAAGGCATGGACAGATCCGTAGAACTGTCCTATACCAACGAAGCCAGGGGACAGAAAAGCAAGAGATAGTAGGCTGTAGCCTGCCGGCCAGAGGCCGATGCCCTAGCGCATGAATGAGTTTTGAGCTAGAGGGCCGACCCCCTCGTGATGTTGGCGTTTGCCTTCGATGGCTGAGGCCCGACGGCCTCAGGTATGCAGGTGAAAGCCTTTGGCGGCTATGGTCGGCTAGAGGGCCGACGCCCTTGAGTCTATGTGAACAGCCTGTGCCGGCTGGAGGACCGACGTCCCCGCGTACATGACCTATGTAGGAAAGAGAGCCGACGCCCTCGACTATGTGAACAGCCTGTGCCGGCTGGAGGACCGATGTCCCCGAGTACTTTTACCTATGTAGGCTATAGCGGGCCGACGCCCTTGAGTGTGTTAGCAGCCTTTGCCGGCTGGAGTGCATAGGAGCCTTTGTTGGCTGGAGGACCGATGCCCTTTTTGAAGTCGCGTGCCTAATGGTATGTACGCTATAGCCAGCCTAGGCTAGAGGACGCTGTCCTGAAGTGCAATAGCCAGTCAAGGCCGGGGCTAGCCAAGCCCTGAGAGTGCAATAGCCAGCAAAGGCCATGGGACCGACGCCCCAATGTATGATGTGTAGCATGCGTTAGCTATAGCCATAGAGGACCGACGTCCTCATGTATCTATGTGATAACCTGTGATGCTGGAGAACCGATGCCCTCTGAATGATGTTATGGCAAGCTGCGGAAGGCCTGGGATCAGCCAGCAACGGAGAGGGCATCAATACCTGCAGACAGAGGAGCAGTTTACGCAAGACATGTTGCCACCACCACCAGTTATTTGCAATTGCTCATCGAGAGCCATTGAGGCCATAGCGATCTTTGGCATCAATGACAGCAGCATCATCATTGGGACGAAAGAAATGACATGTACGCTGACGACGAAGATGCACAGCTGCGTCGAGACACACACACACACACACTACAACCTGCGACGGCGAAGTAGCAGCACCTATTCCAAAGACTAGCCCATTAAGGTCAGGAAAGGACAGAAAGGACCCCTGTGCGAAATGACGACAGAGCAAGCGCCCTTAGTTGTAGTGTCAGATTAACTTTACATTTGTTCATTTAGCAGACGCTTTCATCCAAAAGGAGTTCCAAGAGAGCTTATGAAAGAGCAAAGGTCAACGATCTTGAACAACGAGAGCCTTAAACATGTGATATCCAAAACATTAAGCATACATGAAAGGAAAATAACTGCCAAAGGGAAGAACCATAAATCATGTAGGGACCTAATTAAACAAGTTAGACAATTAAACAAGATGAACCTCGAAGTGCAAGAGAGTACCTGTAGGAAAGCAAGCAACGATAACAACACAGCAAGTACAAGAAGTTAAATCAGTAGTCTGCAGTCTAAGAAGCCCCCCCCCCCAAAAGAAAAATCCCGAAGGTGCAGCATACGAGCAATGGCGTGGAGTGACTCTGAGCCACGGCCTACGTGCACCGTTTCAGAAACCTGCGATACACAGAACCACGTACAATCGGGTAGAGAGGAGCAGCCTCCCCAACCGGCACGTCAAGGTCTGCAATGCCCCACTAGCATGACAAGCGAATTGGCGTCCCACAGACCAGCAAGCAGGGATGTCCTATCCGTGGTAACCTAGCCAAATACCACTGAAGCGCACGTTTTACTTGCGCTACAAATACATATTGACACGGGAGGCAGATCGGGCTGCTTCTACCCAAACGGCCGCTGCGATACGATGAACTTTATCGTCCCGCTCAGGGAAATATGTCTTGGTCTCTGTGGTGCGTCATCATAAATGCCTTGACAGTCACAGTAACAACAAACAATACATCCTCAGCCAAACATTATCAACAGTTACATAACAGTATTGCACATATCCCATAACATAACACATACATACACCTCATAATAATACATGCTAAAAGATCACCGTAATAAAGGCACTGTAAAAATTACAGATTTCAGCCTCAAGCTGCATTGAGAAGTTTTAGGAAGTTGGAATAGAGGAGTTCTTAAAACGTTTGAGTTTGCATGAAGCCTCTGCGACCTGCGTTGAGAGATGGAAGCAGCATAGAATGAGGAAAACTAAGGATAGCGAGCCGCAGGAGTCTCAACCACACGACCGTCACAGTGATCAAGCGCAGGAGCAGGGGAGCGTTAGCACCCCCCCACTGTAGGGAAGAAGAGACATTTCACCTAGAAAGGGTACTAAGTCTTAGCCTGCTCTGCCCTCCAACGTAGCCTATCTACTTCCACTTAATTTTCATTTGCTTCTGAGCTAGGTCTGGCCATGAGGTACGCAAGTCAGAAGTCTCAGGTTAATTTGATACCGGCCAAACAGTGAACAGAGGTAGTAGCTGAGACCGATGACGTTGTTGTCGTGCGCTAGTTAGTGTCGGAGTTCCGTAATGGCGGTGGTAAAAGATGCGAGCGAAGCCAGTCGATCCGTTGAGGCAAGCAGCCGAATATCTACAAGCTGAGCCTGAGGAAGAACGGGTTTTGCTGAGTTTTGTTGGAGGCCATGGTGTTGAGGCCCTCCTTCCCATGGGGTACGGAACAGTTTGATTTTCCAGCTACGGCAGCTAGCTCTCCTGTAGTAGTGGTGAAGGAATTGCTGAGGTAAGCGCTAGCGATTGGTTATGGCAGATCAGGGTGGCTCTAGCAGATTCAATAGTTTAAACTTCAGATTTCCTGCCTACAAGGAGTAAACACTCGACAATGGAGCGAGCACAGACTCAACTGTACAAAAGGAAGTACGAGAGTCTGGTTAGGAGCAGGCTAATTCCGGAGAAATTGTAGGGTGTGCTTGCAGACTGTCCGCTCCGTAACTGTTTTACAACTGATATTCTGATTCCTAAAAATGCCTACCTGTATTTACGAAGGTGGCATAGATTTAAAAGCATAACTTGTTGCTCACTAACGATTCAATAGTGAACGGTAGATAAAACAGTTGACTTGGTGATATGCGATAGCTAGCATCCTCAGTTGAATTAGATCAACGAAGATATTGGGCAATCCAGTGCAAATATGCCCTACCTCCATGATTTACGTCACCTTAGGAGTTTCCCTCTAGTGATATTGACATGCAATTAGCCATACTACAAATTATTAAGAACCCCCTTTTTAAACAAACTGAACCCCCTCAGAAACAAGCTATTCTGACAAAGGTATAATTGGCAGTATTCAGAAATCGCGATTTAACGTTATCAGCTAATTGGTAAGTCCCCCCAAAATAACGAGATCAAGCGTGACATGACGTGGCTGTTTAAAGAGAAGATTGCCGGAAGCGTCCATTGGCAGCAACATTGCCGAATGCGACCATTTGCACTCAAAAAAAGGACAAAAATCAACAAGATTAGAAAACCATACCCGTCCCGCTTACGTGAGACCTCAGAGGAGACATACCATCCCCAAAAGAGGCCAGCACACCCGCGAGGGAGCCGCCAGCGGAGGCCAGGGAGTGCAGCGCACGCAAACAGCGATCACACGAAGCAGGGAAAACCATCGGAGCCCCGACGAGCAGCGAACCACGCCGACCAACCGGGGCGGCGGAACCCGAAACCGGGACGGCGTCCACAACAGGTCCAGCCCCGAATCCAAAGTAAGCCCCAAAACAGCAAGCGAAGGAACGGAACGAGCGGAAGATCCAACCAGCACGAACACGCAACCTCGCACGCATGATAGCATGGACAAACTACAAAGGGAGAGACTCGTATTTAAAAGGCACGGGATCATGTGACAGCGTTAATTGATAGACGGCAGGCAACTCGAAATGAACCCGAATGAAAGCCCGACATAGGAACAGAGGAAGTAGAGCGCTCTTAGCGGGAGGAGTGAGTAGTGGACATTATCAAGTATGCCCGAGTGCAGGGATCGGTCTTGCCTGACTGAACTTGCGCTATGCTTCATAACAAAAAATTAATGACCGATGTCAGAGTAGCTTTATAGAATGTACGGTTACTGTATTGAAAAAAAGAAGACAGAAACATAATTACTGCAGTAAAGGCTTCATTTGCAACAGGACATTACTGCAAGAAATATGCAATACACCTGCCATTTACAGTATTACCCTAGCTCTGGCTCTTCTCTGAGCGCCACCACACATTCTAACTCCTCTCACTTTCCCTTGTCCCACTCCTCTCCCTTGTCCTGGTACTTGTCTTCCTCTCCTTCGTGCAGGCATTACTGTATTCTTACTTTCTTCGTGTTGCTCTATATTGTTTTTTTTTCCACACAAGATCAGCACAAAGAGCTCCACTTTGCACTATATATACCATATAGTCATGCGATTGAAAGAACCTCAACACCATAGTGTTTCCTAGTTGGGAATCAACTGTAATTTATAGTATTACATAACTTCAACCAGCTTTTTCTCAGTAGCAATGGAATAAAATACAGGGGATATATTTGTGTTTCAATTCACAATATGAACAGCTGTTCACTTTGACTTTAGCCAATACATTAGGTTTTGAACATTGTGTTATCTGTTATCTGGCTAAAGTCAAAGTGAACAGCTGTTCATATTGTGAATTGAAACACAAATATATCCCCTGTATTTTAGGTATTCCATTGCTACTGAGAAAAAGCTGGTTGAAGTTATGTAAACACTGTAAATCACAGCTTATTCCCAACAAGCAAACACTCAGATGTTGAGGCTCTTTCAATCACATGACCATATGGTATAGACAGTAAAGAGGACCTCTTTGGGCTGATCTTGTGTGGAAAAAGAACAATATAGAGCAACACGAAGAAAGTAAGAATTCAGTTATGCCTACACGAGGGAGAGGAAGACAAGTACCAGGACAAAGGAGAGGAGTGGGACAAGGGAGAGGGAGACAAGTACCAGGACAAGGGAGAGGAAGACAAGTACCAGGACAAGGGAGAGGGAGACAAGTACCAGGACAAGGGAGAGGAGTGGGGCAAGGGAGAGGGAGAGGAGTTAGAATGTGGGGTGGCGCTCAGAGAAGTGCTAGAGCTAGGGTAATACTGTAAATGGAAGCTATATTGCATATTTCTCGGAATAATGTCCTGTTGCAAATGAAGCCTTTACTGCAGCAATTATGTTTCTGTCTCCTTTTTTTCAATACAGTAACCGTACATTCTATAAAGCTACTCTGACATTGGTCATTCATTTTTTGTTCTGAATTTCTGCAGCAAAAGAAACAAAATGCATGCATTTACTAAACCCAACAAAACAAAAATGTAGAGGCTTCAAAAGAAACTGCATTGCAAACACAATCTATAATCTATATAATGTGAGACCTGACACATATACGTAAAATAATGCAGTTTCTGTAATTCCATTTGATGTTAGTGTTTTTATGACATGTGTGCTATGATTGACTAAATGTTCCTGTGAAAAGACAACATGTGTTAGTGTTTGGTAGACATGGTGTCATGTTTAGTGTATTTTTGTGTTATGACAATTAGTGTTTGAGTTTAGTTTACAATGTGTGATTTTGAGCATGAAATTAACTGTTTTGCCAATTGTGTGTGGTAGGTGAGTTGGTGCGTTAAGAGTTTAGAAAACTTGTTTAAGGTATTGAAAAAACTGTCATAGCGATTGTAAAAAACTGTAACACTCATGGTGCCTATTTAAAAAAAAATGTCTTAAGTGTCTTCTGAAATGTGTTCTTACGGACTTACATTTAGCAGACGCTCTTATCCAGAGCGACTTACAGTAAGTACAGGGACATCCCCCCCGAGCAAGTAGGGTGAAGTGCCTTGCCCAAGGACACATCGTCATTTTGCACAGCAGGAATCGAACCAACAACCTTCTGATTGATAGTCCGACTCCCTAACTGCTCAGCAATCTGATCCTCAAGAAATCTAGATGGCACACTATCATTTATTGCATGAAGGGGCATCCTTTTGGACATATTATATTAGGGAAGCCTGAAGGAGAGGATAAGTAATATAGAGGCTTGTCAACCTATAGGCTACTTTAAACAATGACTGTCACATACCTGCAATTGAATAAAAAGTCTCCTTGATTCCCTCTCCTCTCCCTTGTACCAGGACAAGGGAGAGGAGAGTGGGACAAGGGTAAGGGAGAGGAAGACAAGTACGAGGACAAGGGAGAGGAGTTAGAATGTGTGGTGGCGCTCAGAGAAGGGCCAGAGCTAGGGTAATACTGTAAATGGAAGCTATATTGCATATTTCTTGGAGTAATGTCCTGTTGCAAATGAAGCCTTTACTGCAGCAATTATGTTTCTGTCTCCTTTTTTTCAATACAGTAACCGTACATTCTATAAAACAGGGGTGGGGAACCTTTTTTCTGCAAAGGGCCATTTGGATATTTATAAAATTATTCGGGGGCCGTACAGAATTATCAACTTAAAAATGTGCCAGCTATATTTGGTCAAACATTTAATTAACTCACCCCTAATGTGATGGCAGGAACTGCTTCTCTTTGTGAGGTTTGTGATGTTCCACTGTGCTTCCCTGACCAGTACCGGTGGAAGAGGTATGGGTCCAACAGGTCCGAATAATTTTTCTATGCCAAGCTTAAAACTACGAAAAACCGTTGAGCAACTCTTAAGGATGCCAATAAACACATAATAGTAGCCTACCCTCCTTAGTAGAAATTAATAGAAAGGAGGGTAGAAGACTGCAGTCTATGTAGGTAGGCCTAGACTAAGTAGTCTGCTGGAACCACAAATAAGGAAGCAAACTCACTGTAGCCAAGCCTTGACCACTGTTCAGTATGTCTGCATCTGTGTTTCTTTGCATGTGGGGTTTCGCAAAGGCAACTGTATGCCATGTTCCAAAGCGGAACCTGAACATTTTCATCAGTGTTCCAGGTCATCTTGAAACAGTAAGAATCAAGGAGACTTTTTATTCAATTGCAGGTATGTGACAGTCATTGTTTAAAGTAGCCTATAGGTTGACAAGCCTCTATATTACTTATCCTCTCCTTCAGGCTTCCCTAATATAATAGGTCCAAAAGGATGCCCCTTCATGCAATAAATGATAGTGTGCCCTCTAGATTTCTTTTTATAACATGTCTTCAAGTGTGCTCTTCTAGTGGAGAAAACATGATGCAGTATAAGGCTAGCCTGGCTCTGCCCTCCTACGTACTTCCGCTCAATTTGGATTTTGCTTCTGTACTAGGTCTGGGATGTCGGTTCTGAAGTCGGTTTCCAGAAACACATTTTTTGTAGGTCCAATCAGCGAACAGAGGGAGTGGCTGAGAACAATGACGTTAATGTCGTGCACTTGTTTGAGTAGTTCAATAATGGCGGCGGAGAAAGATGCGAGCGAAACTATTCTGCGGTTGTGGCAACGCTGCCGAATATAGGTTAAAGCCTGAGCAAGAACATTCCTTGCTGAGTTTTGTTGGTGGCCATGATGTTGTGGCCCTCCTCCCCACGGGGTTCGGGAAAAGTTCGATTTTCCAGCTACGGCAGCTAGCTCCGTTACAGTAGTGGTGAAGGAGTTGGCTAAGGCGAACGCTTGCGATTGGTTATGGCAAATCAGAGTGGCTCTGGGTGGATCCAATAGTTTTAAACTTCAACAGAGGACCCGCCTTCAAGGAAGTTAACGTTTGTCAATCGAGAGATCCCAGACCCTCTGTACAAATGAAATGTACGAGGGTCTGGTTAGGACCAGGCTAGTATAAGGCGCCCTTAAGGTGCCTTTACGATGGTCTAAACTTGACTGTTCCTGTGCCCTTCCTTCCAATAGAGAAGGATGCTGTTATGAAGTGCCCTTTATGCCTTTATGGCATTTTAACAAACAGACTTATACGTTTATAGGTATAGCCAAGACTTTTGACTAGGTCAACCATAACATTCTCCTGCACAGACTTACCTGCATTGGCTTGTCCAGTAGATGTTGTAACTGGTTTGCTAGCTACTTGGCTGATCGTGGGTGAAGACCGAAAACATAATGTCTGAACCTCTTACCATCTCTAAAGGTGTGCCTCAAGGCCCTTTTGGGCCCTATTTTGTTCTCCATTCATATTACAGTTTTTTACTATCACTTGGACACAAATTTCAGAACCTTGATGTCCTTTTTCAAAATTCTAGATAGATACAAAACTCGAAACAGTCATTACTTGTAACACACACTGTCACATGTTCAAAGCATAGCATTGTATGTTCATATTTCTAAAGACATGCGCCTTGCGCATGCAGAATCATTCGTTCAAAAAAACAAATTTGATCATGAAATACCATAGGAACATTCAATTAGATCATCCAAACACAAAATACCCATAGTTTCACCATGTAGTTGTTTGTATAATCATTAAATATTGTACTACAAAATATGTGATACATGTTTCATAAGATACTACATCACCATAAAAGGACTGAGAGAGAATACTACAGACTACAGACAGTGGAATCATTGAGCAAAATCTGAAATGTATTGATGAAGTACAATCAAAGTACAACATTTTAGTTTTTTTTGTATCAAGGCAAACATAATTAGCTACAAAAGAAAACTATGCTACAGTACGTGAACATGTACTGCAGTGTTCCTCACCTGGCTCAAAAAACAAACAAAGCCAAATAAAGGATTGATTACTCTCCTATATTTCCATCACCCCTGTCTTGTGGATTTAGCCACAAGTATTCATTCACATCGCAATAGATGTTTTCATTTCATGACAAACATCTCTGAAAGAATCTCCAGGCATGGCAAATCCAGGCCTGACACTGGTCTGCCGCGATGTAATTGTATCCCTCATCCATGGCCTGGAGAAGAGTAACTTGTTCATGAGGGTGCCTATGGTACACCTCCATGTGAAGAACAATTCCTCAATAGGGTTGAGGAAGGGAGAGTATGGGGTCAAGAAGAAGGCTATAAATTGACAAAGCGATTACAGTACAAGGCCCGCATACCTACAGGTGCTGCTGGTTTTCAAATCTGAAAACATGATGGTTTAGTCCAATTTGTTAATGTTTCATAGTAATTGGTGTCAATGGATCTCGTTATACTGAAACTTTCATGTTCTAAACTTAGAATATTGTTTGTCAGTTCCTATAAAACTATGCATTAAGTTCAAGTTCAAGTCTTTTATTTGTCAGGTGCACAGAGCAACACAAGGTTAGACTGGGCACTGAAATTCTTAAGACAAGACAACGCAAGCACTTGGCATAACATAACATATAAGTACACAGAACAAATTTACATCTATGCTGAGCTTAGATAAGTGAACTTCCTAAATATACAGATAGCAATAAATAAACGACTATACTAACCCTAACACTGAAACTTCCTAAATTACAGATAACAATAAATAGTACGCAAGTAGTCAAGCTGATAGATTCCTCGAAACCCACTAGCTGCCTTCTCGATCCCCTCCCTGCCAAACTTTGTAGGGAACTTCTCCATATTATTGGACCGCCCATGCTTAGTATTATTAATGAATCTCTTGTAACTGGACAAGTCCCTGACGATTTCAAACAAGCTATTATCAAGCCCCTTCTTAAAAAACCAAACCTGGATCCAGGTCGTCTTAGCAATTACAGGCCCATTTCAAATTTGCCATCTCTCTCCAAAATTTTGGAAAAAGCTGTGGCAAAACAGCTCACTGAGCACCTCTCCTCAAATCAGCTCTATGAACCTCTCCAGTCTGGATTTCGTCTTCACCACAGCACTGAAACTGCATTAGCCAAGGTAGTCAATGATCTATTATTAGCCTCTGACGCGGGCTTTAGCTCTGTCCTTGTTCTTCTAGACCTAAGTGCAGCTTTTGACACTGTAGATCATGAGATTCTCCTGGAACGTATGGAGAACTATGTTGGGATTTCTGCTACTTCACTTCAGTGGTTCAGATCGTATCTATCTGATAGATCACAATATGTCCACTATGATGGTTGCTCATCCAGGAGCTCCATTGTAAAATACGGAGTACCACAGGGTTCAGTTTTAGGCCCTCTGTTATTTTCACTCTATATGTTGCCTTTAGGAAACATAATTAGAAGTTTTGGGGTAGATTTTCACTGCTATGCAGATGATACTCAGCTATACATGTCTATAAAGCCGGGAGAATTTCCACATGCTATGGAAACCTGTGTTTCCGGGTTGAAAACTTGGATGACTGCAAATTTCCTTCTTCTTAATTCGGATAAAACCGAGGTTCAAATTTTTGGTCCGAAAAAACACCGAAATAATTTATCCCATCTAACCTTAGACTTAGACGGCGTCAAAGTATCTCAAAGCCAGCTGGTAAAAAATCTGGGAGTCACAATGGACCCAGACCTTTCGTTTGAGTACCATATTAAGCAAATCACCAGAACAGCATTTTTCCATCTACGTAATATTGCCAAAATACGAAAATTCCTCTCAAAGGATGATGCTGAAAAACTAATACATGCTTTTGTTACGTCCCGATTGGACTACTGCAATGTGTTGTTCTCTGGCCTCCCAATTACCTACCTAAAAAACTTACAGCGGGTGCAAAATGCTGCTGCTAGACTATTGACTAAAACTAGAAAGTTTGATCATATAACATCGACTCTTATCTCTTTACACTGGCTCCCTATCCAAGCCAGAGCTGATTTCAAAGTTCTACTACTAACTTACAAATCTCTGCATGGATTGGCACCACTGTACCTCTCCGGTCTCCTTGCACCCTATTGCCCCGCAAGGTCTCTAAGATCTCAAAATGCCGGCTATCTGGTAATACCCAAAGTTAAGAAAAAAACTGCTGGAGGTAGGGCGTTCTCATATAGAGCACCTCTTCTTTGGAACAAATTACCCATCTCAATTAAGGAAGCTGATACTGTCTCGACATTTAAAACTAGATTAAAAACGTTCTTGTTTAGTCAATTCTATGATTGTTAAAGGGAAGTATGTGTGTACTTTCTATGTAAACCTGGGATGTGTGCTTGCCTATGTGTGTATCACATGTAACTTTTAAATTTTAATTATAGCTTATGTTCACATTGCCCAGCTAGATGTTACAAATAAAGTAAACCTGTTACTGTATATTGTTAGTATTATTATTATTATAGTTCCGTTGCTGTATATTGTTACTGTTATAGTTTTTATTACTAGTTGGAGACAACGGGGGACTGGCTGTTTTCATCCTTATTCGTATAAGTATAACCTACTTTAGAGTTCTTTCCCCTGGAACAGATTTCATGTTCCAACTGAGGGGGGCTGTCGTTGTTTTGGTGTGTGGGGCTGCATCAAATACCCTTTTTGCTCTGTTAAATTGCTGCACTAGTCCACACTTGACCGGTGGGGATCTCATTCTATTTTGACTGTAACTGTTAGCTGCTCCTGGCATTCTCTAATCCCTGCTCTCCTCTCTGTCCCCCCCCCACACATTCCCTGTGGTGTGGGGGGTTTGAGCTGTCAGGACCTGCTTGGTCGTCGGTCTGCCAACGCTGAACCAGGTTGTCACCCGGAATCCAGTCTCCATGACGGCCAACAGCGAGTTTCCCGGTCCCATCCAACGTCTATAAAGCCGAACAATGGATTTTGGTGTTTCAAAACCCATTGACACTGTATGACTATGTTTAGCTTGTGTTCTGCTCCTCTCTCTTACCAACCGTCTCTGGAGGAGGGGATCCCTCTCTGAATTGCTCCTCCCAAGGTTTCTTCCATTTTTTCTCCCGGTGGGAGTTTTTCTGGGAGTTTTTCCTTGTCTTCCTTGAGGGTTTAGGTTGGTTGAGGGGCAGTTCTATGGGCGCATGTGAAGCCCTCTGTGACATGCTTGCGTGTAAAAAGGGCTATACAAATAAATTTGATTTGATTTGATTTGATTTGATTTGATACGCTATACTAACCCTAATACACAAAAAAAAAAAAAAAAAAAAACCTGTTACAACCCTATAAACTAATCTAACCTAAATGGAGTACAGTGCAGTAGTGCAAATTTACAGATCAGTGACTATGTCAATGACCAAACAGGAGCCTGGTGGCGAGGTACAGTAGTGCAATGTTACTGAAAGAGCAACCAGTAGCTGAAAGTGACAGTGTATAAGTGACTAGTGTGCAGTAAAAATGTCCATATCAGTGTCCATTGAGAAGCCTGATGACCCTTGGGTAGAAACTGTTGTCCAGTCTGCGTGTGCGCGACCGGATGCTGCGGTAACGCCTGCCAGAAGGCAACGGGGTAAAGAGACTGAAGGATGGGTGGGAACAGTCTCTTAGAATCCTGCTGGCTTTCCTAAGGCAACGTGTGTGGTAGGTGTCCTGTAGGGCTGGGAGCTTCCTGCCGATGATGAACTCAGCAGAACGGACCACACTTCGTAGGGCCTTGCGGTCCCGGTCTGTGCAGCTCCCATACCACACTGTGATACAACCAGTCAGAATGCTTTCTATAGTGCATCTGTAAAAGTTAGTAAGGATGACTGAGTCCATACCAAACTTCTTCAGTCTCCTCAGGAAGAAGAGGCGCTTACGGGCCGTTTTGACCACCTTGTCCGTGTGAACAGACCAGGTGAGGTCATTGCTGATGTTCACCCCGAGGAACTTGAAGCAGCTGACCTTCTCCACTTCCGATCCATTGATGAATAGGGGTGCATGCTCCTCCTCCTGCCGCCTCCTAAAGTCCACAATCATCTCCTTGGTCTTGCTGATGTTAAGAGAGAGGTTGTTGTCCTGACACCATGATGTCAGGGTGTCAACCTCCTCTCTGTAGGCTGACTCGTCACTGTCAGAGATGAGGCCCACGATGGTTGTGTCGTCAGCAAACTTAACGAGGAGGTTGGAGCTGTGCGTAGCCGCACAGTCGTGGGTGAACAAGGAGAACAGGAGAGGGCTGAGCACACAGCCCTGGGGGGTGCCTGTGTTGGTGATCAGTACAGATGAAGTGCGGTCACCGATTCTCACCACCTGTGGCCTCCCCGTCAGGAAGTGGAAGATCCACTTGCAGAGGGAGGTGCTTAGTCCCAGGTCCACAAGCTTGGAGACCAGTCTGGAGGGGATGATGGTGTTGAATGCAGAGCTGTAGTCAATGAACAGCATCCTCACATATGTATTCCCCTTGTCCAGGTGGGAGAGAGCGGTGTGCATGGTCAGAGCGATGGCATCGTCTGTAGACCTATTGGACCGGTATGCAAACTGCATAGCGTAATGCAACAATTAAACGTAATGCAACAGTTCCAGTTCCTAGTATCAATTGACCGTTAGATCATTGTAATGTAAGGAAATGACAGACATTTCAGATGTTATGTGTGAATTTGCATTTTGAAATGGTGATACTTTGATGTTTAGTTGTGTCATTTTGAACAGATGATTGTAGTTCAACGAACAAATGATCTAAGGTGAATGTGTATTGTATCCAAGCAATTGAACATTTTGTTAACGTTTTGAAAAATGTGCATTTTGATCATCAGTTGTGAGTTTTGTGTCTACAGTTTTGTAAAAGGACATCAAGGTTCTGAAATTTATGTCAAAGTGATTGTGTAAAACTGTAACGATGTAGCCAAACCTGCAGGAAATTCCAGGATTCATCTGTATGCTGATGAATCATCATATATTCAGCTGGTCCTTCACTCCAGTCTGCTGTATCCACTCTTCAACAAAGCCTCACCTCCATCCAACAGTTTTTCCACAAACTCCATTTGCTCCTCAACTCCAAAAACCCCAAATGTATGCTGTTTGACCGGAGAAACCTCATCATCCCCAGCCCTCCCAAGATCTACAGTGCTGATGCAAGCAAGCACAATTAATTTATAAAGCACTTAAAAATTCAAGGTGAAACACAAAGTGCTGTACAGTAAAAACAGTAAAAACAATAAAATAATAAAAAGCCCTAAAAAACAAAGACTCAACACGTCTCACACAATGCAAAATACAAAAAACAGTAACACATCATACAAAGATCCAATATCATCAATATAACCAGACACAACTTTCTTTTCATTTTTCGAAAGCCAAAGCATAGAGGTGGGTCTTAAGAAGAGACTTACAAACAGGTAGTGAGGCTGCCTGTCTAATGTGTAAGGGTAAAACATTCCACAGTTTAGGAGCCTCTACTGCAAAAGCACGATTAGGAGCAGTTTATCGGCTGACCTTAGGCCCCGTTTACACGGAAGGAAAACACATATATTTTCATGCGGTTTGGCCTTTCATTTACACGAAAACTGAGGTTTTATCACGGAAAACGATCATTTCTAAAAACTCCGGCCAAAGTGGAGATTTCTGAAAACTTTTGTGTTTGCGTGTGCACTAGCTTAAACTAAGGTTTAGGTTCTCAAACCTCACAGTATGGGACTAAAAAAGCGTCACGTCATGTGAGTGTCCTGTTTATAGTAACAGGTGTGTTCGACTTCATGCAGCCAATGGCTTTCTCAGCTTCAACGCAGCCGGCTGTCATGAAGTGCATGGTTCGACTTCATGGTGCATGAAGTTGAACACACTAGCATAATGGGGTCATTTATTTGTGAATTGCGTTACATTTGTGAATCACAAAACACATTTGTGCATCGCATTTGTGAATCATTCAAACAAATAAACCTCGCGCCTGACAGGTAAAGGAAGTCGGTCGTGTTATTCGTAGTTGTTGATTTTGAAAAGTGTGATTGGTTTGCATGGCTTTATCCTTCACATTACACTGCTGCCTACAGGTTTGGCATAGTTATGATGGCGCTCGGGGGCGTATATGCGGGTTCATGTAAACAGAAACATTTTTGAAAACGTACTTGTGTGTACAACGTTATTTTTGAAAACGGAGAGGCAGAAATATTTGTTTCTGTAAATACCCGGCTATGTGTAAACGTGGCCTGAGAGAACGGGTGGGTCTGTAGTGATGTAACAGCTCAGAGATGTATAGGGGGGCTAGGCCATTTAGGCCTTCAAAAGCAAATAAAATAATCTTAAAATGGATCCTGTGATATATAGGGAGCCAGTGGAGTGAAGATAAAATGGGGGAAATGTGCGAGTATTTACGTGTTCCAGTTAAAAGTCGTGCAGCAACATTTTCATAATCCAGTCTAGTAGTGACAAAGGTGTGAATTACTGTCTCAAAATGCTGCCTAGACAGAAAAGGCTTTATTTTGGCCAATTGCCTAAAATTGAAAAAGCTTGACTTAACCACTGACCTAATCTGTCTGTCAAGCTTAAGGCCAGGGTTAGTGTTAACCCCCAGGTTAGTGATAGTTGGCTTAACATATTGGCTCAAGGAACCCAGATCAGCACAGAGGGTTCCGGTTGTGCCACAAAAAAAACATCACTGCTGTTCAACCTTTACTTAAAAAACCCAACTTGGATCAAGCCAGTCTGAACAATTACCGACCTGTGTCTACTTCCTTTTTTAAAGGCATCAGACATTTTTGACCCTCTGCAATCAGGGTTCTCAGCTCACCAGAGCACGGAATCAGCATTATTGAAAGTGTTTAATGATTTACTGTCTATTGTTGATCCTGGGAATAATGCTGTTTTGATTTTATTGGATCTCACCGCTGCCTTTGATACGGTGGATCATGACATCCTCATTGCGAGGTTGGAACACAGGGCTGGGGTTAAGGGGACTGCACTACAGTGGTTCAGGTTCTATCTCACTGACAGGACCTTTTAAGTCACTATAGATAGCTTTTATTCTTCCGTAGCTCCTGTTTCCTCTGGGGTTCCGCAAGGGTCAATTCTGGGGCCAATTTTTTTAAATCTGTATATGCTTCCTCTAGGAGATATCATTAGGAAACACAACATCTGGTTGCATTTTTATGCTGATGACACACAACTTTATCTGCCTTTGAAACCCAATGATACTGTTCAACCTCTTTTAGACTGCATTTCGGATATAAAGAAATGGCTTTCAAGTAATTTTCTCCAACTAAATGAGGAAAAGACCGAAGTTATAATTTTTGGTCCTGCTGGCTCGAGAGCTAGTCTTGGTAGCATGGTTAGTAATTTTTTTCCTAGTGTCAGCTCTCATGTAAGGAACCTTGTGTTCATTATTGACTCTGACCTTGGGTTAGTCAAGCAGATTAACTCTGTGGTAAAAAAGTTTCTATCAGTTACGACTGATTTCCAAGGTTAAATCTGCATTGTCTTTTAACCCTCCTGTTGTGTTAGTTTCTTGTTCCTCATTATAGCTGACTATAATTCCATAATAATACATATATTATCAACTAATGTTGTGTTAGATCTTTTAAGCAACTTAAGTTCTTGTTAATATTACAAGTTTTAAACTTCTGTTTGCCCTTTTAAACTTCTGTTTGCCCTTTATGGCCTCTAGGCCTCATTGACATAAGCAAATGCAACTTGTTTTTAAGTGAAAGAAGCATAATATATGGATTATTTTGAATATAACAAATATCCAGGTGACAAATATTGTTCTATTTATGACAGACTACTTTGTATAAAGGTTTTACAAGGACATCTGTTTTGAAACATGTTTTTATTTTCACATTGTGACAAAAAATGACATCTGTTGTGTTCCTGGTCAAAACTGACCGGCATGGTTTTATTAGTCAACAAAGGATATAGGCTCAAAACTATACATGAAAACGTTTCCAAACTACAAAATGAATATGTGAACATGTACAAGAAAAAATAGATCGTTATGTTATAGATAACAAAAACGTTAAAATGTTCACAATCTGTCATTCAAAATGGGTACATGCGTTGTGTCCTCATTAACACTTTGGACAAAATGTGCTGGTTTTGGCGTGCGCTTTGCAAAGATATGCACTGCATTTGTGGCACATAATGCTTGTTTTAACATATAAGCGCAGCTAGTTCTGGCAGGGCAATCGGGCAGCGCGCGTTATCGGGGACGTAAGGCGTCTTACTCCACCTTCCTTACTCCACCCACTACCACACCCATGTAGCAGCGCATATCCATTGGGCCACGTCCGATAAGGCGTCTTTAAAAGACGCGCGGATATGCACACACTCACCCCGGTCGTTGTATGATCAGTGCTGCTGCCAATGCTGTTTCTGGTCTCGCATCTCTTGGCTGTCTTATTTTTCGGTTTTGCCATGGGCGACTCCTCTGATTCGGAGCCGACCCGTTTGTTGGGGGTGTTCGGTGGAGGTTCCGATCGATCACCCGGAGGTGCATCCTCCGTGGACCTCGGCGACAACGGGAATGGCCAAGTTCGACGCAGCTCGCGTCTGGCCCAGAGATCGGCTACCATCACTGATTGGCCAGTCCATCGTATCCTCGACTCCCTGTACGACCGGGGTGTGTCTCCTCCCAGGGGATGTAATTACGAGGAACTGTTCGATTTTTTCATGGAGTGCGGCGGTATCGCTCCTCCCGTTCCCCCAAGTGCTCCGGCAGGGAAAGGCAAGGGGAAACGGGGCACCTCTTCCCAACCGGCATCCGGGAAAAGGGCTCAAGTCCGGGGGAGGAGCCCGGCCCCGGTGGCGTCCACCTCTAGTTCGGACCCGGTGCTGGCGGCCCTGTTGGACATCAAAGTTTCTCTGGCTGACATGGGAGCTTGTGTCGTCGCGTTGGAGGGCAGGTCGGCGACGGCGTTGGCTCCGCAGTTTCCTGGGTCCGGAAGCACTCCTGCGGCCTTGGACTTCGCAGCAAATCCTTGGTGGACTCTGGCTTCCGCCCTACCAGCGGCCGCTTCTGGGGCGCTGTTCCTGTCTCCCGCGGCCGGCATTTCTGCCCATCTGAGGAGCCAAATTCTAGCAGGTACCGACGTCAATTTGGTTAAGACATTGCTATGCTCTGCGGATCCGGTGGACAGGCGGGTAGTCGAGTGCGGGGAAGTGTCCGTGCTCCTCAAGGGGTGTGATCCCAGGATGTCCAAAAACCTGACTCTGCCCGAGTTCTACGTGGCTTTCGGCGTATACCATGACACGCTCTGCGAGGCTTACCCTGAGCGCCGCGTGGAGTTCGATAACTACCTGGCATTGATTTCGGATTTAGCAATGCGCTATGGCGGAACTCTCTTCTATGAGTACCACAAATGCTTTTCTGCCAAGGCGGCATTATACATCACAAAGTTCAACGTCCGTGTGGATTGGTCGGTGCTCGACCTCGATCTGGTCAGCAGGGTGTTCAACGGGCATGTGCCGATGTGTTGTTCCGTGTGCGGTTCGTTGGCCCACACGGTGAATCTGTGCCCGAGGACTGCATTTGCACCGCCGATCAAAGCAGAGGGGTCGGCCTGCGGTGCATCCACCTCGGGCGGTCAAGCCGGTCGGAGGAAGGTACGGCCCTCCTCCGCTGCAAGCACCTCGCTGTGCATCACGTACAACGAAAGTGTGTGTAGGTATACTAATTGTAGGTTTCTGCATGCTTGCAGTTATTGCGGGGATGCTCATCCCCGATCTGTGTGCCCTCGTCGGGCCCGCCCTGCTCCGAAGGGGAAATGATTAAACATCCGTCAACCCCAGTCAACGTATCGAGACTTTCTGCCGCGTTGGGGAGTCATCCCAATCGCTGTTTTGTGTCATATTTACTCGATGGTTTGGTGCACGGGGTTTCTTGCTGGTCTTTGTTATCTGCCTGACGTGAGTCATGAGTGCCCCAATTTAAAAACGGCGATCAAAGAGCCGGCGGTCGTCGAAAAGCTCCTCGAGAAGGAAGTGGCTAAAGGGTTTATGATCGGACCTTTCCTCGCGCCCCCTTTTGCCCCGTACCGAGTAAGCCCCATAGGCGTCGCAACGCGCAAGTATTCTGGCAAGAAACGCCTCATCATTGACCTGTCTGCCCCTCACGATGGCGTTGTGCCCAGCATTAACAGTTTGATTCCCCGGGAGCCGTTTTCGCTGTACTACGCTAGCGTCGATAATGCCATCAGCATGATAAAAACCGCAGGCAGGGGCGCGTGGCTAGGGAAAGCCGACATCACCGACGCGTTTAAGGTCATGCCTCTTCACCCCTCTCAGTGGCATTTATTCGGCGTTAGGTGGGGCAGCAAGCTGTACTTCTCTGTCAGGATGGCGTTCGGCTGCCGCAGCAGCCCACGTATTTTGACTCGCTGTCGGAGGCGCTGTGCTGGATCCTGGTGAATGTCTACAGGCTGCCGTTCGTTTTGCACCTTCTTGACGATTTTTTAGTGGTGGATTTTCCGTCGTCTCCACCCGCCCGCTGTATCTCGGTGTTGAGGGACACGTTTGGAGACCTGGGTGTTCCGCTGTCCGCGGAGAAAACCGTAGGCCCGTTTACCTCCTTGGAATTCCTCGGTATCAACCTAAATAGCGTTCCCATGCAGGCGTCGTTACCCGCGGAAAAACTGGAGCGCGTTCGAAGCGTCCTGAAGGCCGCTTCGGGCGCTGCTTCGATGGCTAAACGTGAACTGCTTTCGTTGCTGGGCCATCTGAATTTTGCAATGCGCATCATACCCCAGGGCCGCGCGTTCCAGGCATAACTTGTTCTGGCATCACATGCTGCCCATATTTTGATTCCATATTTAGATGGTTTGCTTGGCATGTACTGTTTGAATGGGCAGCGTCCCCTAAAAGCGAACAGACGCTCATCCACTGTGATATCTGGACTTGGGTTGTAGATGAGTGGCAGGCGCTCCACCCACTTGTCCCAAACCTCCCTGATAGCTGCCAGCTTGTCATATTGACGGCGGCCTGGTCTTGTATCACGGTTGTCGAAACGAATCACCCGTGACAAGACGTGGAATGTCTGGAGTGACATAGTGGCACGAAAAATTGCCCGACCAGATTCTCCATCCCATAAACTGGAAGTAGATTCGTTTCTTGATCTGTACACACCAGACAAAATCAAGAGACCCATGTATGCTTGGATGTCGGTCCGGTCTACCTCCCTCCAGTTTTCCTCGTAAACACGTCTACCTTCCAAGTTAGTCATGTTTATGATTATATTTTCCATGGACTCTGTGAACAGTTCCAAGCAGGATTTGATGTCATCAACCCGGGAGATGGCATATCTGGTTGGCCCTGGGGTCATCCTGATGACATTCTCTGTCGACAGTCAACCTCTCCTCTCAGGTGGTGATGAACCCCAGGACAAACTCCCAATCTTGGACAAGAATGTCTCAACAACCTCAGCAGGGACCTCTTGCTCATCACTAGATTCTTCGGTTGTCTCTTCATCTGGATTATATTCTGTGTTGTCTTCATCTTCTGACACTTCATCCTCTAAAGCATCATCAGCTTTCTGGCCACTCTCCTCCTCACCAGTGCCAGGGTCAAAGATGTGATCAATAGCCTCACATACAGAATACCGTTTGGTCATCGTGCTGCCATAGAATGAATTATGAGCAAGGCCTCAAGAATGCTTTATATACCAGAGCTGCGAGAAAAGTTCAAGTTTTTAGTTGCTCTGGACAGGCCCCTTCATATATCTTGGACCTTTTAAAATTGCACGCACCCATTAGGTCACTGAGGTCGGCGGACAAGCTTCTTTTATATACTCCCCGATCACGCTGTGTACGTACAGGTGATAGGGCCTTTGCAGTTGCTGGTCCTAAGCTGTGGAATCAGCTTCCCCTATCTATTAGGCAGGTTCCTTCATTGTCTGTTTTTAAATCCAGGCTTAAGACCCACCTCTATGTTCTGGAGTTTCCCACCACTTGACTTGTGCTGTTGCTTGTTTTCTGTTGTTGAATGTTTTTACTGTGTTTTTTTTTGTGTTTTAAAAATGTATTTGGATTCTGTTTTAGTGCTTTGTTCGGCACCTTGGTCAGCCTTGCTGAGCCCTGAGTGTGCTTTATAAATAAAATGTACTTACTTACTATAAAACGGCATCAAAGACCACCCTCAGTAAACTGGACACACTCCACCACTCAGTAATCCGTTTTGCCACAGGTGTCCCCTTCACCACCCACCACTGTGATCTCTACAGTCTGGTGGACTGGCCCTCCCTTCACACCAGGCAGCTGCAACACTGACTACTTGTGGTCTACAAATCCATTTTTGAAATGACCCCTCGGTACCTCTCAAATCTTCTACACATCTCTGACAGCTATCACCATTTCAAATCAAGTGACTTCATTAGACTCATCATTCCGAAAGTCTGTACTGTGTTTGGTCATAACGCCTTTCATTTTGCCTCTGCAAATGACTGGAATTCACTTCAAAACACTCAAATTGACAGCTCTCACCTCTCTCAACATGTTCAAACTAAAGCTGCAACAAATCATAGTTGACTGCTGTACCTGCTGACCAGCCCTCGCCCTCGACTGCTGTACCTGCTGACCAGCCCTTGCCCTCGACTGCTGTACCTGCTGACCAGAACTCGCCTTTTTAAAGAAAATCCAGTAATCTGCTTTTTTCTTTTTATTTATTTTATTGTTTATTTTGGTACATTTATTCATTTACCCATGTGTCTTTGGCCTTTTCCTCATGTTTGTCATACTGTTTTGTGTCTGTGCTGTTTGTGGCACTTGTGGGTCGGAGACTAACAAGCACAGTGTTGCCAAAAAATCGCACCAGAAGTCTAGTGGCTCTTTGTAAAATCGCAAAAAAACGGTAGAGTAAATTTTTTGTCTGTAGTGAATACAATAAGTCGCTAAATTCTGCGATGTTGTTAAATTTGAAACACTGAACAAGCAGCTAATGCTGCAGGAGCTCTGTCACGCCAAATAGTGTCCTAGGGCCAAATAGTGTCCTACCTGACTCCACAATGCCGTTCCGAAGCAAGGACGCGTCCGTCGCTATGCCGACCTTAAATTCCTGACATTCCTGAGATGGCTGCGCGTGCAGGGAGAATACTATACGCTTTGCCTACCCGGTCGGCTAAAATCGATGCGAGGTATTTTTTCGACAAAAAATGTACCAACTAGCTCAACATAGAAGGCAGTTGTTTAATAACCTTTGTAATATTTTTTTGTTTACCAAACTAGCTAGCACTAGCTATCGAACAAGTGAAAACGTATAGTAGCCTATAGACAATTCGTAGAGGAGGCTATAGGCTAAACTTGCCATGTATTAACAAAGGGGTTTGTATATAAAACTAACCTACCTCTTACCTTTCCTCTATATTTATGTGACAATCATATTTTGATCAGTTTGCTCTGTCATGCACTGTAATATTATATTAATTTAAGTACAAATATATGCACGGATTAAATTACATTTATAATGCAGCACAAAGATAGGTAATTCAAAACTATATTTGTAATTCTTTATTGTATACATATACTATGACTACATACATCAATGGAACTCAATTAGAACTGCATGCATTCTGCTGTATACGTAATGCCTTCTGCATATGGGTTTCATAAAAAGTGTTACATTTTATAAAATAAATTGGCAGTGGCTGAACAATGTAACAGATGTTGACATAATTGCTGCATCTTGACAACTCCTGAATGGTCCTAAACACGTTTGCTACACCTGCAAAAGATTAGGGAAAATGTATGACAGTGTAACCAATGAGTTATATTTGTACAACATAAAAAATAAATATGTATACAAGTGTATATATTAAATTAGGAACTGATTCCAGAACTGATTTTATGAAACAATTTCAGAACTGATTTTATGAAATAATTTCAGAACTGATTTTATGAAATGATTTCAGAACTGATTGACAAACTATATAACATATATGATATACACAGCTATATAGAAAACAACTCTGTGTCCTCGAAAATCTGTAAAATACATAAAAACAACTTTACAGCGAGAACATACAAACTCTTTTAGATTATTTACAACAGGCAGGCATGATGAATGAAAACACTTGCCACACCTCCTGCAAGAAACCAGGGGCTTGACTCCCTTCCGGATGGTCCTCCTGCAGATGCAGTGCACGCTAACCTCCATAGCGTACACTGGCTTGGCCGTGGGACACCGTGTGGAGCTGGAGAATGGTGTCCAGGTGCCCAGCCTGAAAGCAGGAAAAGAGGTGGTGACGCATAGTGGACTGTTCATACTCCACGCATGCTGGGTCCTCACCTCTGCAGAGAGTGAGACTGTTTGCGATTGCAAACAGCCCACAATCTGAGCTGCCTCTCTGCTGCTGGACATCAGGCCACTGCAGTCGGACCTGGGAAAGACAGAAGACCAGTTATTAGAGAAATGAACTCCTCGGTTTTGCTGTGACCAGAGGAGTCATAGACATTAACTGTACCTACCTTGCAGTTGATGTCACTTACCGTTACCCAGTGATTGGCACAAACATTTAAAATTTGAACAAACCCCTGGGTTGATGCAGGCACAGAGGAGAGGAAGGCGAGGGATGCTGTGGCGTAGAGGCCTCCTACATGGGGATGTTGTGCCTGTAAGAGAGCCTGAGAGTGGTCAATGGAAACATCATCCAGCCAACAACATGGCGAGAGAACTGTGGCCCTTAGTACCTCCACCCTGCTCAGTGAAGCTGGACAGGCCAACCCCCGCTGAACACCTGTGATGATGACATCACAGTCCTGGACATCCTGAGAGAAGACAAATTGATTAATAACAAGATAGGCATCAACAAATTCATGTTTGAATAATAAAATGAATAGTGATATAAAGCAACACAGCTAGTTTACCTGAAGACAGTCCTGCTCCAACTCTGAGCACAGTGGTTCAGGCCCATCCAAACACACTGTCTCAGATGGATGGGACACAGGCTCCTGGAGTCCAATGCATGTAACCTAAAAAACATAATAATGTTAGATTATAGGGACTGGCAAAAAGGAGTAGATGCTGTCTTGTGACTGTATTCAGCCACTATAATTACAATTTTTTAAATTATTACTGAATGCTTTTTTTATGTACCTGAAGTGAGTCCCCCTCCGGCTCAGAGCTTAGCAGTTCAGGGTCATCAGAACCCACTGGCTCGGGTGGATGGGACACAGCTTCCTCTGTGGGGGGGCTAGCTCGGAATCCTTATTTCAATCACATAGTAACAAAGAAAGGTAATCTATCAAATGTGGTGACATAATGATTTTTTGTTTTGAGAACTGTGCTATAAGTTACACTCACTCTTCAACAGAGGCTTCACTGAGGCATAGGGTGTCCTGGTCTTCAGTTGTTGGACGTCCAAGGTCTCCAACTGCACCAAGTTGTTGTCTCCAACATCAGTCACCCTAAAGAAGACATGCTATAATGGCAAAACTGGCTTCAAATCACTACCTTCTCATTCTGACTACTGTTAAGTCTATTTACCGGTACTTTGTTGGCCAGTCTGGATCCATTGTGCGTCCAGGTCTCCCACGCTTCCTCTCGTCCTTCTTCAACACCTCCATGCCTGGGATGACTTTAAAGCGTTTGGTCCCCTTCTTGGTCCTCCTCCGGTAGGCCTCCTTTTGTTTCTCCTGGGCTTTATCCACGTTCAGTCGCACCTTGACCGTTCAAGAGAAAGGAAAGCAACTAAGCTATATACTGTCTAGTGTTTTATAACTTTGTGTCAGTGATGCATTGTTATTAAGTTAACAATTACTTAGCATTTGTGAAAGCTACAGTGCACAGTTGTGTAATATGTCTTGTAACGTTAGGTCATTTCTCTCACCTTGTCGAAAACCTCCTCATCATTGCTAGCCCTGGTCTGGAGGTAGTCTTCGAAGGCACCCTCACCAGGCCCGTCAACTTCAACCTCATGAGGAAGGTCACCTGTTATCTGAAATTACATGATAATACAGAACATGCAGCAGATAATTGCATGAAGTTAGAGTTTTTTTTTAATTCTGTTGCAAATATATTGTTTATATATAAATAATATATAAGAATAAAATATCAAAAGTTAACATACCTCGGTTGACAGCCGTGGCTCCCGACCGTACATCAGTCGGTAGGGTGAATACCTGGTGGAATCCTGAACACTGGTGTTATGTGCAAACAAGATTACCTTCAGGTTATCCTCCCACCGTTCTTGATGCCCATCCAGAGTCTTCCCGATGGCCCTCTTCAGCGTCTGGTTGGTCCTCTCATCCAGCCCGTTGGTCTGGGGATGGTAGGCGGATGTAATACGATGCTTTGCCCCCCACTTCTCGAACAAGATCTGGTTAACCTAAATAAGTACAAATGTAATCATTAGTTTGGTTTATGTGTGTAGTATATCCTCAACACTCAAATCCAATGTTTTATTTATCATCTACTTGACCTTGTTCCAGAACTCTCTGTCCTGGTCCGTCAGAATGACCTCTGGTGCGCCATGGGTGTGGAAGATGTCCATCAGGGCCTGGGATGTTGCCATGGCAGTCTTGTCCTAGCAGTACATAGAACACATGAAAATACATGGAGCTATAATATAGTTGTTATATTAAAATATGAATTTTTTCAAGGAGAAAATTGAGATACGTGTCTACTAAATGCACAGATGTAACTCACCTGGATGGGAATGGCCTCCACCCACTTGGTGAAGAAATCCGTCGCTGTGAGGCAGTAGCGATTCCCATTCCTGGATGCCTTGAACGGTCCGATGAGGTCTACACCTGGCATACAGTCAAATACATGTTTTGGCGTTAAGTAATCGTGGGAAACTTTCATTTAAATGTGGAATTAGTAGAACTCACCAATCATGTACCAAGGTGAAACAGGCTTGATGCTTTTCAACTCCGGTGCCTCTGTCTTCACCTTCTCAAATTTCTGACAAGGCACACAGGTGCGGACCTTGAAACAAACGATCAAGAGCAAGTTGAGACAATGTGTGCTTCTTAGCAGTGTGTCAACAACAATATTGTTACAGTTTGTAATTTATATAGGTTTTTTTCTTACCCAGTCTTCCACATCCTTGACAATGCCAATCCAGTAGAAGCGCTGGTTGATCTTCCCCAACATGCGCTTTACTCCGAAATGGCCGGCCCGAACCTCGGTCAGCACTGCCTCCCTTTCCTCGTCAGACATGATGACCCTCCTTGGTGGCTGACCATCCTTGCCCCTCAAATACATGCAACCATCTAGAATATAAAACAGTTAAAGACTGAGAAAAAAATTCTTAAAATACTTAAGATAAAATAAAGGAAAACAAATTAGTAGTTGTTAAGATTATTTATATCGTATGGTTACTTAACAAATCTCACCCTGGAGCATGAATTTATCAGACGATCTCCGGAGGGAGCGCTTGTACCCAGGAGAGGCATCCTCCTTGTACTTCCCTGCTGAGAGATAATTAAAAATGTCACTAAAGGATGACATATTTAAGTAGCTACTTACAAAATATTAAGTATTAATTAAGTAAGTATAAATGTCCGTCTATTTCTTTTGTATCTAGATCCTATATGTATGCCTTATATTATTCTGTAAGACTAGGCCTATCTAAATGTAAATCACTTGCTAGATTTCAACTAACGCTAGTTAATAAAATTTTAATACTTGATACAATATATACAATCGGTAGGCTATTACAAAATGTTATACTGTACTGATATGTTATTCTGTAAAACTCTAGTGTAAAGCTAGCTAACTTGCTAGTTGCAAAAGTCTAAATTACTATAACTTAAACTATAAATCAATTAGAGCTAACAAAACAATACACTGTATAACTATGACTAGAACTAAATGTAAAGGAATGATTTAAGGGTTATCTGATGTAGATCGTCTCCGGGTGGATGTCTTGATGCGTTAGCAGATAAATAACAACTCGAGCCGATGACGGTCCAAAACTGTGTGAGAGCGAGCCTGAGGTAAATTGCAATTTAAAAGCGACTACCTAGCAACCAGAATAGCAACCAGGATAGTTTCCCGCTGCTGGCACGCGCAGCCATCTCAGGAATGTCAGGAATTTAAGGTCGGCATAGCGACGGACGCGTCCTTGCTTCGGAACGGCATTGTGACGTCAGGTAGGACACTATTTGGCCCTAGGACACTATTTGGCGTGACAGCTACACTAAAAGTGGTCGACAAGAAAAGTGGAGTAGCCACGTATGGAAATAGCTTCAGTGTGAGGCAGATGACAATGAGAACATCGTCTATCACCAGAAAACATTTAGCAAACATCACTGTTCAGAGCTCAAGATCAAAAATTTGGTGCGAAATTATTTTATATTTATTAATTTATTTTGCAGGGATAATGCACACCAACTTAAAACAACTTACAACACAAACATAAAACTGAAATGAGTTGATAACAGACAGTAATGTACAGACAAAACCAATTCACATATATGCAAAAGTGTACCTGCACTACAAGCACATATATAACTAGAGAGGATACAATTTCTGGGGAAATTTGCGTAAACTTGCGTAGGTTGCAGGTGGGTCCGTTTTCGTGATATTTTCAATCATTTAACCTACATATTGCATAATTCATTAAGAACACCCTTTGAAACAAGGAACCCACTTTGAAACAAGCTACTGTAACAACGTTGTCACTGGCAGTATTTCAGATGGAATTCCTATTCAAATAGTACCGTTTGCTAACTGAAAATAAGCCCCCCAAAACGTAAATAAGTTTGATATTAATTTAGGGGGACATGGCTAATTCAAAAGCAGTTTGCTAGAGGCAAGCTAGCTGCTGTTGCTATCCACACTTCACTAATTGTTTGAAAGCAGCGGAAATGAGAACGTTTCTTTTGTAAGGGATAATGTATAGAACGCCGGTCATTATCAGGAAAATAAGCCCCGACAGGGCGAACAGCACCCCGACGAGAAAACTGGGCAACTTTGACTTACTTTCCTCTTCGTCGAAAAAACCCTCCTTATGTCCATCTCGTCTGTGGAACAGTCATGTCTGAAGTGTTAGCTACATGCGCGATGCGTCGATCAAAGAATATGGGAGTTGAATCTGCGTGTGTGATGCTGTTTTTCTAGAAAACGTGGAATGGAATTCTATTGCTATGGATATTCTCCCTAATGATAAAGTGGAACGGATTTGATTGTGAAGCAATGGAAAGATCGCTGGACTAATAGACCAGTCATGCACTAATATTTTGATCGCAAATGAGGAGGGGTCCAAACAGACTGTAGCCTACTGCTACACACTGCGAGAGGGCGAGCCGAGTCTGTAACGTCAAAACAAGGTCTCACTCATATTCCAAGTTTTAGACAAATAACAAAAATACGCTGACCCGCTGGCTGTCTTCACAATCGCCTTATCTTTAAAACACTGCTCTCCATTTGGATATAGAATTGACCTGGTATGAAATTAAGAAAACACTCATCAGACGCAGATCGACAACAGTGTTGTCGAACACTCGTCGACAACACTGTTGTTGCTGCCGGAAATCGTCAATGGAGGCTGACTGGAGGCTCTCACGTAGCAAACAAATCAACGTTTTTACAGCAACCTACATTAAAATCTCACCACCTGGCTGTCTTCACAATATTCATATCGTCATAAAATTTCCCTCTTTCAGTTTTTTCTTGTAAAATTGAACTATAAAATTACAAAAATACTAGCTACTATGACGCTTTCTAGCAAGGCTGCCGCCTAAAATACTAGGCGGTCTCACGGGCGACCCGCACTCGTTCAAATTACAAAGACTTTCACGACCTAAATCAAAAATCCGAGATGGCAGTTCCACTCGAAATCTCTTTCTCAACAAAGTCCAATGGTTGGGAATTTTGTGGGGGTGGTATTTTTCACTCGTAATCCAAGCTCCAATTTGCATCCTAGAACGTCTCTATCACGTTGTATCCATGCGTCGTTGCTAACGTGTGTTGACGTGGTGACGTAGCTAGTACAGATTACCCTTCGTCGACTAAAGGCACTTTGATGCCACAAAAACGTTGTAACCTCGTAAACTGTGCAACGAAACATAAATCCCAATACAAGCAACTCAATTGCTGCCAAAACGAAACTTTGGACACCTAGGTTGTCTATGTAGTCCAAATATTGACAAAGTTTTAGGGGTGGGAAAATAAACAATAATAATAAATATATATGTGAGATAACAATGGTTTGTGCTCGCCGAAGGCCGGCACACCCCAATTACTAGGGGTGGGCAGATCGATCGAAAGTATTGATAGTATCGATATCCAATGTTGGTATCAGTATTGATCGATACTCGTGCGATGAGATCGATACTTAAGTTTCAATTTATTTTCTCTACATTCAACTCTTTGTCCTGTGTTTTATTATGATCATAATCATGATCAACTAATTAACGGAAAAATCAAAAAATCATTGATCGTAGATAAGCTGCTTTTCTAAGTAGAAAGTATCGGTATTGGCAATACCAGGACGTAGTCTGGGTTTGATATGATGCTAGAAAGGGATTTCGGCAATTAATGCGAGTGAATTCTTTTGCCATTCATTTGAGCACAAAATAGTTTTTGAGCTCTATGTAAAATAAACATTACATTGAACTTTTTGTATTTATGGAAAATGAGAACCTAAAAGATTCGGGGCTTTAGAAAAAAGCACCAGAAGCCACCCCCTGTCAACAATCATAACCAAATGCATTATTACAATGAAGTTTAACCTGTAATATTCTGCTCTGCATTGTGATTAGAGAGATACTGATTTGTAATTCACGGTGAGGAAACTTAAGGCAAGGACCCCCCCCACCTCCACCATTTAAGGACATCTACATAACATTTATTATAGCTTTTCAGTTTGTTTCCCCACTTTATGCTCTTTTAAAATATCTAGCTAGGCCTATCTAAAGTTATCCTCACCTCCACCCTTAAAAGAAGGGTTTTTATCTCATATTTCAATCATAACTTTGATTCATTCTTTGCATTTATGTCCAATTCACCCCCCTCACATTTTATCCCAATTACATTTGATTCCCCTACCCAATTACAGCATACGTTTTTTTTATTTTGGGGGGCAAAAACTAACAAACTCATCTGTCTACATTTTTCGATATCATCTTCTCGGGAGCCAAAATAACCAAATAATTGTTTCTGTCATGAAGCATAGTGTGGGCGAAATGATTTCAAGACACGGGAGAGTGTAGAGAAGGAACTTTCACAAGATGCTGATGATACACCAATGATCTGTGCTGTGATGTATGGTGTATGCAGCTCAGAAAATGCTTCTTTGTAGTCGCTGAGCACTTTGCCCATATTAGAGAGGTCCACCTGTGCAACACCTGTGAATTTCTTGTTTAACATATGCCTGGCCACAAGAATTTCATTCTTCAGAGCATCACATTTTGCACCTGCAAGCAGAGGGCTCAGAACGGTCAAATCCAGGAAAGATCTCGACTGAGGGAGAAGGCAATTCACTGCCTTTATCAGATCAAGGTTTCACTTTGAGAAACGGTTTTTAATTTCAGAATGTTAAGCAAAGCTCTTTTCAGAGATTGAGTAGGCATCTCAGAGAGATCACCGTGACCAATAGTGGACAGAACAACACCATCACCAAGTTGCTTGCTCATTGTTCTCTGCCTCTTTCTTTCAGGGGTTGGATTTGTTTCATTTGTTTGATCCCATGTACTGTCTGCATGCATATCTTTCAATGCCTGCAAAGAGGCACTGATAACATCCCCAGCACTGCAGAGGTCAACGGAATGAGACTGCAGAATGGAATATGCTGGCTTCAAGGCACCAAGAACCTTAACTAAGAATGGTGTGTCCTCAGCTGTACTAGTAGCCCTGATGCTTTGGTGCAAATGTCCATTCCAGATGCTGTGTCATCTGAGACCTCTGAAAGAACATCCAGTATTGACTACTGATCCCACACTTAGTGACATCATAGTGACTGGTCACCTGATTTCTAGAAGTCTCTTTACAAAGGGTGCATTGTAATGATTTGCTATGTAATGGCGCTGAAAAAAAAAGAATGCAGTGCTCCTGACAACTCTAAGAAGGTTTTAGCATATGACTCGGCTTGCATTGCATGAACCACAGCCAGGTGAAGCTGACGGTTATAACAGTGAATGTAAGGTACATCCCTGGCAATCTTTTTTTGCAACACAGCTTGCACTCCCCCTCTCACACGACTCATTACAAAGGCACCGTCATAACACTGACTAATTATGTGGTCAGTTCTATAACCACGATCATAAAAGTGTTTCAACATCTGGGTTGTGTCAGCATGTTGATATCGTTTTTTTGATTTGAAGCAACACTAAATTTGCTAGGGTTTCAATGATCTACTTTTGTAGATTATGAGAGGTATATTTTGCATTCTGGGGTATGTGGTTATCTCTCTAAGTTTGTCATCCTTTGTGTGTGTGTACTCAAACAGCTTTAGGAAAAGCCCTGCAGATAAATCTTTATGATTATTTGTCGACTGAGGGCTCACAAAGGTTCCACGGAGGGGGAAATTGTTAACAGCAAGGAACCTGACTGTATCTCCTGTGCTTTTAACACAGTACCTGTTCCTCTCAGTCTGGTTTGGACCTAGCAGATGAGCAATAGTTTCCCCAGTTCCCCACGTCCAATCTGCCAGAAACAGAAGAATATAAATAAGTTCCCTTATCCTGAGACCTGCTTTCTTACCTGCCTGTTTCTACATCTGTTTGTCCACCTCATCTTTTGCTTCAGCTGGCTCTCTCACAGCAGCATGTTGGATGCTGTCCTCCTCTCCTACTCTTTCTTCAATGCCTAACGAATCTATCTCTTTCTCTCCCTAACCCTGTCCTGATGCTTGAGCAGCATTGGTTGAAGCCTGAAAATATTTCTGGGGAAATTGTGGGGTGTAGTCGTTACTGCATAATACAGAAGTGTAGTAGTTAGCAAGCTCTACAATTTACCGGGGCTAGGTCTGAATCTAGGAGAAAAACGGAGCTGCCAGCTATCAGGTAGCAACGCTAGTGCTAAATAACTATTACTAACTCGGCTCCATGACGCTGTTATGTAGGGAACGTGAGATTGCTCACCAAAAGAACGAAGAGGAACCCACTTGTTTAGCAGATTAAGACATGTTCATAGGTACCTAGCGAAAAGTAACCTCAACTTTCCTAGACTTTTAGCTATGGTATTAATGCTGAGGGCTCGCTGATATCGCTGTCTGTTTAGAACTGCGTATCTATGCGTCGTTGCTAACGTGTGCTGACGTTGTGACTGTGTGTCTGAATGTGAGAGAGACGCGTGAGTGACCGAGAGACGCAGGGAGGGACGCATATGTGGCGGCCGGTGTTGATTCTGTGGCGCACCGCCACAAATTAGTCTGTGTGGGGAAACTGCATGGGGTTCAATTTCTCAACAGGAGGTCCATTCAAGTCTATGAACAACAGGGTAGTGAGGCTCGGTACATGCAGTTTGTTCCTAGTTTTATCATCTGTGTCATTGCAAGCCGAGAAACCCCTCTCACACTCCGCTGAGGTCGGGAGTACAATGCAGCATGCGACGATAAGTTTATTAAGAGTCTTCCCCTGAGAACCTTGAAGCTTCCAATCTCGGAATTCCTCGATAGCCTCGGTAGAGGAGTTTTGTGAATCTCCCCACTTTGCGCTTTCCGAATAGCATTAGGTCTGACCTTTCTGCAGGCCAGAAGTGCTGATCTAAAGGCTTGAGCATGGCAATAAGTTCACTGTCAAGAAGATGAGGATGGACTGATAAAATGGGGCTTGTTGATCTTAGGTGCATCTGCATGTTGAGCTCTGCAGCAGCTTTCTCAAGCTCCCTTGCGTTTTTAGTGGATTGGTGGTACACACTATGAAGCTTTGAAATGAAAATGTCAAATGATTGCTCCCTGCCACAACCTTCAAAGAGTCATTAACAGCTAATTCTAATCGGTGTGCAAGGCAATGCACACCTTGCAGTTGAGGGAAGTCTTGTTTAAAATGTTCAATGAGTCCTGTATGCCTACCTGTAAGGACTGTGGCTATACTAATGAAGTTCTTTTGAAGACATTCTGTCTCTATCACCACCTTTTGAAGACTGTCTTTTGGCGCATCATAACGAGATCCTGCATCCCCTTGTTACAACTCAACTATGTCCAATGTCCAATACCTCATGTAGATAATCATATAGGAGCGTCCATGCACAGTGCTTTCATCCAGTGTTATGCTGATACGTGAGTCGAGTTTCAAGATCTGCTATGTTTCACAATAGCAGCACAAGAGTGATTGCAGGGCCCACCGTCGCACCATTAAGTTCATGATCTGCATAATTTTGGCGTATGGGAATCTGTCTTTGGCTACAGTGTACGCCGTTCTAAGCTCTAGAACTTTGGTTAGAATTCTGCTATTTCCAACTGACGGTCCCATTAACCCATGCATCCGAAAGTTGCACCCCAGTCTTTTCCCCCCAAGACCACTCTCACTTGTAGACAGCCATGGATTTCTCTCCTTCCACAATCGCCACTGACTGAGCCCCCAGTTTTTAGGAAGGTTGTGCTTCAGCTCCATCATATCGGTCCCGGACCCCGTCTCCCCAGGCTCTTCGTCTCCGTCCAATTCCTATGAAGGTAAATATAGTGTAAAATGTAAGAGCTTGTAGAATACGATGTGAGAACTTGCAGAACAAAAAATCTGAGCTTGTATGTAAAAATGTGCACTTGTAAAAAATATTCACACACGTGATCTTAATTTGAAGTCACACAATTAACTCATGAGAGCTGAACTTGGACTCTAGGTCATCTGCTTTTTATTAATGCTGGCCATAGCGTTAATCAGGCCGTGGACATAACAGTACCCCCACTCCAATGGGCGTCTCCAGGCGCCTGGCGCCTGCCCAGCGGCACCAGGATGGGCACGACGAAAGTCCCATATCAGAGCAGGGTCCTTGATCCGGTAACGAGGAACCCCGCAGCGTTCAGTGTAGAGAGGATGTCCGTCCACCATCCGGAGGGGGCGGAGGGGCAGGATCGGGAGGGCAGAAAGGACTGGAGGACACAGGCTTGAGATGGGAGATGTGGAAGACCGGGTGGACCCGGAGAGAGGAGGGGAGCCTTAGCCAGACGACGCAGGGGTTGATGACCGACTCCACCTTGAAAGGACCCACTTATCGGGGAGCGAGCTTACGGGAGTCCACTTTGAGGGGCAGGCTCTTGGCCTGAAGCCAAACCTTTTGTCCAGGGGTGTATGTCGAAGCAGGGGAACGGCGACGATCGGCCAGGCGCTTGGATGAGGCAGAGGCGCGCAGAAGCGCAGACCGGGCTGAACTCCAGACTCGCTGGCAGAGGCGCATATGGTCCTGCACCAAAGGCACAGCGGCCTTGTTTTCCTGTGCAGGGAACAGGGGTGGTTGGTAGCCCAGAGAGCACATGAAGGGGGACATCCCTGAAGAGGCGTTGACCAGGGTGTTATGGGCGTATTCCACCCATGGCAGGTAGATGCTCCAGGTGGATGGCCTAGCAGAGGCGACGCTGCGGAGTGCAGCTTCCATCTCCTGGTTGACGCTTTCCGTTTGACCATTGGTCTGGGGATGAAACCCAGAGGATGGGCTGACCGTTGCCCCAACGGCCTTGCAAAAGGCCCTTCACACCTGGGACATAAACTGGGGACCTCGGTCAGACATGATGTCCAGAGGGATTCCATGGAGGTGGAAAACGTGGCTGACCAGGAGATCAGAGGTCTCCCTGGACGACTCGAGCTTGGGCAGGGCAGCAAAGTGACAGCCTTAGAAAACCGGTCAACTATGGTGAGAACAATGGTCATGCCGTTAGATGGAGGAAGGCCGGTGACAAAATCTAGGGCAATGTGGGACCAGGGGTGACTTGGAACTGGCAGCAGACGCAGGAGTCCAGCTTGTGGACGAGAGGAGGTCTTGTTCCGTGCACAAATGGTGCACACTGAGACAAACGAACGGGTGTCAGACGTCATTGTGGGCCACCAGAAGTGCTGTCGGAAAAATTCCAGGGTGCGGTTAATGCCTGGATGGCAGGTGAGGCGGGTGAACATACGCATCATGGAGGGATCGGGAGAAAATGAGGATGTCGTCGAGGTAGACAAAGACAAACCGGTTGAGCATATCTCGGAGGACGTCATTTACCAGGGCCTGCAGGTGCATTGGAGAGTCCGAAGGGGACCACGAGGTATTCGAAGTGGACCAGCGGAGTGTTGAAAGCTGTCTTCCACTCGTCCCCCTCCCGGATGCGCACCAAATGGTAGGCGTTACGCAGGTCCAACTTGGTGAAGACGGAGGCATCATGGAGTGGAATGAATGCCGAGCTGAGGAGCGGCAGGGGGTACATATTCTGGGTGGTGAAGGCGTTTAAGCCCTGGTAGTCTATGCAGGGTCGCAGCCCTCCATCCTTCTTCCCTACAAAGAAAAATCCCGCCCCCAGTGGGGAAGAGGACGGGTGGATGAGGCCTGCTGCCAGCGAATCCCGGATGTAAGCTTCCATGGCCTGTTTCAAGACAGGAGAGGTTGTAAAGACGCCAGCTGGGAGGGGCGCGCCTGGGAGCAGATCGATGGCATGGTCATATTGGCGGTGGGGCCGAGTGTCCGGAACTCAATGATGTAATCCGCCACGCTACAGCAACCCTGACGGAGTGACGTGAGGAGCTTCCCAGGATCTGGCCCCCCTTCAGGGTGATCAAACACCTTCAGCAGCTCTCTGGTGAAGGCCTCATATGAGGAGCTCAGCAAGCCTCTAGTGATCCAGACCTCCCGGTGGCCCAGGAAAGCACCCTTCCAGATAGAGCAGCGATCACATAGGCTATCCTTGCCTTGTCTGTGGGATAAGATGACGGTTGCTGTTCGAATACCAGGGAGCACTGAAGCAGGAATGGACGATAGCGACTTGGCTCACAGGTGAAGTGCTCTGGGGCTGTGACATGGGGTTCTCGGTGGTAAGGAGCAGCGACAGGCGGGGACTCGGCTGGAGGGCCCCCTGGGCAGCCAGGACTTTAGTGAGGGTGTGGGACAGGTTCTGCATAGTTTCCTCATGACGTGCAAGTACTGGACCTTGGTGACCGAGTGTCCTGCGAACAGGATCAGTGTTCGGAGTCGGCTGGGCCAGTTCAAACTGTTACGATGGACCAACTGGCTACTGGTGGGTGAACCCGAATGCACGACTCCACTGAAGGTGTGGTTGACTGGTTTATTTGAAATGAGGTTCAGGAGAATGAAGGAGATACGGTGGGGCAGGCGGGTGTGCCAGGCGGGCTGATGGACCGGAAGATGTGGCACGGTCTGTATCAGGCAGAGACAAACAGGATATTTAGGAGTGTACTAGTTAGTTTAATGTAGAATGAAGTTCTCTAAAGTCACTGTTGTAGTTGTCATGGCCAAGTGTGCAGACTTGGGTTTCAGTCACCTGACCACCCAACCATGGCTGAGCGGTGAGGGAATCAGGCTAGTAATGCGAAGGTTGCCAGTTCGATTCCCGGTCATGCCAACTGACGTTGTGTCCTTGGGCAAGGCACTTCACCCTACTTGCCTCGGGGGGAATGTCCCTGTACTTACTGTAAGTCGCTCTGGATAAGAGCGTCTGCTAAATGACTAAATGTAAATGTAATGTAAAATGTTTACGAGGTTGCAACATTGATCAAAATACAACTTGTATACAAAATACAAAGAGAGAGTTCCAGCCGGGCTAGCTGGTTAGTTACCACAGAACGAAGTTAAGTAATGTGACTAAACTGAATTTGAAAGAACAAGCACCAACAACTTCGGCAAACCTTGCGCCATGCATCGTTTTTTTTGTATTAACATCTCTGTACAAATACAGCTATGTATCGTACAGGACTGGGTAAGCAGCCACACAAACGATTAGTTTCTCCTCCACCTTGAAACGTAGAAAGCTAGAAATGTTTACCATGGTTGCTACGTTACAAGTAACAAGAAAACACTCAGATTGGCCATCGCTAGAAAAAAATGGCTTCTCATTTACATAAAGTTGAGAAAATCTCAACTCGGTCGCGTCGCTACCCACAATGCACCACGCAAGCGATTCGCCTGGCTCCATTGAAAATGAATGGAAAATATGTTGACGCTCCCATCGCGTCGCTGCAGTGGACACGCACTGTAACACGTCGGGATGAAGCATTGAACTGGCGATGAGTGACTGGAAAACCGGGGTTGAAATACTGTGGTGCTGATGAGGGGATGAGTTGCAGGTGTGTTGATTAGACAGGAGGGATAGATTATGTGGCATGAAACCTGGAGCCAACACCTGTAAAAAAACAGAAAACCTGGCCCAGATCAGGCCGGGGACATAAAAGAGCTAACTGACGCTGAGTTGTATCACAATAGTTTGTTTGCTAAGCTGTAATACTAATGTTACCCACCTAGGGCGATCCTGTTTGCTTCGACAACAGAAGTGGCAACAACTAACGTAATCATTTGAAATTATATCTAGTCAAGCTGTTGAAAACAGTGTTGTGTAAACACAATAGATTTATTTCTACGTTTTTATTTCCCGTCTCCATCTTGGTTTCAGTGAGTGCTGTTGGCTGTGTTGCGTCTTTGCTCTGCAGCTTTACTTGTTGTTAACCAACCAATCAGCGTGCAGCTCATTTACATATTCATAAGCATACCATAAAAGGAGAAAACCTAGCGTTATTTCACTGGATGTATTAGAGGGCATGGAACAGCACCCGGGCCATTTTCAGCCCAACCAATGTTACATACCCTATTCGGAGACATTAAGGAACAGTGTGAAATACCCCCCCAAAAAACTGTCAATCACCCCTTGGATGCTTTCTTTGACAACTTACAGAAAGTGTTACGCATGAGTTTGGACCAGGAAACATTTGGAATGTTGGCCAGACGTGGATTCAAACAAGTAGGGTCACTGACCTCTGCCTCTGCTGAAAGGGGAACCCTTGTCACACTGGCCTGTGCCTTCTCAGCCACAGGGAATAGTGTACCTCCATACTTTATCTCCCCCGCGTCAACTTCCGCAATAATTTCCTGATCAACGGGCCACCTGGTGGCAAAGGAGGGGCAAATTTCTCTGGATGGATGAAAGAGACACACTTTTTTGACTTCCTGAAACATTTCAGTGAACGTACAATGTGCTCAAAAGAGAAGCCCTGTTTACTCCTTTTGGACAACCACACGTCTCATCTGTCCATTGATGACAAAGAAAATGTCATAATCATACTGTAAATCCCATCCCACTGCTCACAACGGCTCCAACCATTAGACAGTTCTGTCTACGGGCCACTAAAGAGGCACATCAACAGCGTGTGTGATGCCTGGATGAGGAACAACCCCGGGAAGACATTGTCAATTTAGGACATTCCTGGGATTGTGGCAATTGCCTATCCTCTGGCTGCAACCCCCTTAAACTTTAAGGCTGGCTTTAGGGTGGCTGGGGTTCAACCTTACAACAGAGATATATTTCTGGAAATCGAGTTTGCACCATCCTACTTCACAGAATGCCCCATTCAGAACTCTCCTCTGCCAGGCCCCAGCACCAACCCCGCTCTGCCAGGCCCCAGCACCAGCCCCGCTCTGCCAGGCCCCAGCACCAGCCCCGCTCTGCCTAGCATGCCCAGTTATGCTTCTGCTATCACTAGCTCACCCTTACCCAGCAATGCTACAGCGTGCTACCGAGTCCAGAGGACATATCCAAAAGCTGGCCCTTCTTACTGACACGCCAGTGAAGCAGCAACTAGAAATAGAAAAGAATAAGGCTCAATCTAGCAAAAATCTGTTTGAAAAGAAAGGGAAGCAAAGGGGGGAGTCAAAATCTGGACCTACAAAGAACAATCTTAGTCATCATCAGATGATGAAGAGTGCGTCTGCCTCGTCTGCGTGGAGACATTTTTAAACAGTCGTCTAAAAGAGACCTGGTTAAAATGTGTAAAATGCAACAAATGGGCCCATGTTGCTTGCACCTCAGGCCAGGCAATTTATGTGTGCCAGAATTGTAACTCTGAAGATGAGTCTGATTAGTCAGATACAAGGCATCTGTTTCGTTCAGAGGTTAAACATGTTAAATTAAGCAAGTTATCTGCAACATTCTATTCAGTTATTATGGATCTATGTGCAAGCCAGAGAACGTTTGAGTTTAAAATTCAAAGTAAAGTGGTCTTGCCACAATGTGTTTTGATTGAAATGTGTATTGTTTAGATTGAAATATTTGTTTTTCCAAATTCTCTAGACATGATTCTTTATATTTCCAGTTCTGGTTTGAATTGAAAAATGTAAATCAATATTCACAATTAAGTAGTTGTTTTCTTATAGATAATCTAGTGTGACAACTTACCCGCCGATGGGGCATTGTGTCACAAGTGCACATTCTCACTCAATGCTCTCAAGACAGTGGAGATGGTTGTGGACTTCAGGAAGAACACAGCCCCTTCTCCCAGGACCTCAAGTGGGAACTGAACATTAGTTCCTCACCAAGAAAGCACAACAGAGGATGTACTTCCTGCGGCAGCTGAAGAAATTCAACCTGCCAAAGACAATGATGGTGCACTTCTACACAGCCATCATTGAGTCCATCACCACCTGGTACGCTGCTGCCACTGCCAAGGACAAGAGCAGGCTGCAGCGTATCATCTGCACTGCAGAGAAGGTGATTGGCTGCAATCTGCCTTCCCTCGAGGACCTGCACACCCCGAGGACCCTGAGACGGGCGAAGAAGATTGTGGCTGACTCCTCCCACCCTGGGCATTCCCTGTTTCAGTCACTCCCCTCTGGCAGAAGGCTGCGGTCCATCAGAACCAAAACCTCACGCCATACAAACAGTTTCTTCCCTTCTGCTGTTGGCCTCCTCAACAAGGCCAAAGCTCACACTGACTGAATGTCTTTTAAAACTATTTACATTTTGCACTACACTCAATTCCTGTAATATTTGTATTTTATATTGTATTTTATATTGTAAATTGGCAACTTATATTTTACTTATTGTATATTTTAATTGTATTCCACTTAGTATTGCTAGTTTATATATCCTTAGTATAGTTAGACCACATATTTAAATTTAAGATTCCTATATGTTTACTGTGTGCACCTTCCTGCCAAAGGAAATTCCTTGTTTGTGCAAACTTTCATGGCGAATAAATCCCATTCTGATTCTATTCAACAGTCTACAACTCCATAATGAGGAAAGATATGAAAATGTTATGGATACAACATATGTGCCCAAGACTTCTTTCTTTCATTTGGTATAACATTTATACCATTGTAATGTATGGTGCTGAGTAAATGTTAGACAGTGTGAAAAGTGTGACAACATACCCCGCTCTCCCCTAGCCTGGCTGCCAGCCCAACTTCTCCCCGCCCAAAATAAATTTGTTCGGGAAATTGGGTCTGGAGGGTCTCGTATTGGGGACCAACTACAGAAAACCAGAATCTGGGTGAACCAATGAAATTGCCAGGACGGGCTTTATACGATGATGGACAGATGATCAACAGTAACGTAATCACCCACGTCACAAAAGAGCGCTTAAGTTGAATTCGTTTTGAACAAACATGGCTACCGCTGGAGATCTGGGATGTTATGATTCTGCCATCGAGTCTGTTTTAGAAGACATCGACAGCGCATTAATTTTGAAAGAGGAACAGAGAGACGCAATCAAGGCATTTGTCGATGGAAAATATGTTTTTGCCGTCCTTCCTACGGGATTCGGTAAAAGTTTAATTTATCAGCTGGCCCCGATGGAGTTGTAATCCTAAACAGAGAACTTCGTATATGCATTGCCCTTTATTGTTTCGCTCAAAAAGGTTGACCGTGTGAACAAGTACTCTCCCTACCCTTAAATTAATTTTACAACACAGGCAAAAATCGTTTGTATTCATTCTTCAGGCATACTTCAAGTCTGGTTGTAGTTTAGTTCTGTTGATAACAACTATGCGGTGCTTAACATACGTCACATACTCTGTTGCTCTGATTGGTTGTAGATCTATCCAATTGAGCAAAGAGGCATTTGTTTTCCAGGCTCGTTTGAAACACGCCCTGTAGTCAAAGCCCAACGGAGAGTTCTCAGACTCATATTCTGACTAGAATTATGAGTATGACAACGTCAGGCTAGCTCTCCCCTACCCTAGAAAATATACATATTAGTACTTTATGGATACATTTGGACCTTTTAGGGAGACATAACCAACAGTTGTAACAGTTGATTTAACATAAGTGGACCTCAACTTGGGGGCCAGATGATTGAGCGGTTAGGGAATCGGGCTATTAATCGTAAGGTTACCGTTTCGATTCCCGGTCGTGCAAAATTACATTGTGTCCTTGGGCAAGGCACTTCACCCTACTTGCCTCAGGGGAATGTCCCTGTACTTACTGTAAGTCGCTCTGGATAAGAACGTCTGCTAAATGACTAAATGTAAATGTAAACTTACTCTATTCTACTTTTCTCTGTTTATGCTCTACTCTTTGGCCTACGCTCCATGCTGTAGTGTACTTTGGTAAAGTGGATGCATCTCTTTCGTTGAACCAGAGTTGTGGAGGAACATCTGGCACAGTAAATAAAAATAAACTTAGCTCCTTTGTATGGTAATCGGCATTTGTTAATGTGTGTGTGTGTGTGTCTGTGTGGCAGGGGGAGTGGTGGGTCCTCTCACTAATCAACGCTCCAGCACACTCACATGCCACCAGATAACTGCGTGTTGGGTCCTAATGAGAATGTGTTTCATTTTATTCCTGTCATGCTTAGCGTGACTTCCCATTGTGTTGCTGAGACAGTCCACAGACCATCCCAGGGGAAATACAGCTTGTACACCTAAACACAATTTACAACACAGTCCCTATTGTTTTTATTATGAGTAATATTAGTTGTTCAGTGCACATAACTCCAGAAACATAAAACAAACACACACACATGTACACACAAACACATGCCCACTAGAATACACAGCATCCACAATCTTTAGCGCATGCTTCAAACTCACATATCCCCTACCACACCCAGGGGCACCACAGTCAGCACACACATGCCAAAGTAACATCTGTGATGATTGTGTATGTGAGCCATCACACATGGTTCTAGGACTATAACACACAGAGTGTGGGATTGCATGCCAAGACCTGCACCGTGCAGGCTAAGACCTCCGTTTCACGTCACAAGCTGTCATGATTGCCCCAGTTCCTCTATAAATTACACTTCACAACACACACATACACAGACAAACCACATCCATCTATTACAGTACATTGAAGCCTATTACTGCAGTGACATTTATTATGAAATATTGAAAATATTTGTAAAAAATATTGTAAAACATGCTACATTCTATTGTACTTAATGTCCCCTCACGTCCCTCTCCTTGGTAAGTCTTAACTTATTGAAGTCAAAGACTAGGACGAACAGAACCAGTTCTTAATGGTGCTGTGTCACCGCAAACCAGTTCATGTATGTGCATGCGAGTGTTAGCAAAGTGATTGCATGTCTCTGTGTGCATCTGCATGGTTCTACAGTGAAGTACAGGCTTTCGTTACGGGCATGGATCCTGTGGGGACAGCCACCACGTGTTTTTGCGTATGTGCATGTACAACCATATGTGCAAGCTAGCATACTACATGCAACAAATCAGGAGTTGGTGCTTATCCATGTGAGCCAGCGCTCGCGTTGGACGCCCATTTGATGATTGGAGCTTTTTGTGGTTGGAAGGTAGCGTGCTGACCCTGGGGATCAGATTGGAGCACATGCAGTGCTGGGAGACTACATGTAGCGCTAGGAGACCACATGTAGCGCTGGGAGACATCATGTAGCGCTGGGAGACATCATGCAGCGCTGATAGACCACATGTAGCGCTGGGAGACATCATGCAGCGCTGATAGACCTCATGTAGTGCAGGGAGACCACATGTAGCGCTGGGAGACATCATGCCGCGCTGGGAGACCACATGTAGCGCTGGGAAACATGAAAGACTACTAGGGACCAGTTGACCTAGTGATGTCTTCAAAAAAGCCAGTCTTATAGTCTGTTAAGGCCGTTATATGTTACTCCGTACTATACGATTACGGACACATGGGAAGGGCCTACGCATAGTTGGAACGCCCTGAAACGCCCTCTCCGTCGTCTGCGGGGCCGACGGAGACCTTTCCCGTGCACCGTTTAAATTCCTGTCGATCCGTCGTGCCATGCTGTACGCGACGGATACCCCTTGGCCGTGATTGGTCCGCTACGACATCATTTCCAAACGACATCATTTCCGACTTCGACAGAAAGGCGTTTTCTCTAAGGTCGTCTTTTTGAAAGACGTCTGTGATGAGAACTTCTTGGAGAGAAATTTTATTGTGAGCTAGTTTATGCTCTACTCTAGCGAATTCAGAAACGTGAGTTTGTTGTCTGTGCACTGACTGCCACAGTTTAGTGACCTAGAGTAGTACATTGTAGTTTTGACTGTACATACAGTTTGTATGGATCTTTTTGTTTCCAATTATATCAGTCTTTTTGTTTATCATTTTTCACATTGGATTATACACTTGGTGGAGAAATTAATTCACAAAACCAGAGCCTTGTCTATATCGCAGGGGTGTCAAACTCTTTCACCGAGGGCCACATCAGCATTATGGTTGCCGTCAAAGGGCCAGTTGTAACTACGATGTAACGTCAGTAACAATGTGAAAACATGGTGTTTTTGTTGTAGCTTTTTTCTTGGAGGATAAATTTGCAAATTTTTCTCAGTGTTTGGTGACAAAATGCAAGCGCGCATAGCGCAAGAGCAAAACTTTTTTGCCCTTCATCTGAACGCAGAATAGCTTTTTGAGCTTTATGTAAAATAAACATTGCCGTTTTCCAATTGGTAAAACCTTGTCTAATGAAGGTGATGTCTTCATCATTTCTGGCTCCAAATTGTCGATAAGGGAAGCAGAAACATGCTAGCTTGGCTGAGTACTCTAACCAAGTTCGAGAGCGATACCAACTTGGGTTGAATGCCCGAGGACCTTGGCTGAAAATGCACATGGGGTACGTTCGCAGAACCGGCTGCATTGGAGTGCTGTCATTCAAACCATGCTCGTGTTCACCCAGTTAAACTTTGCGTTTAACACTGATGTGCATACACTGCTTTCTAGAGGCAGGATGTCGTCACTTTGCCGTAACACAATCGAAATGCATGGTGAGAGATGTCGTTTATGGTCAATGCACGCTGTAAAGCAGCGTAGACTTATTTCAATAGCCCATTAAGCTTCCGCGGGCCACATAAAATGACGTGGCGGGCCTTGAGTTTGTCTTTAATATAATATTATGTGACTGCACCTGCTGCACTCATCGTCTGACTAGTGACAGCTGGTAAGAGTGTCACACGTGTGATGAGAGGTGGGAGATAAACAACGACAATTTCTAACTTACAAAGATGCAACAAAGCAACGTGTTTTCGACAAAAAAACGCTTCTCCACCTACTGTTCTGGCGGTGAATTGTTTTCAGCACCCCCAGCCTTCGGAGAACCATAAAGGCAACAGAAATGCTCATTAATCCGTCCTATCCGGCAGCCCGCCCATCCGTAACGGAGTCGGAGTACCATACTGGCACCTTTAGAGGGAGAGAGAGTTTGAGTTAACACTTATTTGTCCCTTACAGGTTAGCTGGGCATTACACTATACTACGTACACACAGAGCACAACAATACATCTACAACAAACCCCCAAAACATTAAAAAACTAACAAACAGATAACACACTAACAAGATAAAGGGGGGTGGTCGGTTAATATGGTTGTATACTTTTTGGTCAATGGGGATATTTAACTTTTATTGCCAAAAACAAAGAGATAATAAATTTAATATGATATTTGAAATATATATATACTCAACGATGATGGTTTATATATTATATAATATATTCATGATTCATGATTCAGACTTCATTAGCAAAATGTGTGACTTTCAGTTTCTGTAAAATGTTCTTGTGCCTGTAGACCTAGGCTCGTAAAGGCCCCGTCACACCATAACATTCTGGTCAACGTTCTATGACGTTAGAGGAAACTTTGGTAATCGCCCATGGTCGCTGGTACATCGCTGGTATAGCACCAGAAGAGCGTTGTGTGGACGCTGGTGACGCTGGTAATCGTCGGAGAACACTGGTCCAAAACATTTTTTTAGAACATGCACAAAAGTTCTCATGGAGACCAGCGTTCTTCAACGTTTAATTTTAAACGCTGATGAACGTTTGTGGAACGTTTGAATAACGTTGCACACATTTGGCTAGCGTTAGTCAGTCTTTACCCTAGCGTTACTTGGTTGTTATTCATCGTTTGCAAAAGCAAACGTCGTTTTCATCGTTTGCTTTTGTCACACGTCATCACGACCCAATGACACGTCCTCACACGCTAATAGTTTTTAGGGGTGTCTTACTTGGTCGCTGTTACTCGCTCCTCATGCATCAGTCCCACGCTAGTCAAGCCTTATAGTCACACGCCAGATATGTCCACCTCGCCCTAGAACGCTCGAAATTGAACGATTAGAACCTTCAGAGAACGTTAACCAGAACGTTATGGTGTGACGGAGCCTTAAAGGACTCCTCTTCAGTGGTTTTCAAAAGCGAGATGGCAGATTCAAGAAATAGAAACCGGTCAGAAAAGGGATCTCCCACTTGCACATTTCTTATTGTCCTTTATATTCTGTAGTAAGGAGCATATGTGCTCTAGTTCATATGAGTGCAAACCTGCATTTTTTAGATGTTTCCCTGCTCCAACACACCTGATTCAAATGAATGGTTGTTACCAGGCTTCTGCTGAGCTAGATAACATCCCATTCATTTGAATCAGGTCTGTTGGAGCAGGGAAACATCTAAAACATGCAGGACAGGGGGTCCCTGAGGACAAGGGTTGAACACCTCTGCTCTAGTTTGTACCTGCTCTCTACCTCCCGCTCGCTAGGGATATAGGATACCGACGAGTCCTCTTCACTATCGGAGGTCGCTGGTTCATTCCCATTACACAGCACTTCCATCCCACTATTCTCTATTTCCTGTTGCCTTTTTAAATGACTGGCCCGCTTGGTCTTTTAGATTTTGATACCGTGTCTCCCATTCCCGACTTTTGCTTAGTTGTAGGGACTTTGAGTACCGCCTCCTCGTCCATTAGTTCAGTTTCCTCATTGGCTAGTAGTAGACTATGTCACGGCCTCGGCCGTTTCCTTGCCCATCTCATAAACTCCCTTTTTGCTCTCCAACTCTGGCCTACTGACACTGGCATTCTCTTGCCCCAGCTCCTCCCTTCCACCTTTCACGCCAGTCTCACCACTACCCTCTTCCACGCCCGGGGCAGGGGCATTGTTAGACCCTTTTTACTGGGGCACGTGCCCCAGTATAAATCTGCTGTGTCCCAGTAAAATCAAAAGTTTGTTTTAACAATTTACTTTATTAGTCTGTGCATTCATTTAGATTGATGATCCCGGAAAAATAAACATATCAACGCTTGTAAAATCAAAGCAGTTTAACCAAAAACACAAACCGATGCCTGCAGAATTCCATGTCAACGCACTCTTCTGAGCTTGCCAAATACCCACTGCAGCACACACACAGAAGTCCAGGTGTCGGACTCGGACACAATAATTGAGGTAGGCTAAGAAAACATTACAAAACTAAAGAAAGTTTTAAAATGACTAGCTGACCATGTCGGGATAGCTTTTGTTCAAAAACAGCGTCTCTAAGTAAGGGAGGCACATTGGAAACTGACCCTCTTAGCCAGGTTTGTATGGGGGAACACTTGCGTTTGGGTGTCATTCAGCACAATCCCCTGCTCTACTAGCGCGCTTGCTATGCAAGAGGCAGATCATGTACCCCACTACATCAGCCACTGCTAGCGCCTTGACAGAGAATACAAATACTGGCTGACAATCCCCCCCCCCCCCCCCCCCCCCCCCCCCCAGAAACCAAACAAGCGTTTGTTTAGTTATACAGTATGAAAAATCTGCAACACCAACCAAACAGCTGTGTATCCAGCCACGCTCACAGCCACCCTCCAGATGCCACACACACTCACTCATAGCATGCAACAGAGAGAGCGAGAGAGAGAATGTGTGGATATTTTTGCACTCAGGTGGACCCAAATGCAGGAGATTCAGTGATTAAAGAGGATTTATTGCAGGATAGTTTGCAGGTTGAGATGAGGATGGTTGCAGGTTGAGATGAGGATGGTTGTAGGTTGAGGAGATACGGATGGTTGCAGGCGGAGAGAAAGGTGAGGTGAAGCAGAGTGGCATTGAATAAACACCCTGTAATGGTGGAAGACGGCAGGCATTTTGGCGTGACGATCATGAGGCAGAGAAGACAACACTGAGATATACAGGCAGGAGAGGAACTGGAAACTACCTGGAACACTGTAAATACACGCAGTACACACAATACTGTGGTCTGGAGTTGTTTACTACTACACAGAAAACTCTGGAGAGGACTAGGAATGACAGCTGTTGAGTGTATGGAAGGCAGGTGAGCTGATGGCAATGAGGAGCAGGTGTGTTGGTGGAGCTGAGAACCAGGGTAGAGCTGGGAAAGAGACACGCACCCCCCCACACACTCAGGGAGACCGACAGGGATCCCCAGGGAACACAGGGTGTGGCTAAGACCACTTGTCTTGTATACACAAGACGTGAATTTGTGTGAATGAAAGCTGTCATCCTCAGTGGTGTAAGAATATATTTTAATGTTTTCATGTGAAACCTTTGCTAGTGTTCGTAGACACCAGTTACAAAGGTAGAATGTACTTCCAGCCGTTGCTAAGGAAGAATTCGAGTGGCACTGTGTAGATCTGAATAGTCAAGGGATATGGTTTTAATACAATTTATTAGACTATACAATTACATAAACAAAGCTTTGTTGATCATTCTCAACGAAGGAGGTGCCATCCACACAGGCAGTGTTGCCAACTCTTCAGTGAGGAAAGTCGCTATTGGCTGTTCTAAAAGTCGCTAGATGACGTCATCGCCTAATTTGCATACCCGGAAGTAAAAATCCCATTCATTTTCTCCATAGCCATAGCGGATTATTATCATGGACCTATTCTAAGAGATTATTAGCCCTAATTTCATCACCATCTAAGGGAGACTTATATGACTTGATACAAGGTACTGTACATGACACAAGTTTGCATGGTATCAACCTCGTTTTAAGAAAAACATTCTCATAAACACATAAACATTTATTGGCGATCTCTGGAAGAAGAACTACACTACCCATGATCCTTGAGCGTCACACCGACGTCTCTGATTGGTGGAGCACGGCGTCGTGACGTCGTCACTGAAACGTTTCCCGCTCGCGCGAAAAGTGAGCAAGAGAACAATGAGGTAAGAACCTTAGAAGAAACGCCATGGACATGGACTGTGCAAGACAGGTAAGAACAGCTCAAATATGTTTAGAAATACAAATTAATAATTCCAACCCTCCTCCTTTATCCGGGCTTGGGACCGGCAAAAGTGACCAAAAAGGAACACTTTGGCAGAGTTACTTAGGTTTTTTTTTTTATTTTATTTTTTATATATATATTTTTTAATTAAGTTTGTTTTTTAACTTTATGGTCCGCGTAGGATCCTACAACAGGTAACATTTAAACATGAACACTTTTAAACATAACATGTGTTGTGTACAATATACATTAACAATTTAAATTGCCCACTCTGGCAGTTAGGCCTATTCAAGTTTTTATTTTTTTCAAGTTTTTTGTTTTTAATATGTTTTTTTTCTTCTTTAGCTTTGTTTTAACCTTATGGTCCACTTAGGAGCCTAAAACAAGTCACAGTTATATATGAACATTTTTAACTAACACTTTTTTTGGGATGATGTTAACTAGTCTTGCTCTAATTGCAGGTGTGGAGGGAGGTCTGAAGCCAAAAACACAGACAGGCTGTGCTAGCTCCCAGAACCAGTGACTCTTCATCGTCACTCAGGCTCTCCACTGCAGGTTCAGCTGAAGGAGCTGCCTTGAATGAATAAGCAGGTGAGGTTCCAAACAGTTTCAGAATGTGATCAGGCAGCTGGTGCTCAAAGCAAGCCTCACCTGACAGCTTTAATCCATATCTGATGTATAGGATGGAGTTCAGGGTTGGCAAGGACATCCTGTTCCTGAGTTTGGTCTTCACCACACTCATCTGGCTGAACACTCTCTCAACTTCAGCATTTGAGTGTGGCAAAGACAACACAGCCACAGCAGCCATGGCGAGTTCCTGGAATGGATTGAGACCAGCTGCGTCCCTGAACCTCCAAATCTCACTCCAGAAGCTCAGCGTGTTCTTTTTCTCAGTCCAGACACTGAGGTGGATGGTACGCCATTGCTGGACAATCTTGTCTATTGCTTCAGGTGAGAAGCCAAGGAGCTTTGCAAATGTGACCATTTCTGCTGGGCTCTTATTGTGCTTCAGAGTTTCCTGTACATTGAAAACTGACATGTGTTTCAATGTCTCCATGTTCTCAGGCAGTCTCATCCTCAGCTCATTGGTGAGGGAGATAGTGAAGGCGACACACCGTTTTCTGACATTCTGCTCATCGTCAGGCGCAAGGTGGAGCTCAGCTGCCTTTGAATCAAAAAGGAAACCGAGGTATGGAACAGGACTTATGTATCCATCGAGAGGCCCTTTCAAGACATCCACCTTTGCCAGTGGATTCAGGACCCTGCTGCTCACAGACTTAATGAGGCTCACCAAGCTGTCAAGTAGATTGAGAGGATCGACCTGCTCTCCCTCAAACGCTTTCATGGCCAACTGTACCTCTCCCAGCACTGACTTCAGAAAGGTCAAGTATAGCACATTTTGAGGATCACTGTACATGGAGTATAACACCTCAGCCATGTAGCAGTGCTCACTCGACTTGGTGACCTCAAAATGCAGCTTGAGCTCCTCCCATTGGTCCAAAATGCGTGAGACTGCGGGCTCAATAGAGAGCCAACGTGTGGCACACACCTTTGTGATCTGTAATGGTTTCTCCCCACAGTTAATGGTCTCATAAATGGCCTTGTATGCCTCCCTGCGTTTGGGAGACACTGAAAGCCATTTATATGTCTCCCTTACAAGGTACTCCACACTGCGTGGGATCGTCTCATTCGATGCATGGGTGACAGCAAGCTGCAGGGAGTGACACACACAACGGATGAGGACCAGATCTTTAAGGCCATACTCATGTTTGAGCACTGCATGGACCCCATTATTTATCCCTGTCATTACAGAGGCATTGTCAGTCCCTATCCCAAGGAGCTTCTCTTTAACAAGAGAGCACTTTTCTAAAAAAGCCACCACAGCACGGGCAATAGAATGTGCATCTCCTCCCTCCAGCTCAACAAGCCCCAGAAATGTAGATACCACTGTCCCTTTAGTTTCACTAAAGTATCTGATGACAACACCCAGGTACTTAGACACACTGATGTCTGTGGCCTCATCGAGGAGGAGGCTAAAATGCTGCTCACCCACATCTGCCACCAACTTTTTCAAGAAGTAAGGTGCTAGGACACCATTGATCATTTCAGTGCACTTAGTCCTGTGCATTCTGAAATGCGTAGCAGCAGCGGAGTCAGAAAAGGCTGACCTACATGCTTCCCCAATGTGGTCACATGCTAGGAGGGAGCAGTGTTCAGCAATGGCTAATGCTATGGTAGCCTCAGCCTTTTTGGAGCTATCAATTTTGCCTACCATAAATGGCAGCGTTGTTTGTGCTGCTAAGTTATAAGGCTTTGCCTTTTGAATGTGTTTTAGGGTTGTACTGTGTTTCTTCACATCACTGATTTTAGCATAGAAATCCACTTTGCAGTAATGGCAGTATGCTCGTCCAATATCTCCAATAAATGGCTTTAACCATCCCTTAAAAGCTGTGTTTGCCTCCCACTCCTTTCTGTATTTCTGCTGGTAAAGTTTAGACATGGTAAAGAAAGTTTGTGTCACAGAGGCACACACATACAGTGGACGAGGTGAGGTGAGTGAGTGACTGAGCCTGAGGCAGTGTGAGTCAAACTATATATAACACAGTGATTTATTTAGTGCAGTGATTTTATTATTTTATTTAGACAAAGAAAATATACATTATCCCGCCCTGACTGTACATCAGGGGGCGGGATCAGTCAGCGGCAGCTTGCTGGCCGGGACACGGATTCATTTGCAGCTTGGATGCTGAGCCGTGAACGTCTCCTGTTAGCTCCTGCTAACAGGAGACAGCTGGGAGGGACTTCTGCGCGAGGAATGAGGCCGCCTGTAAGTGCTTGGAAACGGGGAAGGGAGGGGCCGCGCAGGCACCCGCTGCTCGTTGTGAAGAGTCATAGCGATACGTGTTTTCACCTCAAAAAGTCGCCAAAAGTCACCAATAACTCCAGAAAAGCTAGATTTGTCGCTTTTTTGAAAAAAAGTCGCCAAAGGGGTCTGAAAAGTCGCTAAATCTAGCGACAAAATCGCTAAGTTGGCAACGCTGCACACAGGTCGTTCGCAGGAGTGATGCCAACCATCACACATGCACTGCCTTATATAAACTTAAGATCAAATGGCATTCTATAAGGTCAATCAATCAATGTAGCAAACTCCCGTGATTGGCTAACTCAACTTAGTTGACTTAACTAACTCAACTTATAAAGCCACAGGGGTTGACCAGTCAAATGGTCAACTGTCCTTTGTGTGACCATCTTCAAACAATACTTTTAATTAACACAAACAATGAAACAGGACACAGTCCTTCTAGCCAAAGTTCAGAGCAACTGTCTCATTGACCCCTTACAGTAACCAGAGGACAGAAGGCCATATAAAATGCTTCACCCATCCCCCAGGGCAAGCTACCCACAAAGCTATCAGCACCTCACATTCCTTTGAACTCAACTTAATTATCTTCCCTTCCTGTCTCTTACCAATGAACATAGAAGATTATAGATTTCATACACATACATCTATGCATATGACCAACATTTCCATTACACCGTCTACGTTGGCGTGGGGGAAAAGTATGTTTGTAGCATCACGCTGGCGGGCATGTGGGGGCGTGACCAACATTTCCATTACACCGTCTACGTTGGCGTGGGGGAAAAGTATGTTTGTAGCATAACGCTGGCGGGCATGTGGGGGCGTGATCATGATTTTTACTTACCAGGAGAGCTCAGCCTTGAGTCACTGATTCATTGTTGATACAACCTTTAACCCTCCACCAACACACTTCCTCCAACTGCTAACAACACACACACCAGTGGCAGCTGGTGACTCAAAAAAACTGTATAGGACAAGGCGAAAAAACCAACCCACTGTGTCATGTTATTTTAAACCATTTGGCTGCTATCTCTACTTTCTCATTATATTGGTGGCACCCGCTCCTTACCTAGGGTGTTTAACAGGGTTTAGCTAGGTGATGGGGTGTATGCCCATGGGCAGCTTACCTGTTCCAAAGCCCCTGTATGACTGAACTAATAATAATATAACGAAAAGCACGATACCGAGTATCGGCGATAACTCGACAAACAAGCAGGTGGTAAAACAACGTATAACACTGAACACGATGCTCGTTAGTATCGCCAACGGCAAATGCACAGGGCTAGAGACTCTCTGAACAGTACACAGGACCGGGTTTAAATTTGGACGGACAGACAGGTGATTGGAGGAGTGTAGTGCGTTGGCGGCGGGGGAGTGGTGATGGCAGCCAATCCTGGACAGAGATGGATAGACGGAGGTGCACCGTTGACGGGGAAATGGAGGTGGTAGCCAATCACTGACGGGCAACGAAGACGAGGGGAAACTGAAGGGAGGACAAGCACACAACAATACAGAACACACATACAAGCAGGGCGAGGAACGTAACACTAAGGTTTCTGATTTTCAAACTCCAAGATCTAGTCAAGGCCGTGGGTCTGGTGAGCACGTAGTGGACTACGCATTTTCGATAATCCACACTTGAAAGAATATAATCCATTTATTTGGCTCCAATAGGTGAACATAAACAAGTTGTAAATTCATACAATAAAGCAAAGTTAGACAGTAAACTACTACTGAAAAGTGGTCAAAAAAATACGTATCTGTTACGCGCCTCGAGACCCAACATTTGGCTACCAAGTCATCTACCCAATGAGCCGTCTAGGTGCCGCAATTATAACGTTCCAGGTAATGCCCAATTTACCAATGACCCTATAGTTCAAGCAAATGACAGTCCGAAATGCAAATATAGAAACAACATAATCACATAACACACGTAACACAACCAAAGTAACCCAAGGCAAGTGCAAACTTGTCATCATAAAGACAGGCATCATGTGAATGAATGTTGGTAACAAATGTTGGTGGTAGTCAGAGGGGCCGTAGGCGCTGATTGGCGGCCACGATTCCGTACCACCACCGGTTTGACTGTGTCTTAATGAATCCTGGACTCTGTAAAGCGACTTTGAGTACCTTGAAATGCGCTATAGAAATAAATTGTAATATTAAAATGTATTATTAAACTCTACAGTCGGACAAAAATGTCCAAAACGGCTACAACAATAATTATGTGCTTATCTTTAAATGTACCAATAACAAAGCTAGCGACTTAATGCAAACTTACATCTAACTTTACAGTTTTTTTCAATTTCTTACACGCATTGGTTGAAACTGAAGTAACATTTTCAAAACTCTTCACAGTCTGCATTAGCAATATGCAGGTGGGCCATTATGGAAGCAAATCGTGACCAAAATTCAAATGAAAATGCATTTCCAGAAATGCATTTTCATTTTAAGAATGTGGCTGCATTATTTGACTCATAAATCAAATTAGTATTCAATCATCCTATTTGCATTTTCATTTTCTTCTTTAAGACTGCTCATTCTTTCCCTTAATTAAAATGAAAACGAAAAAGACATTTGAAATTTAATTTTCAAAATATGCCCCAGCAAATAGATACCAAAATTCAATTTGAAATGTAAAATTTGAAAATGAAAATGCATTTCTAGAAATGCATTTTCATTTTAAGAACGTGGCTGCAAAATCGTGACCACAATTCAAATTCAAATGCATTTCCAGAAATGCATTTTCATTTTAAGAACGTGGCTGCAAAATCGTGACCACAATTCAAATTCAAATGCATTTCCAGAAATGCATTTTCATTTTCAAGAACGTGGCTGCAAAATCGTGACCACAATTCAAATTCAAATGCATTTTCAGAAATGCATTTTCATTTTAAGAACGTGGCTGCAAAATCGTGACCACAATTCAAATTCAAATGTATTTCCAGAAATGCATTTTCATTTTAAGAATGTGGCTGCATTATTTGACTCATAAATCAAATTAGTACTGATTAGTACTGAGCGGACATTGCATTTTCATTTTCATGTTCTGCCCGCAAAGAACTGCCCATAATTCGAAAACGAAAATGCATTCTGAGCGGCGCAGTAGAGTGACGTCAGTAGCCGCTCTTCTTCAGCTCCCTGCTGACCGAGCTACCCATCTTGTTCGGTAGGGGGCGGTGTGCACATACGCATTGCATTACATGGCAAATGTGCCGGGAAATTGATTGAATTGCCGGGTCTTTAGAGGACGCATCACAGATCATGGCGCTCCCTCAAATTGTGCAGACACTGATAGAATTAGCTGAGCTGGTAGAAACTAATAATATATCTGAGTCTGATGCCCGTGACCGAGTAGAACAAGTCACAGAGAGCTTGGCTGCATACTCTGCCGTCACAGACGTACACATTAATGAGGTTGCCATAGTAAACCTCTCTTCAGTCCTGGAACGGCTTGATGCTGTGAATAAAAGATATATTATTAGTTTCTACCAGCTCAGCTAATTCTATCAGTGTCTGCACAATTTGAGGGAGCGCCATGATCTGTGATGCGTCCTCTAAAGACCCGGCAATTCAATCAATTTCCCGGCACATTTGTCATGTAATGCAATGCGTATGTGCACACCGCCCCCTACCGAACAAGATGGGTAGCTCGGTCAGCAGGGAGCTGAAGAAGAGCGGCTACTGACGTCACTCAACTGCGCCGCTCAGAATGCATTTTCGTTTTCGAATTATGGGCAGTTCTTTGCGGGCAGAACATGAAAATGAAAATGCAATGTCCGCTCAGTACTAATCAGTACTAATTTGATTTATGAGTCAAATAATGCAGCCACATTCTTAAAATGAAAATGCATTTCTGGAAATACATTTGAATTTGAATTGTGGTCACGATTTTGCAGCCACGTTCTTAAAATGAAAATGCATTTCTGAAAATGCATTTGAATTTGAATTGTGGTCACGATTTTGCTGCCACGTTCTTAAAATGAAAATGCATTTCTGGAAATGCATTTTCATTTTCAAATTTTACATTTCAAATTGAATTTTGGTATCTATTTGCTGGGGCATATTTTGAAAATTAAATTTCAAATGTCTTTTTCGTTTTCATTTTAATTAAGGGAAAGAATGAGCAGTCTTAAAGAAGAAAATGAAAATGCAAATAGGATGATTGAATACTAATTTGATTTATGAGTCAAATAATGCAGCCACATTCTTAAAATGAAAATGCATTTCTGGAAATGCATTTTCATTTGAATTTTGGTCACGATTTGCTTCCATAGGCCATAAGTTACTCTCCTCCAAAACTCACTCAAACCACCAAAACACTTCATACATGTCTCAAAAGAAGCTTGTTTGACCATAACACTGGCAACAGTTCTCTCTCAGAAAGCATACATTGTCACTCACAACACACTGACCTAAAAAATGCAAACAGAGAGCATTACAAAAAGAAAATCATTTTATCTTTGCAGTTTAAATGATTTTACACACTCAGTGTTGGGGGTAACGCGTTACTTTATCAGTGCGTTACCCCCAAACATAACGCGCTACTTTATCAGACTACATTTGTCTGTAACGCAGAAATGTAACACATTACTGTTGATAACTTCAGTAATCGCACTACAGTTACTAATACAAAAATGTATTGCGTTACTTGCATTACTGCGATCTGCATATCTGAAGGAGAAAAAAAAACAACAGTTCAAACTTCCTTTTACAGTACGTGTATTTGCGTCAGCCCCAGAGTTCAGGAGGCGAAACAAGAACGGCAGAGGAAGTCTTTTGAGGGTTGGAGGTATGCACATTACTTCGTATTAGTTTTTTCTGAATGCTTAAACCCTAAACATGTTTATTTTTTGCACAATGTCTAAAACGATTAATACGCATAGCAAAACCACTCACTGAGTTTGCAAAACTAAAAGCACAAACACTGCTTTGCATTCAGTTTGCAATTTTGTAACACACACTTTGCAAAATGTAGGTACAATCCACTGCACAGCACTCTTTTTGCGGAACTGTAAACACAACTCACTGCTTTACACTCTATTTCCAAATGATCAACACACTCGTAGCAAAACTATACACTTGCATGGCTATTATTTACACTATTTTGCCAACTGTCTGGCACACTGTCACATGTGAAAACTGTTCTAGATAATTAGTTCACTTTGCAATCAGACTATAAATAAGCCACAGGTAAGCTGTCGGTGTGGAGTACAATGGAGGGAGCAGGAAGAGTGAGAATTAGAGGAGGCCGAGGAAGAGGACGTGGAGGTGAAGAAGCGAGAGGGAGAGGACGACCAGGACAAGGAGGTGAAGTTGGAGGAAGAGGACAAGGAGGTGCAAGAGGAGGACAAGGAGGGGGAAGAGGAAGGGTAAGAAGAGTTAGAAATAGAATTACTGACATCTGAGATACAATAGTGGACCATGTAATCAACCATGGAATGACCCTGAGGGAAGCTGGCCAACGGATTCAGCCTAACTTGAGCCGCTACACTGTAGCAAGCATCATAAGGACATTTTGAAATGAGAATCGGTTAGTACAGTCACTTTGCACTAAGTTTTGTAGCACTGCCATACCAAAAACACCAAAATACCATACATGTAAAAATACTGAAATTCTTACTTTACAGAATTGATAGACGTCCAGATGCTGGGGGCAGAGGAAGAATGTTTACTGCAGAACAAGAGACCCATATAGTCAATATGGTGATTGCAAATAATTCCATAAGGCTACGAGAAATACAGCAGTGCATAATTGAGGACGACACCACCTTCCAAAACATACACAATGTGAGCATTTCTGTATTATCTTGTGTACTTGCCCGCAACAGAATCCGGATGAAACAAATCTACAAAGTCCCTTTTGAAAGAAAGAGTGAACGTATAAAACAACTGCGATATGACTATGTGCAGGTAAGCTATAGTATCATTGGTACTGAATCTGGAAGTGCATAGTGCTGTGCATGGGCCTGATGTGCTGCATTTGTTTTGTCTTGTCAAGAGAGTGATGGAGCTAGAGGCAGATGCCATTGGTCATGAGCAGCTTTTTGTGGATGAGGCAGGTTTTAACCTCACTAAAACAAGGAGACGTGGCAGGAACATTATAGGACACCGTGCCATAATCAATGACCCAGGACAACGTGGTGGTAACATAACTATGTGTGCAGCAATAAGTCAAAATGGTGTTGTTCACCATCATGCAACCCTAGGCCCATATAACACTGCACCAATTATTGTATTTCTGGACACCTTACATGACATGCTCACTAATGTTCAGAGACCAGCGCAGACCAGATACGTCATCATATGGGACAATGTTAGTTTCCATAGGGCTGCTTTGGTCCGCAACTGGTTTACAGATCACCCACTCTTCACTGTACTCTACCTCCCTCCATACACTCCATTCTTGAATCCAATTGAATAGTTCTTCTTTGCCTGGCGCTGGAAGGTCTTTGACCGTCATCCCCATCAACGCATAGCCCTTTTACAGGCAATAGAGGAGGCATGTGGGGATATTGACCAGGCATCATGTCAGGCCTGGATTCGGCATTCCAGAAGATATTTCCCCTGGTGTCTTGGACTAGACGACATTGCATGTGATGTAGACAAAATTTTGTGGCCAGACCCAGAGAGACGACACAATGTGGACTGATTTAGTTTTTTCAGTGAAATTACTATTTGGTGTTTTGACCTGGAAAAACACACTTGTGTTTGTTTTGATGTGTGTAAATACACACAAGTACTTGAAGTTTGGATCCCTGTGTGTCTACAGAACTATGACAAAAGTATGACCTCAAACTGACATAGCCTACCTTGTGCAGAGAGACAGCAAAAGCCAGATGTGTTTTTTATTCATACCATCAGTGTGTAGTTGGTGCATTGTGTGCTTCTTAATGTGATGGCTTGTGTTAACTGTTTGATACAAAAATAAAATGTTTATGAAGGTTTGAAGAGTTAAGCAAGGTTTATTAGCTTTTGCAAGAGAATTACAAAGTTTTGCTGATTTGGTGAAGGGTTTTCTTATTTGTGTGTAGAGTTTAGAGTATCATTGATACTTAAATGTTTAGTTGTGTCATTTTGAACAGATGATTATAGTTCAAGGAACAAATGATCTAAGGTGAATGTGTATTGTATCCAAGCAATTGAAAATTGCGTTAGCGTTTTGAAAAATGTGCATTTTGATCATCAGTTGTGAGTTTTGTGTCTAGAGTTTTGTAAAAGGACATCAAGGTTCTGAAATTTGTGTCAAAGTGATTGTAAAAAAACTGTGAGAGGCGGAGAATTTCCCCCGCAGAATAGAGGCGCACTCTTACTGGCAGTCTTTGTAAATACTGCGGAATATATAATTAGGCGCACTTTACGCGTTTCCCCATGACCCTCCCACGAACGCATATTGAAAACGCAACTTGCCTGTTCTCGCTCATGTGGCAGGCAATCTGCAATTTTACCCAAGTACGCCCTGTTTGTAAATAGCCCACATCGTTAAATCAGTTTTTGCGAACAATTAACGCCTGGAAACAGGCGCAAATGGCTTGATAAATGAGGCCCTGAGAGTAAAAACACTAGCGTCAAACACCAATACAGAAAATACAAACTTTTTTTTTTGCAGTTTCAATAATGAGTGACTTCATACAAAGTGACATTCTTCACATGATTTATTTTAATTAATAACAATACATACATAACAATACAAACGTAACATAACAATTCTTTGAGGTAAATGAAAATAAGAAGTTTGCTCCAATAGATACATGTTTTTTTTTGTCTGTAGTAATTTACGGAATTATAGTAATAAGAAAAAAAAGGTAGAAACTAAAAGTACATGATGTAACTCTAACAAAGAATTGAGGGGCTAATCATGCCTCTCTCTATCATCAGCCCACAGGTTTTCATCAACATCACATCTAATGTTTTATCTTGCCATGCACCTGGGGAAGAACCTTTTGACGTGCCTTATCTAACCCGGGCCGTCCTCTGGACTGGTGTCCTCACATCCGGCACTCAAGGCTTCTAAAAGAGACATTTGATCATGTGGGTGGTGATTAATTCACTTTCCACATCCAGGCAGAGAAAAACTCCTCTATTGGGTTGAGGAAGGGTGAATATGGAGGCCGGTACAAAATCATAAATCTGCGATGTGCTGCAAACCAATCTGTGACAGCTGCAAAGCGGCTAATAGCAACATTATTGCAAACTATGACAAAAACTTGAGTTTCTTACGGGCTCCCCCTGTTCTGCTGGCACTAGCTCAGCATAGAGCTGTTCTAGGAAAGCTATAAGCCTTTCTGTGTTGTATGGGCCAATGAGTGGTGTGTTGAGAAGCAAACCATCATTGGCCATTGCAGTACAAAATTCGCTTTAGAGATGCCACTGTGGAACTTTGCAGATTGGGTTGCACCCTCAATCCTGTCTGTCTTAATGAGTTCTAATGAGTTAATGAGTACCATGGTTCACAACATGGTCTATAAGTGTAGCCCTTATTGGAGTGTGCTTGCCTTCGGCGAGCACAAATCATTGTTCTCTCTAATATATATATATATTTTTTCTTTTCCCACCCCTAAAACTCCAATAATATATACCAAACCAATATTTGGACTACATAGACAACCTAGGTGTCAAAAGTTTTGTCTTGGTAGCGATTGAGTTGCTTTGTATTTACGTTCCGTTGCACGGTTTAAGTCGAAATTAAGTTTTTGTGGCGAAAAGTGAAGCTATTGGTGGCTAACTTGCTAGCCACAGTCACTGATGCTACCAACGTCACGAAAACTCGCGTGACTAACTCTAGTAGAACATTAGTTTAGCAGCTTGTTAACTTCTGGGAGATGGCTAGGATAACTGCTTTACTGCAAGGGAGCTGCAGATGCAAAGAGGCCTGGGTGATAACTATTTGCTCATTTTACTTTGTGATATGACAGACAATTGTGATGTGTAATGTACAATATAAGCTGATATTAAGGAAGTACTTATCTACTTTCGTAAACAGAAGTCTTCTATTTCACTGAAGCATTAGCATCATGACATTAGCCTCTGTTGCCGGGCAACACATACTACAGCGGTCTATGATGTATCTGTTTTCAATCGTTCAAATAAACTTTCCTCACAAATACATTTTCGTTGTAGGATTTTTTATTGTATTTTTTTATTTAACCTTTAGTTAACCAAGAAGTCCCATTGAGATTAGAAATCTATTTTTCGAGGGAGACCTGGCCAAGACAGGCAGCAGCATAAAAAACACAGAACAAGACAAGTTAAAAGAAACTAAAAGCTAAGAGCTAAGAAACAGTGAAGTAGAGTTAATTTAAGAAACATTTACATTTTTGGGAACCTGCCCTTTATTTCTTTCATTCGAGATTTAAAAGTAGTCAGTGATATTAGTTCCCTGAGCTTTAAAACATTCTGCAACATATTCCATGATGAGGGGGCATAGTACCCAAAAGCCCTTTTTCCCATTTCAAGTTCAAGTCTTTTATTTGTCAGGTACAGAGAACAACACAAGGTTAGACTGGGCACTGAAATTCTTCAGACAAGACAACGCAAGCACCTGGCATAACATAACATAAGTACACGGAACATAATTTACATCTATGCTGAGCTTAAATAAGTGAAACTTCCTCAATATTGAAAGACTCAAAATCTTTGTGTCTAATCCAATATGTAATGATGGTATTCAATGACACAAGTCTGTGTTCTAGAAAGAGTGGTCTGGAGTCGCAGAGGTCCGATAATATCAGCTTTAATGCAGCAGTTGGAAATCAACAGTACAGAGTTCTGGGGTTGTCTACGTTTCCCTACCTGCAACAGAGTTTTGGGCTGGTTCACGAAGTCCAACTGGCTATCTGTCCCTGCCCCAGCATATATTATACAGTGCAATTGAAACAGAAATATCAAAAAAGGGTTGAGCTTGTTCTCTCGTGTATCAGGGAGTTTGTTCTTCCCCATCCATCCCACCTGCTCGGGTGCTGTCTCAGCCCGGATTCAAGGTTGCTTCTGAAATGGAGAGATAACTACACAAAATTCAGTCTGTTTCCCACACCCTGTGTGAGACACAATGTTTTAAGCCTGAGCACAGTTCTAAGTTCATAAGACGTACATTTAATAAGCACAATACATAACTTTAATACATGCATCCTTTATAAAGTCTTACGAGCATTGTTCCCGTTGCTATGTAGTGCACAGTGCCTGTGATGCATTTGGTGATTAAGTTGCCACAAATATTAATAACTGGAATTATAGATAGTGTCATACCCCTGATACAGCTAATGATTATAGTTCTAGAATTGTACTGTAATGTATTATAAATTCTTTAATATACAGATAGCAATAAATAACACTATACTAACCCTAATACTAGAACTTCCTAAATTACAGATAACAATAAACAGTACACTATACTAACCCTAAATGCCCCAAAAACCTGTTTCAACCCTGTAACCTATTCTAACCTAAGTGGAGTACAGTGCAATAGTGCAATAATTCCGTTCTGGCATTTGGAACAGTGAGCATAAAAAAGTCCAGAGATGACAAAGAATATTGTCCGACACTTCTCTGGTTGATGCAAACACACAGGTAGTTAGGGAGCAGACCAAGTATTGCCTTATAAATAAGGGTGTACCAATGAGAGAGCCTACGGGTGGCCAAAGCAGGCCATCCTACCCGAGAGTATAACTCACAGTGGTGAGTCAGAGCCTTACAGTTTGTAATGAACCGCAGTGAAGCATGGTAAGCTGCGTCCACCCTACGAAGACAGTTAGCAGAGGCATGCATATAAAGAAGATCACCATAGTCCAACACAGGTAAAAAAGTAGCAGCAACTAATCGCTTTTTTACATTATTGGAAAAGCACAGCTTATTTCGAAAATAAAAACCCAGTTTTAACCTAAACTTTTTCACCAGGTACTGTACATGTGGCTGAAAGGTGAGGGAGTCATCAATCAGAATACCCAGATATTTATAAGAGTCAACGACCTCTATTTCACTCCCTTCAAGAGTGACCACCGAAGGGATATTCTGTGACCTACTCCGACTGTTTGAAAACAACATGAGTTTAGTCTTATCTATATTTAAAACAAGTTTCAGTTGAAAAAGGGTATCTTGAACAACATTAAAAGCATTTTGCAGGAGATCGATTGCCTGCACGAGAGTTGACGCACAGCAATATATCACATCCGCATAGAAGTGACAGTTAGCGTCCACCACATTTTGGCCCAGATTATTTATATAAATAGTAAATAAAAGTGGACCTAATACCGATCCTAGTGGCACACCTTTACAGACGGTAGCAATATCAGAGGATAGACCCTCATATCGGACGCACTGAGACCTATTCTCAAGGTAGCTCGTGAACCAAGCGACCGCTTGTTCCGAGAGTCCTGAGTTCCAATCACTCGTTGTAAACCAACCAATCAGCGTGCACCTGATCTATATATTCATGTGCATACCATAAAAGGAGACAGCCTAGTCTTTTTTCTCAGGAAGATTTCGCTGGATGTATCTGGGGGCATAGAACAGCACCCAGGGAATTTTCAGCACAACCAATGTTATGATACCCTATTCGGAGACATTAAGGAACTGTGTGCAATACCCCCCCCAAAAACACAATGACCACTTTTATCGAAGGTTCCCCTTCGTTCTTTTGGTGAGAAGTCTTAGGGGCTAGGTACTTACCCGGCGTCATGGAGCAGACCCGTTACAGTAAATTGTTATTTAGCACTAGCGTTGGTACTTTCATATGCAGAAATTATGTTTGTTATTGTTAATTTTGTGAAAGTGTGAATCATTTTGGATTAATATTAAATATAATAAAGTTCTGTGTAACAAATTATTAACAAAGGAATTATTACGCCCCCCCCCCCCCCCGGGGCTGACATGAAACAACCCCGAAGCCCCACCCGCCACAAATAGATTTCTAATCTGTGGGAAACACTGCTTGTCCTCCACGCATTCTCCTTTTCCCTCCATCTCTTCTTTTCCCGCAAACCTGTCTTCCATGATCCATCTTTCCAAACTTTCAAATCATTCCAAAGCTGTCCCCTTTTGTCTGTTTGGTTATGAGAGTAAAATCTGCCCAAAATAGCTGAAATTCCAATCAGCTTTAATTGGAATGATCATATACTGTATTCTGCTAATACATTATAAAGTGTTATATATATTTCAATCTGGTTACTGCAGAAATTTGCCAGTGTTAGCATTTGAAAAGATTTTCTGCAAATACATAGTTTTGCAGGTGGAGGAGTATGAATGAGAAAAGAGTTTATGTATTTTGGAGAATGTGGTCATTTAATGCATTTTGTGTGAAAGCAATGAAAAATGATTCAGTTTCTTTCACATACACTTCTGTTTTGCTGAATGTGTGAAAAGTTTTGAAAACTTGGTTTTAGTTTTGATCAATGTATCTAAGAATCGAAAATAACTAATTTTAGTGTAGCAGAGTCAAACTGCCAACACAGCCAGTTCTGATCACCTCCGTAAGGACACAGCACTGACGACATCAGGACGACTGAGCGTTTTGTCATAAAATGCCGGCGTTTGGTTTGAGTGTTTTGTCTGAGAATGACAGCGTTTAATCTGAGGTCATTTTGCGTTTGGTTTGAGAGCGTTTTGTATGAGATTGACAGAGGTTTTTCTGAGACTGAAGCTGTTTCGCCTGAGTCTGACGACTTTTGGTCTAAGACCTGGGGATGTCCTAAAATGAACACCGTACACTGGGCGTGGATAGATGACGGTAGAGACGGCGAGCGTTTTGGCAGTTGTTGCAAGAAACAGAGAGCCTGGTGCTTGTTTCTGCATGTTTTACTCGAGGAAGCTACTCGAAGCTAGCCTGGCTCTGCCCTCCTACGTACTTCCGCTCAATTTAGATTTTCCTTCTGTACTACGTCTGGCCATTCGGTACTTAAGTCAGATTTTGCAGGTTTACCGGCGAATCAGCGAACAGAGGGAGTGGCTGAGAACGATGACGTTGATGTCGTGCGCTAGTTTGTGTTGTAGTTCCGTAATGGCGGCAGAGAAAGATGCGAGTGAAGCCATTCGGTCCGTTGTGGCAACACTGCCGAATATCTATAAACTAAAGCCGGCGCAAGAACTAGTTTTGCTGAGTTTTGTTGGTGGCCATGATGTTGTGGCCCTCCTCCCCACGGGGTTCGGGAACAGTTTGATTTTCCAGCTACGGCAGCTAGCTCTGTTACAGTAGTGGTGAAGGAATTGGCTAAGGCAAACGCGGTTAAGACCAGGCTAACTATATGCCAGCAGCGGTAAGAAAGTGCTTGCTCATCATGTCATAGAACGGCTGCCCGTGCACTGAAACTTACCACGACATTGCCAGGAGCATCTGTTACAGCTGAGCACCCAGTGGCGGCCGGGACTTTGCAGAGGCCCCGCCGCACAGTGTTGGCAACTATTGGAGGAAAGTAGCTGTTAGCCCTCCCAAAAGTCGCCAGAAGTGCTAGATGACGCCATCGCTAAATGAGCTGTGCATGCGCGAATGTTTCTAATATTTTGTTCGCGAATATAAAGTTCTATTTTTTTGCCCGCGAATACAAAGTTCTAGCGGGAAAGTAATGACAATGTGGCGAGTCATTGCCTGTGCTGCATCACCTCCAGGCTCCAGCAAAGGAGCTCAGCTGCCTTTGTCTCAAAAAGGTACCCAAGATATGGTTGGACTTGACCAAGACAGACAGACTTGACCAACAGATAGACAGACTTGACCAACACTGCAGAGAACATCCAGGGAGGAAAAAACTACCCAACAGTCAAAGATTGCATGGCGATCAAAGCTGCCCAAAGCTCGTCAGTGCAGACCTCTGAGACCGTCAAGCAACTTTCGAAGCTCACCAACTGGACCAACAAAAAATGCAGCCATGCAGGTGCTCTTCCGTTCCGAAACACCAATACCATCGGCAGACACGCCAAGCCCTTCACCGACTTCGCTTGGATGTGCCGGTAAGTTGATACTTTCTTTCTCAAAATGTGACACAATTCAATTGACATTAAGTGTGACCCTGCAACACGGTGCATAGCGGTGTTTTGCTATTTTAAATGTCTGTGTGCATTTAGATGGTCGATTTTCACGTTTTTAATCAACGTCCAATGACCACAGAAGAGATTTAGTAGACAATGCTATGCCGTTGAAAAAGCTTTCTTTTTAGGTTTGTGGCTGTTGACGAGGCACTGACTCATTCAGATTTGGAGGTCGGTGCCGAATCACGGAACGCACTAAATCACCGAACAAATACTTTAACATTATTTTTCCACCACTTGTTAGTCACGTAATCTATTCATATCAATGTGTATCAATCAATACTAATACAACTTTAACTGTGATGTGTGATCATGGCAAAGCGGTCCGTTTAAATGTGTGTGGTCATAATAAATAAAATAAAAACTAGCTATTCGGTGAACTGGCGCATAGGAAAATAGCCAACTTCTCCGTTGGGGAGAAGCTATCTCCTTACAAAAATCTGTGAGGAGATAGATAGACCAATCAAATTGTCAGGGCGAGCTTTATAAGATGATGGACAGATGATCAACCGTAACATAATCAACCTCGTCAACAAAGCTTTTGGGTTGAATTTGTTTTCAACAAACATGGCTGCCACTGGAGAGCTGAAATATGGAGATTCAAGTCTGTTTTAGAAGACATTGACAGCACATTCATTTTGAAAGAGAAACAGAGAAATGCGATCAAGGCATTTGTCGATCGAAAATATGTTTTTTCCATCCTTCCTACGGGATCCGTTAAAAGTTTAATGTATCAGCTGGTCCCGATGGTCTATGTTATGGTCATACTACGGTGCTCTGATTAGTTCTAGCTATATCCAATTGAGCGAAGAGGCATTTTTTTCCTGGTTCGGTTGAAACACACCCCATAATCACAGCCAAATAGAGCAGTGTCAGACTCATATTCTGACTAGAATTATGAGTATGACATTTTCAGGCTAGTATATAACTATAGAGGGTTTTCACGGACGTCACATTCTGGGCAGTAACCCGGATGCGCGGCCATCTTGGAGGCACTCGATGTAAACAACTCAACAGAGTACAACGAAAATAACGTAAATTCTACACTCTTTGGTACAACTGTAGCCATGTCTAAACGACCGAAAAGGTCACCAAAACGTGTCCAAGATCCAAAGGCATATAGGGAAGGACTTGGACCACAAGAAAACCGTCGATATGTTGAGAAAATTCGATTTATTGGCGGTGCAGATCCCTACCAGTTAGCTCCATCTACTTGAATCCGTGACGACCCGGTGATTCTGCCTTCAGTTGGATATCTCGATATTGTCAACTACCTGGTTTTCTCGCCGAACCCATACACATGCAGTAGTTTGATATGAATTATATTATGTCAACGTCAGCTTTACAGTAAAATAAGCGCTCAGTAAAAACAGTAAAAGCAGTAGGCCTAATTGTTTTTACTATTTACTATAAAAAATATTATCAGTACAATAGAAAATTAGTTTTGAGCCGCTGAAATAAACATTTCACAATACCTGACAAGAAATGTGCCGAACAAATCCGTATGTTGTCCAGATTTTTCCCTTGTAGATCTTGGTTGAGCTTTGCCAACCACAAGTGCCTCCTTTCCTCTGACAATCTCTGGCATTCCTTTCCCTGGTTTTTAATAACTTTTGGATGTCGATAATATACCAAATATTTTTCACGATATGTCCTATTTGTACAACCTGAAACAAGGCAATAATTCACAATTTAACTTGACGACGTTCGGGATATACTTCAGTGCCAGTACTTTGTTGTGATGCGGAGAGCCTCCAAGATGGCGACTTCCGGTCTGATGACGCGTCGGTGAAAACCCTCTATAAGGCTAGCCTTTTTTTTTCTATTCTTTTTTATGCAGTTGCCTAATGAATGTAGACCTACAAATTATTTACAAACTTATTTTTTTGTTGTCATATATTTATGATATATGCTTTTTGTTATTTTCTTTTTTTATGCAGTGGCCTAACGAATGTAGACCTACAAACTATTTACGTATTTACAAAATATTTTTTGTTGCCATACATCTAAAACGTTAGCTTTTTGTTATTTTCTTTTTTATTCAGTGGCCTAATGCATGTAGACCTACTAACTATTTACATATATTTTTGTTGCCATATAACTATAATATATGCTTTTTGTTATTTCTTTTTTATGCAGTGGCCTAACGAATGTAGACCTACAAACTATTTACGTATTTACAAACATTTTTTTGTTGCCATATATAACGTTAGCTATTTTTTCTTTACTTTTTTAAGCAGTAGCCTAATGCATGTATACCTACAAACTATTAACGTATTTACAAACATATTTTTTTGTTGCCATAACTATAACATTTGCTTTTTCCTCCTATGCAGTGGCCTAATGAATGTACACCCACAACTGGACTGGCTCACAGACAGACTGAGTCATCATCACTTCCATCCAGATCCATGGCAGGTTCAGATACTGAGGGAGCTGCCTTAAAGGAGACATGACATGAAAACTTCATTTTATTAGGTTATTTAACATTAATATGAGTTCCCCTAGCCTGACTTTGGTCCCCCAGTTGCTAGAATTTTCGTTAAGTGTAAACCAAGCCCTGCGTGTTCTTCTCCGCCTTTGACAAAATGAAGGCTCAAACGCTCTGTTTGAAAATCTCCTCCAAGTGACGTAGATACGAGAAAGGTTACGTCCCCTCTCTCTGCTTTGCCCACTCAGATCATCTGGCCCGCCCATGAGAAACTGAGCTGCCACCGTGCAAGGGCGAGTGCGATATCGGTTTTTCCTGGCGAGACATCATGGCGAGCAAACAAACGAAGCATAACAGTTGCTCATTGCTTGGATGTGCAAAACAAAAGTATTTTTTTAGTTCCTTCATCCAAGCTTCTGTACAACCAGTATCTTAATTTGATTTTCGCTGGAATTGCGCCGACACAACTTCACAAAGTTTTGTATGTCTGCGCCAAACATTTCAGCCTCTACTGTTTCCTCAACTTGAGCCAATACAAAACTGGCTTTGCTGAAATAAAATTCGGGATCATTACCAACTCTCCTTGGTCAAGCTACAAACCTTGGACAAGTAAGCTAACTAACGCTATATCATTTTGTTGCTTTACTGTATATGGTTACCTAGCTTACTACCCTTAGAATGTGGCTGTAACATTAGCTCTGCAGCTAACAGCTGAGTTACTGTTGCTTATGTCAAGATAGATGGCATCAAGTAGGCTATGTGTGTGAATACAAACGCTGTACTGCCAGTGTTGTCCACTTCTTTGTTATTTGGATAACCGTTATGCTGTTGGTGTTATGGCACGGGCGATGTCCGCCTTTCTCCTCATTGAAATTATTTACGAGCGTGCACCTCTGCAAACCAGAGTGATCAGATGAGAATGGGCAAATTCGAGGCATATTACAGCAACGGATCTACGAGCTAGCTGAGTTACTGTCGCTAATTTAAAGGTAGATGGCATCAAGTGTGTGTGTGAATACAAACGCTGTAACGCCAGTGTTGTACACTTCTTTGTTATTTGGATAACCGTTCTGCTGTTGGTGTTGTGGCGCGCGATATCCGCCTTTCTCTTCATTGAAATGACTGAGTGTGTACCTCTGCAAACCAGGGTGATCAGATAAGAATGACTTAATTTGAGGCATCTTACAGCAACGGGGGCTACGAGCCACATCCGTTGTAAACATTAGCGCATGTTGGCGCCCCTCTCCTCCTCATTAGCATTTAAAGCTACAGACACCAAACCAGCGCGTTCTGAGGAAAGCTCATTGTGGGACTACTCGTAGTGGCTATAATTCTGCACCATGGCTGAATTTCGGGAAAGAGACTTCGTCTCCTTTAAAAGGAGTAGAAAAGCTGATGTGCCAAAATGCTGCAAAACGCTATCTGGCAGCTTGTGCTCATAGCAAGCTGTAATATTCTTGGACTGCTCTTACACTGTTAATATATCCTTAACAGTTTAAGATGACGGAGACCAATTTACACACGTCTGCTTCTCTTTATTGCCACTCTTGGACTAACACACGCGGTCAACATACGGGGATTACCACATAACTAGAAGGCACTGTTTAACTACCAATAAGATAGCAGGGTCTAGCTACACAGTTATAGTATCGATATACTACACGAGCCTATCCAGACAGCCTCAGACCATAGCGGACATACAGGATGGAGTTTAGGGTCTGCAAGGACATCCAATTTCAAAGTTTGTTTTTGACCACACTCAAAGGCCCTTTTAGAAAACGCCTGGATGTACTCTCTTAAAAACATGTGTCAAATATGAATATATTGTGGTATTATGTTTGACTTTTGATCTGAATTGGGTAAGGCTTCAACCTGTGGTCCAATTCTGTCTTCCAGCTAATACCTACCACCTCTAGGCCTCTTCAGGCCTGTGTTTTCAAAACAAAATCTTGGCGGAAATAGACACTTTCACTTTCCTTGTGTTCAAGCTTCTATTTATCAACACCAGTAAGACTGACAGGGGTCCTGACAACAAGGAACATAACTTCAGAGTGTCAGCTTTCAAAAGAGACCATTTACATGCATGTACTCCAAATAGTTCAAGAACGGCAGTCAATTTACTGTGCTGTTTGCTGTTTAGGCGTTTTTAGGCACATTTAACAGGTTTCAGAAGAGGTTTTAAGCATTCTTCCACAATGTGGTCGCATGCTAACATCAAACAGTGCTCAGCAATAGCCATAGCAATGGTTGCCTCAGCCCTTTTGGCAGAATGTTTTTATTTATAACAGGCAACTTGCTTTGTGTGGCACTATAGGGTTTTGCCTTTTCGGCATGCTTAGTTGCCATGTGCTTTCTTACGTCACCTATTATTGCATAAAAGTCAGATTTGCAATACAGGCAGTATGCCCGCGTATCATCCCCGACATGTGGCTTCAACCAGCCCTTGAATTCAGGGTATGACTCCCACTCCATCCTATATTTCTGACTGTAAGCTTTTGACTGAGCCATACTACTTTGTCAATAAACTGCAAAAACGTTGGGTCAGCTTGTGTGTGACTGAGACTGACTGTCTGGGACAGAGTGTGAGGGATATTTGAGTGTGAGACGAAAATACGTGAATATTTTAACAAATACATATCTACAAATATCGAGTCACCACCAAGCAACTGCCAACTGCTCAAAATCATCGACTGTGATTGGAGGTAAGCTGCACACGCGTGATTCTTTTGTAGGCAGTTCTTGCTCAGAGCGGTCTGGCTGGGACTGTGGGTCTGCTATCTAGTCAGACTGGCTGCGCAGGCGCTGTGTGAGTGGAGAGGAGACAGCGACAGCTCTCACTGTACTCTCGTGAGATCGGTTAAAACGTGAACTGCAGGACGGGATGTGTGAGATGTTTTATAGTGCTTTGTCAAAACAATATTCCACCGAATGACAAAAAAAGTCGCTAGATTTGTCACTAGTCGCTTTTTGGTAATTAAGTCGCCAAGAGGGTCTGGAAAGTCGCCAGAGTTGGCAACACTGCCGCCGCAAAGTCGGAGCTCGAGGCCCCTCCCCTAAATCCACTCCAAATGTATCTCCATCCTATCTTATACATTGCTGTCTACCTTTAAATATAGCCTTTAATCACCAATATGAGAGAAAAGTTCAAAAATAACAAAAGCATTCTATTTGTGTGGGTTGGAAGTCTGAGAAGCAGACCAAGCAGATAAGTAAACCTATAAGCAAGGGTCAGAGTGAGTATACGGGCATCTATCAGGGTCATGGGCCATAACTTAGAGAGACAGGGGCTAGGCCAGTGGGTGACCAGTGCATTGGGGGCCCCAACGCTGTTCTAAATATTCCCGGCGTGGACCAGCTTGGCTTCCGGGTAACAATCCACTTGCACCTGGTCCAGCCGCACGGGAGGGAAGTGGTGCAAACACGGGGGGGACCCAGGTGGCTGAGGGGATTACCTCACCCGGTAGGAGGCACCCACACCGACCCGTCAGAACAGGGAGGTGGGGGCATCTGTTGGGCCAGAGGGAGCGTGCTTGGGGTTGCTCCTGGCGCCGATTGTAACAGGAGCGGGCGGGAAAGAGAATGGAGGGGAGGAGTGGTGCCACCCAGGTGCGTGTATTGAATCTGAGGGGTTGGTGTGGATGGGAAGTGAAAAGGAGAGAGGAAAAAGAAAAAAGGGGGCGACAAGACAATGAGGGTGAGAGCCATGAAAGGGTTAACTGTCAACATCGTATACCAAGGGCCCGTGCCTCCCCGGGGGTGGGATGGTGGCGGAGGGGGCCCAGAGGCCCGTGCCAGCAGCCATGGCGGAGCACTGGGCCCTGGTGGGGGCTCGGCGGGACCCCTTGCCCATGTGGGCCAGCATGGCGCGGGCCGCGGAGGCCGTCCAATGGATATGGTCCCGTTCCGTATGGAACCGGGAGAAGGGGATAATGGTGCTTTTGGCCGCCAGAATCCAGTTCCTAAGGACAATGTTGTCCCTTCTCATGGCGTGGATTTCTGAGGGGGACAAAAATGGAGGCCTGAGGGAAGTTGGCCCGCGCCCGTCGCAGCATCACTTCCGCCTTGGGGTGCGAATAGTTGGGGGGTGAGCTGCGGTTATTAAGGCCAAAGGACAGGATCACGCACGTGACCTGTGTGTTGGGGACCGCAACGCAATTAATGATCTCAGCAGCGTGTTTAAGTTTAGACCCGGGGAAGCAGTCCACCTGTACCCTGCTGGAGAGGACAGCCGGGAGGGTCACCATGTCGGTGATGGGGGGCCCGCAGTCCATGTCGGACTCCTGTTCCATATCCCGGACAAGGGAGTCGACCGTGGAGGTGGAGAGGGGTGGGAGGGAATGTGGTTGGGGGGATGGCGGGGTGTATGACGGGAGGTGTGGTGGTAGAGGTGGAAGGGGAGGGGTGGGGGGAGGTCGAGGAGAGGCTGGCGGAAAGTGGTGGCGGAAACACTGTGCCGGGCAGGAGGGCCATTACCTGCTGTAATGTCCTCTGGGGAACCGGGGTGTCAAGGTCCTGGGTGGCCCAACGGACCCCTAGCTCTTACGCGTCAGGCCATCCCGTGAATGCGGGAAACTGGGCGAGGAGGGTCCTCACCCTGGCATCAAGGGTTTGGGTTTAATGTTTTTAGAGGGAAGTGTAATTTAAACAGATCCACCCGGCCACGTTGTACTGGAGCTCCTCCCAGCTCTCGTGGGTAGGGGAGGAGGGCCTGAACAACGCGTCAAAAGTAGCCGCCTGGTGGCCAGGCGGCTCGATGCTGTCCTTCAAAAAGGAAGTCACCTGGTCCCTGTGGAAGACCGTTTTTACAATGCGGGAAATGTGTTTGCCCGCCATAGTGATGGGCCAGCCCATCCTGTGCCCGGACTCCTGTGCCTTAATGCGGGAGAGGGCGTGGAGGTCAGTGGTGAGGGGCAGGGGAACTGGAGATGAAACCACTGTCGGTATGGTGGTGGGAATGGCAGAAGCGGTGCCGCTCTTAGATGGGGCACCCTGGACGGGTCGCGCAGAGTCGTTATTAGACCCCGTCCGGGGAGCAGTGTTGCAGGGGGGCTGGGTCGTCTGGGTGGGGCGGTCGGGGGCCTGGACGCGCGCCTGGTGCCGCAGACGGGCCTGGGTCCTCCGCATGCCCCTGCGTGGGCGTCTCCGAGGGGAATGGGCAGGGGCGAGAGACGTGCGGGAGGAGTGTGTGGGTGGACAGGACGTGGTGGTGGCAGAGGATCCCGAGCGTCCTGGGGCTGGACGGGTGGGAGAGGAAGTGGACTCTCCTGTACAGCGGGTGGGTTTCAGTCCATGGACCGGGGGAGGGGGAGGAGTGGTGGCGGCTGGCAGGGAACTTTTCCTAATGGTCCTCCGTGCTGCGGATGTGACGATTTGGGGGCACTAGGACCCATATAAATCCCTCAGCGGTGGGGGGCGGGGGCCTCTGGTGGGCCCTGGACCAGTCCTGCTGGTAGTGGATGCGGGCGGAATAGAGACGGGGGGAGGACTGGAGCAATCCGAGGGCGAGATGAGTGATGGGAGGAATCCCGGGTACGGCGGGAGGTACGGGACGTGCTGTGGGAGGAGGTTAAATATAGACACACATGAGTGCCATAAATAAATACAACAACAATCTAGACAGAGGGAGAGAAAAGATATAGTTATAATGGGGGGTGAGGCAGAGAGAAATATATACATGTGTGTATATATATATATATATCTGTGGGTGGAGAGAGATGTAGATGGATAGGTAAAGCGGGATAGAGAGAGGGAGAGAGACAAAGTGTGTGTGGTAGGTTTACTGTAGTCATTTCTTTGATTAAAGCTTGACTTCAGGCATAGTCGTGTTGTTAAAGACATCTGGAATATGTCTGCCATGAGGTGCATAAACGTCAAATGACCACCGGATGATTTTATTCTGTTTACTTATGATTTACTTTGTATTAATCATGGTTTCATGTTATCCCCTGTATGTTTCAGTATATTCAGGGGGGAGCTGTCGGAGAAATTTAGGATGTAACATTATATTCAGAAAATACTGGTGCTAGCATTCCTTGCAAGTAGAGATCCCTCTCCCCACATTACCTATAGATAACACTGGGCTTACGTAAACAAACTGACCTAGGTTGACCATTATCATACTAAAGGTGCAATAAATGTGTTAACCTTGTCTGTGTTGAGTGAATCATATGGTCAAACCTAGGGTCAGGGAACTCTTAGGTTTCCATGTGCACGCGCACTCGGTCTCTGGGATCGATCATATTGACAGCTGACATGCTGATGAGGGGACTTCTCACCAATAAATGGTCTTACCTGAAGACTGGGGAGTCAGACACACTTTGTATTGCAATCAGACTTTGTCTCCTTGCTGGTAAGCTTAAAACCATTGTACTTTCTTTGATTCTGATGACTGTGCATTACTTGATAAATAAATTATCTTAACAGAGGGACAAGGTTTCAAGTTGATCGGAGGTTTAGTTCGGGAGTTATGTAAGGGATAATGCCCGACGAGGTGTCCAATATCACCTGATAATGGACGATACGGAGGCATGAACCGTCCAACGCGTGATATTGGACACCTCGAAGGGCATTATCTCGCTTATACCATGGTCACTTGCCAACAATTTTTTCTCACAAACATTAATTTATGTTTTCAGGCGTTAAGCAGAACAAATCTAACGTTTTTTAACGTTCGCCAACTCTGATATTTTATAGTCCGCTCAGCTCATAGAACCAACACCGGCTTTCCCTGGTCTGAGCTATTAGCCCGAAAGCTAACGTTATGCTAGCAAGATTCAGAGACTAAAACATTGTGTACAGTTGACAAACAGTAAATATAATTTTACAGTATGTTTGACAATAAGATTTGCTAGCTAGCTACCCAGCCATGTCACTGTCCCAAAATCAATATCAAGATTTTCACGGACAATATCGGCCATATACTATTACTAGGCGACAGTGCAGCTGCAGCCTGTGGAGCAAGTTGAATAGCAAATGGATGTGAGATGACCGCATCAAAGTTGACATATTCTCTAAACAGTAATTATAATTTGACAGTATGTTTAACAACAAGACTAGCTAGCTATCGGCCATGTGTAGAGTTGCTGCTAGTGTCGTGTTGGCCACAGCCTGTCTGCAGTAGATTGACTAGCGAAGTGAATAGCGAATGATTTGAGATGAGCGGTTGCGTGACACTGACACTATATTCAGAAGTACATTTTTTCAAATAGGTTAAAATAAATATTGAAGTCACTCATTGTTGTAAATACAAGTTAGCTTGTTAAAGTCTTTCAAAATTGTAAATGGAGGCTTTGGCTCTGTCCCTGTTGTTATGGTTACTTATTTCAGATACTTTGTACAGGCTCCTGTGTAGCCAGCGTAATAATTTAGAATGGTGAAAAGACAGTTTTGCTGCAATTATGTAGTGGATGTCCGTTATCACCCGATACCGGACGCCAATCAGAATCGAGTATTCACCCAGACTATGGTCTAATACCATACCAAATGTCCTCCTTTTAACAGGTTTACTCAATTGTGTGTGTTTCCAAAATGTGGAGGGCTCAAGTGAACAAATACATGTTATTATTTGTTAGTATTTATCCCTTGCCCCCCACCATAGCGTAGTTCCCTTTTCAGCTCTCTATATATGGATGATTACGGTAAATAATCCACGTCACGGTGACACTAGAATAAATATAGATCCGGAACTGCATCTAAAACCATTACCAAATGTCTCACTAAGAACAGATTTACTCGCGTGTGTGTGTTACCAGCATGTCTACTAAACGTGTTTCTGGAAACAAGTATACGATTGAGTCAAAATATTTTCGAAGTCCACAGTGAATGGTTGTAGATACAGTACAGGAACCGCATATACAGGATCTACCCCTATGATTTAAGATGTGAATTGGGATGAATAGACGCAAATCCGTCCGCAAATCCGTCTGTCTTCCGCATACACATCTAAATATAGCCGCGGTTCCAGTACCGCATATACAGCCATTACCAAATGTCCAGGAGCCATTACCAAATTACCAGGAGTCAGGCTCCAGTTGTTCTTGTTACCGTTGTGCTTGTGTCTAGTGTAGAGTGATAGCTGTGGCGCGGCGGTTGTCATGCCAGTAGAACTGGAGGGAGGCAGTGCAGGTTTGAGTCAACAATAATTATAACCCGCCTATTAGGGGTCAGGGACCAATTAAATAATTGAGCCAGTGCGCGTGCATAGCCGTAGCCGTGGGAGTCGTCCAGTGTATGTGGTCTCTGCCGGTGCTAAAGGACGTGACAGGTAGCAGTGGGATGATTGGCACACGTGTGGCCAGGTAACGGTTGAGACTAGCGATGGTTTCCTTTTCGAGCGTCGACAGTTCAGGAGATGTATTTATCAATGGGATAGAGATGGAGGCGTGAGGAAAAGCAGCAGTGGTTTTGGTGAACATGGTCATCGCTTGTTTGGTGGAGGTGTCGATGCCCGTGGTCCGATTATTGAGGCCGAAAGCCAAAACTACACGCTTCACATGCAGAGCAGGGGCTGAGATTTTTGTGAGGATGTTAATCGCGTGGTAGAGTCTGGCCCCCGGGTAACAGTCGACTTGTACTGTATCTATGTTGATGGCCGGAAGACGATGGAGATGAGAGGAATCCATTATTATAGTCGATCTACCAGTAGTCAGGCTCCAGTTGTTCTTGTTACCGTTGTGCTCGTGTCTAGTGTAGAGTGATAACTGTGGCGCGGCGGTTGTCATGCCAGTAGAACTGGAGGGAGGCAGTGCAGGTTTGAGTTAATCATAAATATAACCCGCCTATTGGGGGTCAGGGACCAATTCTTCTTAGACCTTGGGCTGTGCCGTGTATAGAGGGGGAGCGGATGCGCCACAGAAGGGCGCACCGCCGTCACCGTCCAGGGAGTGCGGTGGAGGAGCTGGTGCTGGATAGGGAAGGGGGGAGGAAGGGTGGTGCGACTGGTCGTTGGAGAAGAAGTGGCAGGGGGGAGGGGGGCAGGAGCGGGGCGGACCGGGGTGGTGACAGTGAGGAGAGGCATGAAGGTATTGCCCACAATTTCATCCTCAGCCTCATCAGAGAAGGACAGGTTGAAGGAAGGAGAGGGTTAGGATTAGGTATAAGGTCTGAAAATCCCCAGAGCCCAGTAGTTCAGTACTTTGACCCACTTAGGCTCAGGACTGAGGCACTCGCTATGCCAATGCTGAGTCATCCACTACATCCGAACAGGGGCCAGGAACCCCAAGGGGAACCCAGTCCGGGTTACCCCTAAAGCACTCGACACAGGGTGAGTGTGGAGCACTCAGAGGGCTAGTAATACATATATAAATATACAATAAGAATCAATGCATAATAAATAAGTATAGGTCAAGCACATGGATAGCCATCAATGTGGAAACATGCTCAGTCAGAAAAGCCCTTCAGTGCGGATTCAAAGGTGCCGCAGCCAAGAGTCCCAGCCCAGAGGTGGTCGTGGTAAACATCAGTTTATTGAGAAAGTATCTGAGAAAAATTGGGAGTATTCCACGTAAGAATTATGATAACTAAACTCAGAGTTATAGCTGTGGCGCGGCGGTTGTCGTGACAGCTGCCCGTGTAGAAGGAGCAGCATTGAGGGGCTAGTCCCCAGGCCCCCAGTAAGGAGGACCCGGATGCGGGCGTCGTAGTAGCAACCGCCGCGCGGACTGAGAGAGAACTGGACGGATTTTGTCTTCGGGAAGGCAGGAGTCTCGCTTGTTGCACTGGGGGCACATCAAGGTGGAGAAAGGTCAATGCGGCGTGCCCTAGTATAAGTGGGGGCATAATGGTGGTCTATAACGTACGGATTAGGCTCAAAAGAAAAACCAGGTTCCTGCCCTGGGGTGTGAGACGGATCAGAGGGACCCCTACAACAGGCCTCCACTCTAAGGGTGCCATTGTCTTGCCAGGGCAGTGGATCCCTGTACGGCTCAGGGGGACCCCAGAGGCGGGGGCGTCCCCAGACCGTGCTACGGTCATACTCCCAGGAGGAGGGGGGGGCCGGGTTAGGGTAGTATGTCTGAGAAATCCCTTCACCTGTTTGGTGTCAAAGACCAGTCTTTTTGGGACCTGGGGCCGTGTCAGGTATACAGGGGAAGCGGACGCGCCACAGGAGGGCGCACAGCCGACACCAGACCAGGAAGTGGAGTGGAGGAGCTGGTGTTGGCCAAAGGAGGGGGGCAGAAGTGGTGGGGACCTGGATATCAACGGTCAGGAGAGGCATGGATGTATCGCCCATGACATCATCCTAAGCCTCCTCGGAAAGGGAGAAGGTGTTGGATTGGAACTCAAAGGCAGTGAGGTGGTCCGCCAAAAGAGCGTCGTCACTGGCCCCTGTAAGGTAAGGCCAGCGTCGCTCAGGACTGGGGAGACCACAGAAGGAGGGCAGGAGTTGGGTGGGATCAGGGGGGTCGCTGTGGTCTCCCGGGCAAGGCCAACGTCCTTAACGGAGTCATCCTCCACCCTGTAGACCACAGCGCGGACGGATAGAGTGGTGGGGGCAAAGAAGGAAGGTGGTTGTGGGGGGGTAGATATGGTTGGAGGGGGAGTGGGGGCAGCGGGTCTAGACCCCAACTGGAGGCCTGGTCCAGTGGCCCAGGCTGTGCCGTGTCTCGTCTGGGTCGGGACTGGTGAGAGGGAGCACGTGTGTTGCCCTAGGGGCACGTCGGGTTATCTGATAGGTCGGAGGGGCCGTAGTAGGGGTTCTGCATGTTGCCCTAGGGGCACGTCGGGCCATCTAGTGTGCTGTGGGGGCCCCGCGTGTTGCCCTGGGGGCATGTCAGGAACCAGAAGGCAGGAGTCTCGCTTCTTGCCCTGGGGGCACTTCGAGGTGGAGAAAGGTCAATGCGGCGTGCCCTAGCAAGTGGGGGCATAACGGTGGTCTGTAACGTAGGGAGTATGCTCAAAAGAAAAACCAGGTTCCGGGCCTGGGATGGATCAGAGGCACCCCTATAACAGGCCTCCACTCTAGGGGTGCCAGTGTCTTGCCAGGGCAGTGGATCCCTGTACGGCTCAGGGGCGTACCCAGACCGTGCTATGGTCTCAGGTGGGAGGGGGTTGATGGAGGGGTTGCGGTGAGGGGGTGTCGTGGTAGTTTTTTCAGACAATCAATTGTTCAAGCTGAAGTTGAGTGAAGTATAGAGTTAATGTTTATTTGACGTAGGTTTAAGCATATTAACGTTACCAACATAACATCATCAGCACACAAACATTAAACAATAACACAAAGACAATTCCATACAGCTCCATCTAGCATTCTAGAATGGAACCGGGAGAATCCAGCCCACCAGCACTACCCAGCTGATGGCCCTGAACCCCCCCAGAACATTCTTCAACAGACCATTTTATAGATACAACAGTTCTCAAAAGCCATTGGTCCATCCTACAGACCTGAAGCTATACCAATTCTCTTCTGTCATTGGTTAAATCCTTAGAACAATACAGTTGAATCCACATTTTCTTCAGACCAACTGTCTCTTCCCCCCAGGTGACAAGAACCCTATCAGGTCACCCAGACTTCACGTCTCTTAGACTTCATGTCTCCTAGTTAGGTGTTTATAAAACTACAGGTGGCATCTCTACCAAATGGAGTTGAATTAACATACATTGTATCAAGCTTCTTCCTGAAACACATTCATTGTACATATAGGCCCAAAACTTCTTTCACAGGGGGCCGCAGTGATAGAGGAAGACATGGCGGAGGGAGCTGCGGTGGAGTTTACCTCCATTGGGGTGGTGGCGTCATGGTCCTCAGGGGCCCGGTCCATCTCACGGAATGTGAAAGCCTGGCGGGATGTGGTGGGAGGCATGTGGGTCTGGAGGTGGATACAGCGGGTTCGGTGGGGAACACTGGGTTGAGGAAAGAGTCGATGTACTCTGACATGCCATAGGTTTCACTACCGCAGTCGGACACGATGGGTCTACCCCAGGGTTTCCCGCAGCCCTTTGCAGTTAAGACGGCGCCTTAACACACATAAAAAAAATTCTCCCTTTCATTCCAACGGCAGTCTCCCTTCTCTAGAGAACTTCGTTTTTTCAGGAGAACCACCATCCCTCCCCCCCCCCAGCGCATCTCACCCTACCACCTTGACTAACACATGCCGGGGGCGGTAGGAGGTGCCAGACATAACGGGGATCCAGGTGCAGTGGACTGACTTGAAGCAGTGAATTTTGCTTAGACTTTTAGTCCGACTTGAGACAAATGTATGTAGGTCCCTGAGGACCAGGATTTCACACCCCTGCTATAAGGGGTGAGTTGGTTGCTGAAACTACAGTCCACTTAAATGGCCTCACCTCTACAGTTACCTCTGATGCTGCACTTTGACCGATATTATGTAGAAGGCTTTCCTGTTCATTTTCTCCAGGGGCCCACACCTGGCCATCCCGAAAGACAGGATAGATTTTCCCGGCTCCTGTACAGCAGCCACAGTAATGGGTGGAAAAGCCCATCATGTCCGACTTTACAGAGCTGTTTTTAACTCCTCCCTGACTGCAAGCGGCAACTCTCGCTGGTTGTTTCATGCAGCCGCAGTCGATGTCGAATGCACCTAATAAGTTCAGCGAACCGGTCATATCACTCTCTCACCCATTAATCAGACCTGAATACTAAGGGTCAACCTTACCCAGAATCCCTTACCTGAGACATTAGAACTGGTTAGCCATCCATCACAGTTTTAAGTAATGGGGGTTAACGACTCATACCTAATGACCGAACACGCACAGACACACAACTGCACAGGACCAGCAAAAACATTTGCATACCAGTTTTTAATTACAGAAGTTAATCAGATGATTGGAGGAAGAAAAATGGTGAGGAGAGAAAGGAGAGAGAAATAAAAAGGGGAGATGGGAGGGGAAGTTAATGTAATATTAATTGCTACGTGCGTTTCAAATAATGCCTCTTTTAATTAATTCACAGGCCCATTTCAGATAAGAAAGTCAAGCCTGTATTTGAGTTGTGTACAATGCACTGTGTGTGTGTTTGTGAGTGTGTACATAGGTATGCTTGTTGCTAGGTAGGCTTTTCAAGGTTCTGAAAAGCTTTGACAAAATGATAAATACTCTCATGTCAATCCTTCTAGATTAAAAACAAATCTACTATTTGTGTAGCTGTTTTTTCTTTTCTCTTGCCTGGAGACAGCAAAGATGTAACTAAGCAGTAATATGGCTTTTGTTTCCTGTCCATGACAACATTTGATAAAAGACAATGCTGCTACTTCCATTAAGGATAAATGTTTCCATGGTGATTTTCCTTTTCTCTCCACACACAAACCCACCATGCAAACACACAAGTACACACAGAATACATATTTAAACAGATTAGAGTGGAGCTTGTTTGACTCATGACTCTTATGCTTAGTCTCCATGTCTCTGTCACACTCTCCCATGCACACAGCCACATATACACTTGTATATAAACATACGCACACACCTTGATACACATACACACCAGGAGTCAGACACACGCACACACACTCAGACTGATGCTTTCTCACACTTATGCAAACAAATAAACACCCAGCACACCCTGTAACCAGAGCATTAGCTTGAGAAAAAGATCAATGTCAGGCTACAGTACCCCCTGAGCTTAAATGAAATATTGATTTTATTTTACTTGATGCATTCCACACAGTGTCTCTGTCTCTCCCTCTCCCCCTCGCCTCTCTACTTCTCTCCCTCTCCCTGTCAGTCTTCTGGCAGTTGATCAAGAAAAACCATTTGACATCATCATTCATATCTATTTGAAGTGATGCATTTGTTGTCGTTGACGGGGGGGTGAGTCGGCCAGTCCCAATTAGGAGAGGGATTAGGCAGGGGTGTCCGCTGTCAGGCCAGTTAAATGCTCTGGCCATAGAGCCAATACTATGCAGGTTGTGGAGAAGATTGCAGGGTGTGGCTTACCCAGGGATAGGAAGGAGATGGGGGAGTGATATTACTGTCTGCATATGCTGATGATGTGTGTGTGCTCGTTAGGAGCCAGGACAAAGAGTTAGAGCAGTATGAGGGGAGGGGTGTTGCTTGGGCTCTTTTAAAGAGGTCTAGGGGGCTCAACTATGAGAGATAGTTGTTCCTCACCCACCCTGGAAAAGTGGATTAACTCCTTTTTACCAGTCTCTGATGCTGGCATGGCAGAAGACTCTGACAATAATCAGAGATCTGTAGTCACCGGAGGCATGGGTGTGGCAGGAGCCACTTTTTCACAACCCAGTATTGAGGATAGGGCTGTTTCAGTCCAGGAGTCTACTGGCAGGCTGCGGGAATTACATAGCTGGGCGAGCTTGTCTCGGTGGCCGGGTGGAGGTCAGTGGAGGATTTAGCGGCAGCCACAGGCATCAAGTCTCTCCGGCTGTTACAGAACGTTCTGGTTCGGTGGGCCCTACCGGGATTGTACATACATTTGCTACAAGACCCAGCACAGCTTGATCAGGGACCGGTGGAGGATGATTGCTCAAAACTGTGGCTGCTGTACAGGAGCCGGGAAAATCTATCCTGTCTTTCGGGGTGGCCAGGTGTGGGGCCCTGGAGAAAATGAACAGGAAAGCCTTCTACGTTATATCGGTCAAAGTGTGGCATCAGAGGTAGCTGTAGGAGGTTAGGCCATCTAAGTGGACTGTAGTTTCAGCAACCAACTCACCCCTTATAGCAGGGGTGTGAAATCCTGGTTGTCAGGGACCTACACATACAGGACAGCGGCTCCTGAGGACCAGGATTTCACACCCCTGCCTTATAGGATGCTGGCACACCCTGTATAAGCCTTCCACAGAGAAGCGCACAGCTGATCTGCAGTGGAGGATTATTCAAGGGGCCATCGCTACAAACAGACACGTGGCACACCTGGATCGGACAGTGGGGAGGGAATGTCTTTTTTGTCATCAGGATGAGGATGTTTGGCATCTGCCAGTGTTCCAGGTTACAAGCACTGTTTCAGGTGCTGCAGGAATGGTGTAGAAGGCTCGGGTGAGAGTTGTTGGTGTCGCTGTTTATAGGGGGACCCAGGTACTAGGGCTGCAACAACGAATCGATTAAAAAGCGTTGGCAACGAATTACATTATCGATTTGTTGTTTCGCGTGATTATTACGTCACTCAATAACTTGCACGAGAAGTTTCGAGCATAAATACAAAGAAATTGTTGAACGCAGTGCAGAGCGGGGCAAAAAAAAACGTAACGTCGTTCTGAAACATGGCGGAGGCCGAAAAAACTGTTCGACCAAAGTCCTCCAAGGTGTGGGAACATTTCACGCTTGATAAAGTGAAAAAGTCTGTCAATTGCAACATCTGCAAAAACGACATGGCATGGTACGGGAGCACCATGGCGATGATTCAGCACCTAAAATGAAAACATGTTGGAGTCCTTGATGAGGAGGAAGGGAGTTCAACAGCAGGGTAAGTCACTACAGAATCCTACTTTTGTTCTTTTTTGAAGTGAGAAACGTAGCTCTCCAGTAGCTCTTGTGGTGATGGTGTTTACTCATTATCCAGCTTGACAAGTTAGCGTTAGCTCATTATAATAACAGTAGTAACACAGGGGTGGTTAAACGCTAGTTTGCAAGACTAAAAACACGTGTGTATTCACTCGCTTTTTTTGGCACATTAATTTTTCAATCTGTTGACAAATATAGTTGTCTGTGTTGTACTTTTTAATTAAATTTTAAGTTATTATAGCACTCATTTTAAGCTTTGTTTAAATGTGGTGTATAAGTTAACCTAACTTTCACTTACTACAATGATGGTCATAATTTAATGAATAAGCGTCAAGTAAACTTGGGTGTGTGTTTCTTGTCTGTATTTGCTCTGTGGGTTCCTTACCTTTACACAAATAGTAGCCTGTATGTATAGAGTTGATGTAAATTGTGCTATTACATACTCATACTATCTTTTTGCTTCCAGAAAAAAACTACAAACCATGAGAGGCTTCTTGACGGGAAATGCATCATGTACACCACTGCAAGCCGCTATCTTGACGGATAGTATCCTCAACATGCTCGTCACTGACATGAGGCCTCTGTCGATGGTTGAAGATGACGGCTTCACTAAAATGATAGTGAACCCTGGTTACACTCTGCCCTCCAGGACCCACTTCACAAAGCTCATGGAGAGAAAATATGAAGAGACATTCAGGGAAGTGAAGACTGCAATAAACGCCAACAACAGCAAACTGGCTCTCACCACTGATGCATGGACAAGTGTAGCCACTGAACCCTACCTTGACGTTACATGCCACTACATCACAGATGACTGGGACATGCAATCAATCTGCCTCACCACCATGCCACTGCAGGACAGACATACTGCATCTAACATTGCAGAGTGGTTGGAGCAGGTAGTGGCAAGATTTGAAATTCCTTCTAGCAAAATAATTTCCACAGTCCATGACAATGGTGCTAATATTGTGGCTGCGGCAAAAATCCTGGAGAAGCATGGGTGGTCCTATGTCCGTTGCACTGGCCATACTTTGCAACTTGTGGTCAATGCTGCTTTGAAGCATCCAAGCATTGAAAAAGCTGTTGGGGCTGCAAGATGTCTGGTAGAACATTTTAAGAAAAGCGAGCTAGCCTGCAGTAAGCTCAGAGAGAAACAACAACAAATGGCCACACCTGAGCACAGCCTTGTTCAAGACATAAGCACAAGGTGGAATAGCACATTCTATATGATAAGCCGATTGCTTGAGCAAAGATGGCCTGTAACAGCAACACTGTCCGACAGGTCTGTCACAGAGAGGCAAAAGGTACCTGGATCTGAAACCAGACCAGTGGAGCCTGCTGGAAGAGCTTTCAACAGCCCTCAAGCCTTTTGATTGTGTCACTGTGTTCATGAGTGGACAGAAATATGCAACAATATCTGCAATACCTCCACTTGTGAAGGGGCTGTTGAAGTCCACAGAGAGTGCTACCTTTGAGTCAGCCGTGGGCTCTGTGGTACTCTGAGGTACTCTGTGGGCTTTCCAACTCACTGCTGTGCAGCAATTGCAGGAGAGATGGAAAAGGGAGACTGCTTTCTCAGATGGAGCACCAAACACAGTAATTCTTGCAATGGACCCAAGGTTTAGGAAACTGAAGTTTCTTTCACCTGACGAAGTCCTACATGTTCAAACAATGGCACTTGAAGAGAGAAGGAAGATGGATGTGCGGCAGCATGGCAGTGTTACCTCCACTGTTACTACAGCTACTGAATCACCACCTCAAGCCACTCTACTTGACTCACTCCTTGGTTCTGATGGTGAAGAGGATAGAGCAGGTGAAGCTGAGAATGGAACGAAGTCTTCACATACTTTGGAGAAAAAAGCCTTGCCAAGTTAGAAAACCCATTACTGTGGTGGAAGGCTAACAATGACAGATTTCCCATGTTGGCCAGGCTAGCCAAGTCTTACCTATGTATCCCTGCTACCTCAACACCATCTGAGAGGTTGTTTTCTGCAGCAGGAAACATAACCTCCAAGAAACGAGCGAGCCTGAGCCAGGAGCATGTGGACATGCTCACATTATTGCAATGCAAAGTGTCTGAACAAAGGGAGTGAGAGAGAGTGAGTGTGTGTGACTGAGTTTGAGTGTGTGTGTCTGGGAGTGAGAGTGTGTGTGTCTGGGAGTGTCGTGTAGAGACGTTCTGACGTTCAAACAAATTTCAAAAAGTTCAAAAACGGTCTGATTATTATTATTTTTTAAATAAAATAAATGTTTTACTGTTCTGACAGCTCAGGTCCCTTTAAACACAAAAAAACTATATATTTGGCAGATGTAAAGCATACATGTTTATGTTTTTAGTGTTAGTCCATTAGTTTTTTTAATATTTTATTATAACTTTAACAGCTCAGGTATGTTCAAGGAGAAGCCTGTTTGCACTGTGAATTATTTTTTGCACTGTGAATTGTAAAGTCAGTTCCGTTTCTGAATAAAGAGTTGGAAAGTAAAGCTTTTTATCCGATTAATCGGAAAAAGAATCGGCAGATTCATCGATTATTAAAATAATCGTTAGTTTCAGCCCTACCAGGTACACAGTTCCGGAGAAGACGAGCATGCCTCGTGAACTTTTTATTTCGGCAGGCCAAGCGGGCAACATGGAAGAGTAGTCTTTTGGAAGTAGGGTTGCTCGATGCAAAAACAGTGTTGCTGGGGCTGGTCATGGCAAGGTTGTGAATTGAGTTCTAAGTGCCCCCGCTCCCAACATGCGCATTACGCGCTGAGCATAAGGCACCAAGTGCCGAGGGGGCACCAAAAATCACCAAAGTCATAATAATTAAAATGCAGATATTATTTCAGCATAAAAATATTAGGCACTTTTTAGGCATGCCAGTGGCAGTTGCTGGTCTTTCAAAGAGGGGAAGCTCATTTTCGGCCTACATCATAAAAACTTTCCATTTATTTGGCTAGTTCACTGGCTAGTTCATCCCTACGACACTAGCCTAACTTACTGAATGAATTAATGAATGAACGAAAGAAACAAACTGTAATTTAATGTGCTCTTGGGGGCTCTCTGGTGGCCATTGGCGCCGCTTATGCCTTGGGCCGGCCCTGGTGCAACATTACTGTCAATCAAAAGGAGACGTAGTCTTTCGACAAACCACTAGAAGCAGGAATGTCCGGCTTTAAGGAGTTTTTAACTCCTTCCCGACTGCAAGCGGCAACTCTCGCCGGTCATTTCATGCAGCCGCAGTTGAACGCACCTATTTGCACCTGTCTGCGTGGTGCATTCTGGGAGACGTAGTTCTCCTGTCAGCCATCTTGTGGCATGGTAGCCACTCCTGGAGAGAAACATAATGCTCCTCTACCACATGTGATATGCCATAACCAATTGCTAGCGTTCGCCTTAGCCAATTCCTTCACCACTACTGCAACAGAGCTAGCTGCCATCGTTGGAATATCTAACTCAGTGGTCACCAACCTTTTTAGGCCAAAGATCACCGACCTTTGCCTTGGTGACCCGAAGATCTACCTATTGAGGCGTTGAGAGACAGAACAGACTCCAGACTGAACTTACAACTTAACTTTATATTTGGCCTTATTGTAATTGAATGAAATCAAACACTTTGTGAACAATATGAACAAGAAAAAACACTTTTGCAATGAGCAGGCTGGATATGAACGGTTTTATTTATAAACTGAAGTTACAACACAACACTGACAAATTTCTCATGTGACAAGTCAGTGTGATGGCTGTGACTGAACACTGTCTGTGAGTGCCTTGTAGTTTGGCTCATAAGCAGAGACAGCCAGTCTGAGGCAGTCTGTGAGGTGTCTGTCAGTAAGCCGGCTCCTGTACTTGGATTTGGTGATTTTCATCTGTGAAAATGCCATTTCACAGAGGTAGGTCGATCCAAAGTAGGCACTCACTTTTAGTGCACATGCACTGAGGAGAGGAAACTTCTCTCGGCTGACAAGTCCCCAAAAGTCACTGTCCCTTGACCTGGCTTTCAGCTCAATGTCATTTTGCAAATCAAGCATCTCCATGTCCACTCCACTTGGCAAAGCAAATGCTTTCTCGAATTGGTCTGCAACCTCCTCTGTATTAATAGGCAGGAATGGGTTTGAAAGAAATGCAGCAATATCCTTCATGATTTCTAACTCACCAAAACGTCGACTGAACTCCGCTGCCAGTTTGTCCAGGTGCACACAGTACTGCTCAGGGTGAAAGTCAGAAGAGTCTTTGATGGACTGTGACATTTTTTCCAGGTTTGTAAAGTGTGTCAGCGTCCCTTTCCTCAGATTCGTGGTCCAGACACAGAGTTTGGCCTTGAACGCATTCACTGCGCTGATCATGCGGAGGAGGTGCCGGTCTTTTCCCTGGAGTTCGTGGTTGAGCGAGTTCAGTTTTCCGGTTAGGTCCGTCAGAAACCCCAGGTCCAGTAGCCACGCATCCGTTGAAAGTTCCTCGTGCTCCTCGTTCCTTTTCGACAGAAACGTCTTAATCTCAGGCAGCAAGTCAACAAATCGCTGCAGCACTTTTCCGCGACTCAACCACCTGACATCAGCATGCAGAAGCAGGTCTCCATACGCCGAATCGAGCTCATCCAATAACGCCTTGAATAAGCGATGCTGAAGCGCTTTTGCTCGAATCGAGTTTACCACTTTGACCACCAGTGACATGACATGAGAAAAGTCCACAACTTTCCCAGCCAAGGCTTGCTGATGAATCACACAGTGATACTTCATGAAGTCGGGGAAATCCGGATCATTACGGCACAGTGCTATAAAACCAGCGTGCACACCGCACATTGCCGGTGCCCCATCGGTAGTGATTGCCACCAGTTTCTGAATGAGGATGTTCTTTTCACGGACATAGCTTTTAAAAACATTGTAAATATCCTCACCTCTCGTTCTCAACACGGCCGGGTAAATAAACAAACCAACGGCAACCACGACCACAGGTATCCTGGGATAGCAGGTCTCTCAAAGGTCGTCTTCGGAAAAAAACGCCCATTCTGTCGGTGAATTGCTTTGCAACACGCACAGGCCAATATGCAAATCCAGGTACAAGAGAACGCGCGTTCAGTTTAAGAATCCTCCGCGTTCATGAATTAGTCGGAGATCAGTATTTCTGAAATTATTTTGGAGATCGACAGGGAAAGTCTCAGAGATCGACACGTCGATCGCGATCGACAGGTTGGCGACCTGTGATCTAACTGTTCCCAAATACCGGGGGGGGATATTCAGCAGCGTTGCCGAAACGGACCGAATGTGGCTTTGCTCGCATATTTCTCCGCCGCCATTACGGAACTACAACACAAACTAGCTCACCATCAACTTCATCGTTCTCAGCTACTCCCTCTGTTCGCTGATTGGCCGGATAAAAATCAACCTAAAAAATCTGACTTGGGTAACTACAGGCTTCTCGCAGGTTTCAGTAAGTCAAATTTAAGAGCTTTTTAAGACATTTTAAGACCATAAAGATTTAAATTTAAGACCTACACAACGCATTACCCCAAAAATATTTAAATCAAAAGACATTCTGGAAAAAACAGTTTCTATAAATGGAATTCATAAAAAAAAAAAAAAGCATACATTTAATTTACAGTTAAAGCAATCACTTTAGTAACCAAATTTAATATTTTTGGGACAAAGTTTGCAGCGAGCCTGGAGCAGGGTAGTGCTTGTAACCAACAGCGGAAATCGCTGTGATCTAGCCATAGGTGTGTTCGACTTCATGCAGCGTCGTCTGCAGCCGGCTGTGGCACTGCATGAAGTCTATGGGTATGGGGGGTGACAAGTGCCATCGCTACGCCTGACAATCACGGACGCCGCTACGCCAAGCGTCTGACATTTTGTGGATAGGTAGGAAGATAAGCAGCTCCCCATGGCAGTCAGTCCATGTCGAACGCAACTCATGTCTCGTTGAAAGTAACCTACACTTTCCCATTTTTCACACGTAGCCGGATTTTAACAAACTCTGAGGAAGCGCAGACGTAATTCGCATGCAGGTACTGCAGTTATCAAGGGATTTGTAGTTTTATCACCGCGTACGTACCAACACTAATAGGCTATCTATCCTCCAGAAAGAAATACAACACACTAAACCAATGTTCTGAGGGCAGCGTTCTGCTGGTTTTGTTTGTTGCAAAGACTCGCTTCGTAGGCTACGACAATACTTTTTTGCTACCTTGTAATAACTTTCTGCAGCCTGCGTTTCTGGAAATTAACGAGGGTAAAACCTTTTTAAGACCAAACTAAATGAAATTTAAGACCTCGGATGAAAATATGGATGTTTAAAGGCCTTAAATTTTAAGTTCCGAATTTAAGACTTTTTAGGACTTAAGAACCCGGGGACCCTGTAACTAATGGCCAGACCTAGTACAGAAGCTAAATCAAAATTGAGCGGAAGTACGTAGGAGGACAGAGCCAGACTATGTAAAAACACCCTAAATATGAAAAAACTAAATGAATTTTCTCCTGTTGATTGTTGAGGTTTTTAGACTGTTTAGGTATTGACAATGGCCATCAAATTTCGAAATGACTTTAATGCTTTGTCTATACCCACATTACACAATTAATGTAACCCCTTTTAAACAAAAGACTGCTATGTGGGGTGGAATTGCTAGCTTTACTTTCAAACATCCTCTTTTGTCCGGGCTTGGGACCGGCAAAGTGACTAAAAAAACACTAGCGCATGCTTGATTCATTTGCAGTCTGAATGCGGAGTGTGTGGGTCTGCTGCGCGAGGCTATAGAGCTCCGGACGTCACATGACTACTGTTTACGAAGCCATTTGGCAGTGGCAAAAATGAACTGCTCTGACAGCTCTAGCACGGATTCCAACCTGTCCGAGTTCACTGCCCATTTTAATTCAAAAGACATAACCAGCTGTAAAGCAAAACTTGATCGATTAAACATCAGTGATCCATACAATGCTCCCGGAGTTATTTTTTACGACCTTTACAAGTGAATCGGAAAGCTTCCCTGACTTTCTGTATCCAGACCAGATATTTCTTCTCCCGACTTTCCTTTGTCCTTCTCTGGAGTCTTTGAAAGCCTACAAAACCCTGGAGGGATATAAATGGACGCAATCAGCTGGATTAGTGATGAATATTCAGCTTTAAGTCCACCGGCTACAAATTGCTACGTTAACCTGTTTCCCGCGGGCCCGAAACACTGCCCCCTCCTCCCCCAGTTATTACGCATTAAAAATCATAAATAATTTTTTTCGACTAGTAGACATATTATACATCGTTGGAAAGCTACGATTCTTGTGCTTCCATTGAAATAAACCAATTCAAGCTCAACTTGCAACAGAAAGTACCGTCAACGTCTTTGTCCGGTGACCGTTCATTCAACAATGCCATAGAAAAAAGTTGTACTTACCTTCGATTACTTAGGAATGTCCAGGTATGCACACAACTCATCAAAACCTCATCTGCTTACATTCCCAAGGGTCCAAAGTATCAAACCATGTCGAGTAGTTGTCCAAACAAAGAATTATATCCACACATAGCCACGATCTTGTTGCTTCATTGTTACTTCGTAAAAAAAAAAAAAATTCTGTCTCTCAACGCACTTTAGCTCATAGCATGAGATCTGGGTCAAGTAGAAACACGGGGATAGTCTTAAAATGGCCGCTACACTCTGACCTGTTGATAGACACCTTGGTTTAGCCAATAGGTGCTTCCATGCCCCGGTGACAGTCCTCTAAAGCCAACTAGGTCTGTGCGTCCAGCCCGCCCCCCGCCCCCTCTACACAATTTTTTCTAACTGGCTTGGACTGGCTCTGAAAAGAGCTAGTTATCCTTGTAGCTTAGCGCTAGCTGTAAATGGCGATACCCCATATGCCAGGTTTTGTGGAGCCTTCAAAATAAAAGTCGATTGCGCAATATGTCAGTGTTCTTTGTGTGCCAATCCTGGGAATCAGATAAATCACTCCAATGTGTTCATGCTTCAGTTTTTGTTTCAGTAATACTAATGAGGGATTTAGATGTTATATATGATAGTTCTAAGTACCACCTTTCATTAGAGATAACAATTATACCTTTTTATCCTAAGAATTTGACCTTGGTTAGAAGGGTCATTTTGGAGTCTCCAAAAGGCCCTTTTAGAAAACGCCTGGATGTACTCTTATAAAAACACGTGTCAAATATGAATATATTGTGGTATTATGTTTGACTTTTGATCTGAATTGGGTAAGGCTTCAACCTGTGGTCCAATTCTGTCTTCCAGCTAATACCTACCACCTCTAGGCCTCTTCAGGCCTCTGTTTTTAAAACAAAATCTAGGCGGAAATAGAAACTTTCACTTTCCTTCTGTTCAAGCTTCTATTACTCAACACCAGTAGGACTGACAGGGGTTCTGACAACAAGGAACATAACTTCAGAGTGTCAGCTTTCAAGAGTCCATTTACATGCATGTACTCCAAATGGTTCAAGAACAGCAGTCAATTTACTTTGGGTATGCTGTTTAGACGTTTTTAGGCACATTAACAGTCTCCCAGAAAAGGTTAATGCAGTTAGCTTTATAACTTGTATAGCTAGCCAGCGTCAGTCTGTACTGTACCGTTCGTCAACGGTTAGCTACGAACGTTGGCTAACGTACATTACATCAGTGTAATTTTCATCACAAAAATGCCATTACATATTTACATTTAGTCATTTAGCAGACGCTCTTATCCTGAGTAACTTACAGTTAGTACAGGGTCATTCCCCCCGAGGCAAGTAGGGTGAAGTGCCTTGCCCAAGGACAACATTATTTTGGCGGGGCGGGGAATCGATCCTGCAACCTTCTGATTACTTGCCCGCTCAGCCATCTGACTATTTATTACAATTAAGTCATTCCAAGAGATTGAATAATCCTCAATTGAAGCCATAGATGGTTGTCAGGAATTATGTGGTTCTTCTCTCTGGATTTTAGGATAGGATTTTCCCGATGGTTCAGGCATCCCGGCGCACAGCAGGTATCTACCATGTTAAATCGACGTTCATTGAAATAGGCAGCAAATTAAACTATGAATAAAATGTATGTAAGTATATATCTATATACACTGGCGCTCCACTTGGTTCTCCACTTTCCTGCCAAAATGGCGATGACCGGTGCATACCGGGATTGCGTGACGTAAACTCCCGGACCTCTATTGTGAGATTTGCAGACTGTGAGTGCTTAGGGATGGCGGAGGAGCTCACGGCAGCACCCGCTGCTCGTTGAGGGCAATACTGAAAAACTATCTGTGTTTTCAAGGGGCAATTGACTGGGTTTTTTGGGTATTTCACACTGTTCCTTAAGGTCTCCGAATAGGGTATGTAACATTGGTTGGGTTGAAAATGGCCCGGGTGCTGTTCTACACTTACACTTACACTTAGTCATTTAGCAGACGCTCTTATCCAGAGCGACTTACAGTAAGTACAGGGACATTCCCCCTGAGGCAAGTAGGGTGAAGTGCCTTGCCCAAGGACACAACGTCATTTGACACGGCGGGGAATCGATCCGGCAACCTTCTGATTACTAGCCCGACTCCCTCGCCTGTCAGCCATCTGAATCCCTGTTCTATGCCCTCTGACAGATCCTCTGAAATGTTCCCGGGAAAAACCACTAGCTTTTCTCCTTTTATGGTATGCTCATTAATATTTAGATAAGCTGCGCGCTGATTGGTTGGTTATCAACGAGTGAAGCTGGGAGCAAAAACGCAACACGGCCAACAGCAGCACTCGCTGAAACACCGAAGTTGGAGACTTGAAATAAAAACAAGCAAATAAATCTATTGTGTCTACACAACACTGTTTTCAACAGATTGACTATATATCATTTGAAATGATAACATTACTTGTTTCCACTTCTGTTGTTGAAGCAAACTGGATTGACTTAGGTGGGTAGAACGTTAGGCTACAGCTTAGCAACCAAACCATATCGTGATTCTACTCGGCTTCAGTTAGCTAGCTAGGCTAGCTCTAGATATCTTGCTGTAAAATAACATGACAAAGATCTGGACAAACATGCATCGTGAATTGTAGATTTTCATTACACAGGTTATTTATTTGAATGAAACAGTCAGGAACATGAATCAACGTTAGCCCCATTGCCAATAAACTAGGCTAAATTATCACACATTCTACCTATGCTCTTGCGTTAACTAGCAAGCTAAACTTGTTTACATCATGCCTACAGTCTAGGTGTTACTAGTAACAGTTACTAGCAATGCTAACGTATCCTGTATCTAGAACCCTCCTTTCTCCAGTTATTTCAAATAGATTATCTAGACAGGCGTTAGCAATAAGCCAGACTGCAGTTCGTTTTCTGGCTATTTTTCGGAAGCTTCCCTTCTAATGCCGACTACAGCTAGTCTAGCTAGAGTCATTTGATGTGTGTAGAAACGTATTTAGCATTCTACCTGGTATGCTATATACAGGAAACGTTAGCATTGCTAATAACTGTTAGCACAACATCATAGTGTCCTTATAGCTTGCGGTTGCAATGAGCAGTGAGGTTCAGCTTCCTAGCATATCCTGCTTGAAATTGTCCAAGGTTGTCAAAACTGTCTTGGGTGAAATGTTCAGAGCAAATGAATGATTGAGTGTCGAACTTCGCCGGGATCTTCTCATAGACAACATCAGCCATGCCTGTTGAATGTTTGGCTCCTTGGGAAGACTGTGAGTGTTAGCCTTCCCTGTACAGCCTGGAACACAGCATTTACGACCGTGGTCTATTTTCAATATCCTTGTTATATTCAAAACGTTCTTCTTTGTAATTCCTTATAAGTAGCCTACACAAAGCAGCGCGCAGCTAAACTAGTATCGGAGATAGACGCTACCTCGGGCTGGTCTGGATGTAAATTCTGGGGCGTGACAAAGATACAGACCAGAGCCAATAAGAGGGCGATCACCGGTCCTGTGGCTTTGTTGAAAAGCTAGCGTTTTACAGCCAAATTTTTTCTTTTTGAGATTTGAATAGGAAAGAGGTGTCAATGGACTTGGTATGTTCAGTTTACCCTCCGAACTGTAGTTTTTCAACAATGACAAGGTAAAATCGGTTTTGCAGTCAATTGCCCCTTTCACGTCAGTCTCCAGAACACCAGCTAGTCTCCAACAACACCGAGAAAAGTCGCTAGATATGTCGCTCGTCGCTTTTGACACTAAAAGTCGCCAGGAGTTTGTAAAGTCGCCAGATCTAGCGAGAAAGTCGCTAAGTTGGCAAAGCTGCCGGAATGCCAATAAATTTGTGACTAAAAGCTCTTTTTATCCATGAGCATGAATAGCTCGCATTGTATAGTAACGGACCAACAATCATGTGTTTTTGCTCTAGTGTGATCGAATCCCATTTCATGCCAGCTTCCAACTGTCATAGTTATGGGAAGTTCGGATCATTTTACTGATTCGGTTCTTTGAATCTCGTTCAGTAAAATGAACAAATCTTTTTTTGAGTCATTCATTTCATGGGGGGGTACCTCCTGATTTTCCGGATGTTGTAGGTGAATCTACACGACCGGGAGACCGCAGCAATGTGGACTGTGAGGGAGAGTTCGTCATCCATGGTCACCCCGAGATTCCTGGCAGAGGATGAATGGTCACCGTCGCAGATCCCAGGGTGCTTGACAGATCGTGGGAGTAGTACGTGTGGGGATTTTGTCATTGATAGCTGCGACGTAGCGCTGAAGTTACCTTTGTAAACATTGCTTTATTAGCTTGTGTAACGTGTAACTCGTCTGCAAAGTTAACAATCACTGCCACCACTACAACTTTAGGCTAAGTGGCCGGCTAGCTACCAATAGCATAAATAACTAGAGAGGGTACAATTTCTGGGGAAATTGTGAGGGTGTGCTTGCGGCTGCCCCAGCTACCCATAGTCTCCTGGGGCCTCATGTATACAGGATTGCGCAGCTTTCATATCAGAAGATGGCGTACGGCCACAGAAATATTCACATGTATAAAACCGGTCGTACGCCAGGTCCTGCGCACCTTTCCTTTATAAATCACAATCAACGTGAGATTGACCGCACGTGAACGAGCCACTGGCCCCGCCTTGCCTCCTCCCATAAATTAATATGCAGATGGTCTATAAATGCGCTCCTGAGGTCATTTCGTTGTCTGAATTACCGTATTTATTCGAATAAACGCCGCACCCAAAATGAACGTTCACAGCTGCAGCGTTTATTTGAAGAAATACGGTGACTGAGATCAAGGTTCTGACAACAGAGGTGGAGGCGAGAAAATGTGTCCTGTTTGGCGGCCTGTCATCAGGTATTAGTGACAATAGACAACACTTTGAGATTTAACTTAATTGGTGTGTGGGATGTGACCTCATGGGAAGGGTCATCAAAATGGCCGCCGCCAAAAGAATGGAAGAAACAATAAGAGAAATGAATGAAACACTGAAGAAATTGACGCTAGATATAAAAGACGTTGCAGCAAAGCAAACTGAGATCACAAACATTTTGGCAGAAGTCAAAGAACTCAGAGAAAGTATGGCTGCAAAAGATCGCAGGATTGCTGTACTTGAAAACAAAGTGTTGAAGATGGATGAACTGGAACGTAAAATCCAAGACATGGAACTGTTCACCCGCAAAGAAGATGTAATAATAAGCGGCCTTGGTGTTAAACCGAGGACGTATGCTGCCGCGGCAACCAAGAGAGACGGCGAGGAAAGTTTAAGCTCGCAAGATCAAGAATCGGTCGAATCGCTGGTAATATCCTTTCTCCAAAGTAGAAACATCCACCTGGACAAGAGCAACATCGCAGCTTGTCACATTCTACCAAGTAAGGACCGGGCGATCAAGCCCAGAATCATAATGCGTTTTGTGAGTCGTAAACACAAAACAGAGCTATTGATGCAGGGGAAAAAGCTCAAAGGCACGGCAGTGTACGTCAACGAACACCTAACATCTAAAAATGCTGAGATTGCTAGAGTAGCACGGCAGCTATGGAAGGAACACAAAATAAAGGCAACCTGGACTAGAAATTGCAAGGTGTTGATAAAGTTGAATGGCCCCTCGCCTGAAGGGGAGAAAGTGTTGATGATTAGGGAGCTGAAAGACCTGGACCGCTACAAATGAAGATGATGCCAAATATGCTTTTGGGTAATATAGGAATTCCGTGCCAGGTGAAGACCAGAAGATTAGCCACGTTTTTGGCTGGATATTCATTCTATTTTCTACTTCTTTTGAAGGGCATTCGAAAAGCCTCTATCCTCATAGTTCTATGTCTTTTAAGTTTTGAATGGAGTTCTGCGCACCTATTGGAACAAGGTATGAAGCACTTTTCAACCTTCATTATGACTGTATATAGTAGGCCTATATTCTCTGTTAATTGATCTGGATCTATAATGCTTCCATGGAGACATAGGCTCAAGCTCTATAAACTGTTAAAACCACACTGCCTCTGCTACCGCTGCTTTTTCATAGGCCTATATAGCCCTACTTTCGTTTTCTGCCGCGGGGACTTCCCCCAGATCTTTTTTTTCTTAGGATTGCAGCTGAGCCTATTTTTTATTTTCACTTTGGACTTATTGGGGACTAAATTATTTATTTTGTTCTCAACCTGGTTGCACTTGCTGCTTGATGTAGGCCTATATTTTATAGTTTCTTTATGGGACTGTGTGGATGGATGCGGGCAGGAGTGCCTATTTGCGCCGTGGATGCAACAGTTATACCGAAAAGATTCTGGTTTGAGGGAATGGCCTGCACCCGCAGTCTTATTGGCATGGGCATGTTATCTAACCGATAATAGAAAATGATGACTGAGACGGATTTGCCCGTGCCTACAGGGGGCCATATACTGTTAAGATCTGAATACACAGACTACAAGTTATATGATTTTGAATGTAATATTGATCCAGAAAACAACTGTTTCAACTCAATTGATTCCATGTGTGATTACTATACAGAAGAAAAGTTTAATGACACAGTTAACCTGGATAACAATTTTTCAGTCATACATTTTAATTGTAGGAGCTTGTATGCAAATTTTGCCAAGATCCAGGAATACATAAGGTCTTTTAAACATACATTTTCAGTAATAGCGCTGTCAGAAACATGGCTTGATGAAGATCGACGTGTAGATTTCTGTATGGAAGGTTATGAACTGCATCATTGCAGTAGAAGAGATAAGAGGGGAGGCGGTGTTGCCTTATTTGTGACCACTGATTTTAAATGCAGAATTGTAGAATGTATGACAACAGCCATTACTGATTTATTTGAATGTGTTACAGTGGAGATTGATATGGAAAATAAGAGGAATGCTGTTGTTACATGTATTTACAGAACACCTGGGTCAAAAATAAAAACATTTAATGAACATCTAGAAAAAGTGTTGTGTCAGCTTAACGAAAAGAAAATGTATATTTTGTGTGGGGACATAAACATTGATTTGTTGAGTCTGCATAGACAAGTACCAGCTAGTGACTATTTGGAGATGCTATACAGTAGAGGGTTGTACCCATTGATCACCAAGCCAACTCGGATAACATCAACATGTTCGACATTGATCGACCATATCTTTACAAATATTTTAGAGAGTAAAACCAAGAGTGGCGTGTTGATCAATGACATAAGTGACCATCTGCCAGTATTTCTTGTGTAAAATAACAACTACAAGAGGGAAAAAAGGGAAAAACGGGAGAGTACATTCAAGTACAGAAGAGTACAAACAGAAGAGGCAATAAACACTTTAAAAAATGAATTATTAAATCAAAATTGGGAACCATTATTTAAAGAAGAAAATATTGATAAAGGTTATGAAATATTCTTGGGGATATTTAAATTGTTGTATGATGAGTATTGCCCAATAAAACAAATTAAAATGAAATTAAAATATTCAGATAGTCCATGGATAACCAAGGGATTACAAAATGCCTGCAAAAAGAAAAATACACTATATAAAGAGTTTATAAAGCTTAGAACCAAAGATGCTGAACATAAATATAAGAAATATAAAAATAAACTAACTAACATTATGAGAATTAGTAAGAAAGAATATTATAGAAAATTAATAGATAATAATAAAAACAATATTAAAGGTCTATGGAAGATACTGAATAATGTTATTGGAAATGGTTCTAGACAAGTTAATTATCCGCATGAGTTTATTGAAGATGATATGACTATTGATAATGCAGTAAATGGCTTCAACCAATATTTTGTAAATGTTGGACCAGTACTGGCTGAAAAAATACCTGTTCCTGTGAGATCTGATGACAGGATTAATGATTTCATAGACATTAATCCAAAATCAATGTTTCTAACAGCAGTGGAAGAGAGTGAAATTATAGAGATTGTCAATAAATGCAAAAATTAAACTTCTACTGACTATGGTGACATTGATACGAGAATAGTCAAAGAGGTAATTCACGGAATTTCGAAGCCATTGACGCACATCTGTAATTTATCATTTAAAACTGGTAAATTCCCAAGAAAAATGAAAATTGCAAAAGTCATACCGCTGTACAAAACTGGAGACAAACACCACTTCACAAACTACAGGCCTATTTCACTGCTTCCTCAATTCTCAAAAATCTTAGAAAAAGTATTTGCTGCTAGACTTAATAAATTCATCAATAAACACAATTTACTAACTGACAGCCAATACGGATTCAGACCCAACCGATCCACTTCATTAGCAGTCATTGAGCTAATTGAAAAGATTACAAATTCCCTGGACCAAAAGAAATATGCAGCTGGTGTTTTTATTGATCTTAAAAAAGCATTTGATACCATAAATCATGATACATTAATTAATAAATTAGAACGGTATGGTATCAGGGGGGTTGTATTAAACTGGCTGAGGAGCTATCTACAGAACAGGCAACAGTTTGTGAAGATGGGTGAATACGTGTCAGCTTGTTTGGACATTGCTTGTGGGGTCCCCCAGGGGTCAGTGCAATTAATAACAGAAACTAAAACAGTTCAATAAACAGCAACGGAAACTATAACAGTAACAATATACAGTAACAAGTTTACTTTATTTGTAACATCTAGATGGGGCAATGTCAACATATAAGCTATAATTACAATTTAAAAATTACATGATACACACATAGGCAAACACACACCCAAGGTTTACATATAAAGTACATACACACTAGCCTGGCTCTGCCCTCCTATGTACTTCCGCTCAATTTGGATTTTGCTTCTGTACTAGGTCTGGGAGCTCGGCTCTGAAGTCGGTTTCCAGAAACACATTTCTTGTAAGTCCAATCAGCGAACAGAGGGAGTGGCTGAGAACGATGACGTTAATGTCGTGGACTTGTTTGAGTAGTTGTTCAGTAATGGCGGCGGAGAAAGATGCAAGCAAAACTATTCTGCGATTGTGGCAACCCTGCCGAACATAGGTTAAAGCCGGAGCAAGAACATCCCTTGCTGAGTTTTGTTAGTGGCCATGATGTTGTGGCCCTCCTCCCCACGGGGTTCGGGAAAAGTTTGATTTTCCAGCTACAGCAGCTATCTCCGTTACAGTAGTGGTGAAGGAGTTGGCTAAGGCGAACACTTGCGATTGGTTATGGCAAATCAGAGTGGCTCTGGGCGGATCCAATAGTTTTAAACTTCAACAAAGGACCTGCCTTCAAGGAAGTTAACGTTTGTCAATGAAGAGATCCCAGACTCTCTGTACAAATGAAATGTACGAGGGTCTGGTTAGGACCAGGCTACATACACACATGCTTACCTTTAACATCATAGAATTGACTAAACAATATTTTTTTTTACAAAATTGTAAATGTCGAAACAGTATCAGCCTCCTTAATTGAGACAGGTAATTTGTTCCAGAGAAGAGGTGCTCTATATGAGAACGCCTTAGCTCCAGCTGTTTTTTTCTTAATTTTGGGAATCACCAGATAGCCGGCATCTTGAGATCTAAGTGTCCTTGCGGGGCAATAGGATGCAAAGAGACTGGAGAGGTACAGTGGTGCCAATCCATGCAGATATTTGTAAGTTAGTAGTAGAACATTTTTCTAGTTAATAGTCTGAAGGAGACAATGTCCGTTAATATGGCAGGTTGTTGGATTCCACATAGACACGTTAATGTGATTGGCTAAAATTGCAAGAGATGATCTGATAGACTGCGGAGAATATCTTTTAGAAAAATGCATTTGTGAATCTAAGTGCGTCAGGAAAGTTAAAAAAATTCACACACAAATGCAGGGATTTGTAATTCGCGTTTGTCCGATTTGTAACTTGTGTTCGTTAGATTGCAAACAAATGTAATGGGGTCATTTTTGGGGGGTGAATCACAAAATACATTTGTGAATCGCTTACATTTATTTGTGAATCATGAAATACATTTGTGAATTGCGTTACATTCATTTGTGAATTATGAAACTAATCTAACAGCTTAAACGGCAGCTGCTGCTGTTAAGTGAACACACAGCTCACACGCTTACGCAAACCAGGTAGTCTGGAAACCATGGTGATAACACTGGGCGTCCAGCACCTGTGCTACAGGGGGCTAACTGTATGGGGGGTGACAAGTGCCATTGCACGGCCGATAAGCATAATATATACACAATCTTTGCCCAAAATTTCTGTGTTTTCTCTGCCTTTTTATCATTGGTTCCCAATGGGAGTGATGGCTGCGACCTAGTACATTACATTTACATTTAAGCATATAGCAGACGCTTTTATCCAAAGTGACTTCCAAGAGAGAGCTTTACAAAAGTGCATAGGTCACTGATCATAACAATAAGATAGCCCACACATTTTGAGCAGCCAAACCATGAAGCATACCTTGTAAAAACCAAATAAGTGCTAAAGGGAAGGACCATAAGAGCATGCAGTTAAACAAGTTACAATTACACAACATGAAACTCAAAAAGTGCAAGTGTACCTGTACAAAAACAATCAACAGTAAAAATATTTCACAGCGAGTAACAGTAAAAATATTTCACAGCGAGCACAATAATTTAAATCCGTTACAACTGACTAACAAGAGCAACAAGTCTCTCAATAAGAGTCATTGTGATCCTTGAGGAAACTAACATCAGGTCCAGCCAAGCATTTCTAAGTGCCGTTGTACTCCCGGAACAAGTGCGTCTTAAGCTTTTTCTTGAAGGTGGGGAGACAGTCAGTGTCCCTGATAGAGGTGGGGAGTTGATTCCACCATTGGGGGGCCAGGCAGGAGAAGAGCTTGTGTTGGGACTGGGCTCTCTTGAGCGGTGCGACCACCAGACAGTTGTCAGAAGAAGGCCGTAGGTGGCGGGTGGGGGTGTAAGGCTGGAGGAGAGACTTTATGTAGTTGGGTGCAGTCCGGTTCACCGCTCGGAAGGTCAGTACCAGACTCTTGAATCTGATACGGGCTGTGATGGGAAGCCAGTGGAGGGAGATGAGGAGTGGGGTAACATGGGAGAGTCTGGGTAGATTGTAGACCAGACGGACCACCGCGTTCAGAATCCTCTGGAGAGGGCGGGTTGCGCATGCTGGGAGACCGGCGAGCAGCGAGTTACAGTAGTCTAACTTTGAGAGAGTGCTTGGACTAGCAGCTGGGTGGAATGTTCAGACAGGTACCTCCTGATTTTCCGGATGTTAGAGGGTGAATCTACACGACCGGGAGACCGCAGCAATGTGGACTGTGAGGGAGAGCTCGTCATCTATGGTCACCCCGAGATTCCCGGCAGAGGATGAATGGGTCACCGTCACAGATCTCAGGGTGATCGTGGGAGTAGTACGTGTGGGGACTTTGTCTTTGATAGCTGAGACGTAGCGCTGAAATTACCTTTGTAAACATTGCTTTATTAGCTTGTGTATCATGTAACTCGTCTGCAACGTTAACAATCACTGCCATCACTATGTTTTCCTAGGTTAGCTATAACTGTAGGCTAAGTGGCCGGCTAGCTATCAATGGGATAAATAATAAAAGACGACCCCAGTGTGGTCATTTCAGCTAGCTAGTGTTGGGCTGTATTGGCACAGACCTGAACAGCCAAACCCGTTTTGTCACTGACTGGTCATTAAAATGAGTCGAGTGGTAGTGGTTTGATTTACTATTGAACAATTACATAAATTATAATATCAGGGTTTGGGTATTGTGTACCGTGTTGAATGGGTCTTGGTTTGGACATGTTTTGGTTAGTTGCAACTTTTCAATGCCAATATCGACAACGCGCTAAGAAACTTGACTTCAATTTGAAGCAGTTAATCCAAAGGTATGGGTTATGTCTTGAATGGTCTGGCTTCACTTCAGGTCTCGTCTCACTGAATGGTTATACCGGCATAATGGTGAGGCTAGATTGTTATAGCTAGCTGCCTTCTTATTGACCTAGCTATGGACCAAATAATGGCAGAGTGACATAGCGGCGGCAGTGATTGTCTTCTTTGTAAGGCGTAGCGACGGTTGCTAACTTTGTTAGCTAGCATTACCTGGCCCTAATGACCCCCATACTACCTGCACCACTTGCACACGAACACTGTTGCTCAATAAGTCTCAAACTATTCAAGACTTCAATGTCTATGTTCTGTATAGCACTTGTCCGCTCAAGTACCACTACAAAATCTACAAAATGTGCCAAAGCAATGCTAATCAATTTGATCTACTAAGGCCAGCATGCAATCTCTGACACAACTAATGTCTTCGATCTTGTATGCAACTGCGTTGTTCTGAAGATAACCACGCCCCTCTCGTTTGCATGTTGTATTGGAAAAAAATACAGCATAGTCATCCTTTTGATTAAGGTCCTTTAACCACATATTTTGTACAGAAAGATAAGTGTAAGAAAATTATAAAAATTGGGAATACTGTAAAGACACAGAATTGCTCTTTAAACCTTTATTTCCTAACGTCACATATTTCCGAACACCACATTTATTTATATGCTGCTAAGAAGATCCTAGCTCAATGCTGGTTACCTCCACATACTGATTCGAGTACAATGGCTGAACACATCTCTAGATATAATAGTTTCTGAAATTTATGTTGCCAGAATGCATGGTGCCTGCGAATTAACGATAGTAACATGGTCTGGAATATATATAAAACGAAGTAATTAAGTAAGAAGGCTTATTGAGGAGTAGTTCAATGATTTTCCTTAAGTTTAAACAATGTCAAAGTTCAAAGGACAGGGATATGAAAGCCTGACAGATATTAATTTATTTGTTACTGCTAGTGTGTTGTGCTGTAGCCTGACGTTGTCATACTGATAATTCAGTATGTGAGTATGGGGCGTGTTTCAACCGAACTCGTAAAACAAATGCCTCTTCGCTCAATTGGATAGTTCAATCAGGAGAGACCAGGTATAAGAAGAGTGATGTTTATTGCAGAATGGTAAATGTACAACAATGTTTTGGAGTTTAGACCCCGTGGGGAATCATAGCTCAGAGGGCGCCTGCCCGACATCCGAGAAAAATCCCCAAAAGAGAAGAGGGTAAGAAGTAGAAACCATAAAACGTACTCACCAACGACCCTCTGAGGAATAAGCAACACAAAACACATTTAAGAAATCAACATGAGGTACTAAACATACAAAACCTGGGCCACATCCAGCGGGAGAAGGCAAGACAAGGACAGATCAGTCAAACTGTTCCGTACCGTCGAAACCAGACAAGGTAAGTTAGGCTGCAGCCTGCCGAGCTGCCATGGCCCGTCGGCCACAGGACCGATGCCCTCGTGTCAGAAAGCATGTTTTAGCTATAGGGCCGACACCCCTCATGCTATCGGAGATCGCCTTTGGGGGCTGAGGCCCAACGCCCTCGAGTATGCAGGGGATGGCCTTTGCGACTTTGTCGGCTACAGGGCCGGTGCCCTTGAGTCTATGTGAACAGCCCGAGCAGATGGCTGGAAGACCGACGTCCCCGCGTACATTACCTATGTAGGCTATAGGGCCGACGCCCTTGAGTCTATGTGAACAGCCTGTGCAGATGGCTGGAGGGCCGACGTCCCCGCGTACGTGACCTATGTAGCCTAGAGGGCCGACGCCCTAGGTGTATGAGAACAGCCTGTGACGGCTGGTGGACCGACGTCCTTGTGTGTGTATGGAGCCTGAGAGGCTAGCGGTCCGACGCCCCGGGGAGAAGCCTCGTAGGCTGGAGGACAGGCGTCCTTACGTCTTTGTGATGGCACGTGACTGCAACCACGAGTCTTCAATAGCAATACAGAAGGCCGGATCAGGGTCCACCAGCACGAAGGGCCGTCAACCTGAGAACACACGGTTGATGCGAGAAACAAATCACCACCGACCACCAGTTATTTGCAAACACTCACCGAAGAAGACCAACGCCCCAGCTGTTGCTAAGTCGAGGTGGACAACCCTTGGACGGCAGCGTACGTGGCAGCACCTATCCTAAACGAATGGCCTGAATACCGTCCAGGGGGAAGGTTGCACTTGGATACTACCTGCGCTAAGTGGTGACTGAACCAGGACTGAGACATAGGTTTATTGGCAGGGGTTATGAAGAGAGGGGAGAGCGGATCTGAGGAAGCCCTCATCTTGACATACCTAAGCATGGAAGAGAAAGGACCCCCCGTGCGAGCAATGACTACGGAGCAAGAGCCTCCGGTTTTAGTGTCTAAGAAAAAGTTTGAAGAATTCAGGGTGAAACGTCAAATCGGAAAAGCTAACGTCTGAGGTGGGATTAAACGCATTTGCCCGAGTGGTGAATTCCCCGCACCGAAGAAACCCGTAGAAAGTCGAACGAACAATCAGGAAGGGTGTCGATGTAGCGGGAGAAACAACCACGTCTGAGCACCGAAAGCATGGCATGCAGAACGGAAAGGGTGAACGGGAGTCTGTCGTCCACTTTAGGGGGAAACGCTTTGCCTATTCCTTTGAACAGCAATTTGATAGCGGGATTAGACAAGAGGCTAGGAAACAAAGGGTCCAGGCATCTGGCATTAAATTGGATGCCCGCGACCAGACCTTTAATATAGCACGGCTGGAAATGGCGAACCTCCGAAAGCTACAGCAGCACCCATCACTGGCTTTCTCACCACAGCGAAGTCCACTGCTACGCTTGGTCGATAACCGATGCTGTGACAAAAAATGAAGTCCTAACTGCGGAGGTAATGTGGGCTAAAGGGGCTTATTTTCCCGACTATGACCGGCGTTCTATACATTATGCCGCTTATTACACGGCTACTTGACAAAAAAATTACTTAGCACAGTGTGTCTTTTTACAATTTATTTGTTACCATTCGTAGTGTTGATCAGCAGAAAAATAGTTTGCCAAAACTAACGTTGAACTTCTTAGACGTTGAACATTCTTTAGGCTTCAAATCAGCTGACGTCGTTAAGCAACGGAGTACGCTGGGGTTGAAAAGTTACCGGACTGCTTGCGGAGTGATACGAAAGATGTGAATCCGAGGCAAAAAGGCTACTTCCCTTGACAGCGGCCAAATATGCATAGCCAAATTCAAATATTAAAAAGTTGTTCACCGCAGAACGTTGGGAAGCCCCATTTAAGTGAATGGGGCAATCTACAGTATTACGAACAGCCGTGTAATACAACTTTTTAACGTATACACCAAGATTTCACAAAAAGTTTGGTCATGGAAATTTGGTTTAAAGTCATTGAAAAGGCATGGAAAAGTCATGGAAATCCATTGGTCAAAAATGTGTATGAACCCTGTAAGAATAAATATGTGAGATAACCGTACTGTGTTTTTCTGATAGCAAGCACATACAATAATAACATCTTACTTTCTCAACTACAGTCTCACAATGACATCTCGATTACAGTCGTGCAGCAGTAACAACATATCCTTAATGTAACTACTCGTGAGTGCAGTTTCATACCAGGTAGTGTAAGAACAGGATCACAAATACAATGCGCCAGGAAAGTAGTAGGTATGACAGGAAGTTGTGATCTGCTAAGTGCTGGCGTCTGGACCCCTTAGGCCGAGGGTAGAAACAGAAGCTTGTTAGACTAAGCGTGTAGTGAGGCAGCAGGAGACTGAGGCAGCAGGCCGGAGAGACAAGATGAAAAACACAATTACTTTTTTATGTATGGACCTTTTTCCATTTTTGTATTCTTGGAAACGGCTTATTAGTGATTGGTTTTAGTGTCTTGTGAAAACCCTAACTTTCTTCGCATATTATTAGTGCATGCCTGATTGTTTTCAAAGATTTATATGTGGGCCAGAAGGCTCTCTGCTGATGACAGCCAGCTCCTCACACCCCTTCTGGCGATAAAACAGGGAGAGAAAAGAAGGGTGTGTCTGTTTTTGTTGGTTAATTCCCCCAATGAAAAATGCTAAGACGCCTAGGATAGCTCTTCCCCTCCCATCAACTTTAAATGTTTCCTCTCTATTTGTCACTCTCTCTCTCCCTTTCTTCTCTCTCTCCCTCTCTCTCACACACACTCATGCACTCTCTCCCTCCCTCTTTTCCTCTGTCAGTTTCCCCTTCCTTTTTCAACCCTCCAAATCCAGCTGAGCAGTAATACCCACAGGTAAGGCTGATCTCACCAACAACCAGCTCCACGAACCCTTCCTTCTAGTTCTGTCTATATCACCGCACTGCCTGTGTGTGTGTGTATACATACATTCACGGGAACATTTTATTACATAAGCGTGTCCATATTAATCCTCTATACCTTTTAGTGACAGTGCCTGTCGACTGTACTGTGAGGGTGCTTCCTGCCGCCAATGCAGATGCCTGTGACACTGCCAGTTCCTTGATTTGGTTTCATCTACCCCTCTCTCCTGAGTGCTGTAAGACGGCTGACATCAAAGGCCTCCGCGAGAGCTTAGCTGGACACACACACACACACACCACCAAGCAGACACAGAAACTAGCAGCACTGGTGGTGTGGGTGGTAGTCGGGAGAGGCTTGGAAGGGTGAGGGAGGAGGGGGAGAGGAAGAAGGGGAGGGAGGGGGGTAAGAAAGGAGGAGGGAGGAATCGGGGATGAGAGGGGTAGGGACGAATGGTGCAATGAAAGGCGGAAGGAAGAATGGGGGCATGAGAGGGGGTTGGTCACACATCTATCCTGGTCACCTGAAGGCCTTGACCAGGAGACCGTCATGACTCATGTTGCTGGTTGGAACCATCCAATCAGGTGTAAGGTGCCCTGGGGTAATGGGTTGGGGGCTTTTTGACCCCTGCTTGTAACTTTCTTGCATTTTTCTCTCTCCCTATGTCTCTCCCTCCCTCTGTCTCTATCTCCTTCTCCCTCGGTTTCTCCCTCCATCTCATAGCCTCTCCATTTCTCTTTCTGTTTCCCCCCTGTCTCTCTCTCTTTCCATCTGTGTTTGTCTCAATGTCTCTATCCATCTCTCTCTTTCTCCCACCTGCTCACACACAGTAAAGTGCCTTTTCAGATGCACACGCGTGCAGGACCATATCCTATAATACTGGTTCAGCCTTCTCTATCTCTGCTTCTCTGTCTCACACACACACCCTTCCCCCGTCCCTCTCCATCTATACATCACCCTGAGTTGTGTGAGGGGACGTCTGATTGGCCAGTGCAGACAACACTGGATCCTCTGGGCCCTCCTCCCCTCATAATCTTGTTGCCATAACAGCCCCTTGTATCTAATGTCAATACTGCCCTGGATAGACTCACAGGGAGAGGGACATGGGAGAGGGACATGGGATGGGAGGTGTGTGTGTGTTGGAGGGGGGGGGGGGGCGCTTAACCCAAAGCTCAAACCTAACCAGTGTTTGTGTGTGTTTGTTTGTGTGCGTGTCTGTGTGTTTATGTGCATGGACATTGTTGCCTCTCTATCAAGTATTAGCATAGTGTAGGTGTTGATTTAATGGCAAAATCAAGCACACACACAATATATTTGCTCATATCCTAATGGTTGGTTTTGTGCTGTTTTGAAAAATTCACCTCTCCAACTTCATACCCATCACCCTTTCCAACCTGTGTAGTATGACAGAATATGTCGTCTTCTCTGCCTCCCACAACCAGAACACAACACATCTAGTACTGTAGCAGACCTGACATCCAGTCACCAGCACTCAGCTGGTGTAGCACCCCCTAAGGACAACCCTCTGTACAGGACAGCTCCCTCTCAATAACATTCTCTCCTCTCTCAGTGATTCACACTTTAACTCCCCAGAACCCGTGTCCAAGAATCACATTCCAAATGTATGAGAAACAGTAAGATGGGAGATGTCAAACAAATCCCAACTGACAGCACTGGAAGTGTGACATGGTTTTAACATTGTCTGAATAAGTACTCCTCTTAAAACACCTTGTAATTGAATAATCTGTTCTGGAATTCCCCTCAACAAACTCTCCTGTCTGTTTGAATGCATGGTACAGTAACCATAGTTACTTAGAAAGCCTTTTGCATGAGAGGTAAGGCATATCAGCTCTGTGTGGTAGATGAGCTGTAATGAGCGAAGCTTAGCTTAAGTGTCTTCTTAAACGGAATAGAATTATGCAAACAAACTGAATGGTTGTACTCACCCTCTATTATAGTTAAACAAAAAGTGTACTATCACTTTAACACAACTGTTTATTAGTGGGTATGAGTGTATGGACCGATAACACCAAATTTTACATCAGTCAAGCACATAAGTATTATAATTACCAGTTGTTGGAAGGTTCTGTTTTGTGTATCAAATGACTGTTATGATCTTATTTGCTTAGCTGGAAGCCTTAGGTTTCCATTTGCTACCTTGGAGACGGCGTCCCATGCGTCACATATGGCTGGGAGGGTAACCAAACATCCACTATTACTTTATAACTTGTGTATCAGGATACTGGGTTTGAATTAAGTCATGCATGTTTTACATGTGTATTTATACACATAGAGATATATTGTGTATCATTATTTATGTATAACTGCACATACAGTACCATATCTATAATATAAATAAATACAGGCTTATTCAGGTGGTCGATAATGGTTTACAGAACTGCATCATGTTTCTTGTCATCTTCACATTTTTCACAACGATCCACCTTAACTGAATAATCCCGGGTTGGCCCCTCCTCTCTCTCTCTCCGCGGCAGCTTTCCAGCAACAGACTGGCGCTGTGTCCCTCTTTCGGTTTTCCAGCCACTGAAATTGGCGGAGCGACGCGCTCTCTTTCTGTAGTCCGGTCCAGGTCGCGTTTATTTGCACTTTCACGCGGATGTACGTGGACTGGAAACCCACACACAATTTTAAACAAGAATACAAACAACCCCTCCGGTTAAATCAACAAGAACTGCTGCGCGGTTAGACAAACTGGAATCGTTACCTCCGGTGATAATTTCCTCTTCCGTTTGAGAGGGGGGGGGGGTTAACAATCGTTTTGGAGTGAAATCTTAAGGTTTGGTGCAGCCTACTTTTCTGGCCTGTAATATACCGAGAGAGTTGTTTAATAACTTGATTTCCAGAAACTGTGATCAAAACCGAAGGAAAAGCTTTCTAGTGTCGCGGTAATCATTTTGAACTGATTTGTTATCCTTGCCACAGTTGTCAAGTTTGAGTCTGAATGGGGCAGAAACCAGTCCGTTCAGCTTGCACTTCTTCAAATCCAGTTTGCACTCTTTCAAGAAAGGGTTAAATCATTTGTGACTGAGAGCATTTTATTTCAGTGGGACAACAGCATACCCCTCTGAGATTTTATTGGAAATTTATTTTGGGTTTCTCGTCTCTGAAGTCCATTTTCATAGTCCAGCTGTGAACCAAGCGGAAGAAGAGAGCTACATTTCTGTCGGAGGGGGAAAGTGGATTTTAAGCGCTGAAGGACACAGTTTGGTGATCCGTTGACAGGGGTAAACACGGTCCTACGCTTACAGTCATACATTATCAGCGGAGCTGCGTGAGTAGACTTCGGGTAAGGTCGAATGTTTATTTTTGTCATATTCCACTTGGAGCATGAGACCATACAATCTTTTCCACAGGTGTGTGAATGAATGTTCTCCTGCGCGCGGGCATTTTAGGTCCGTTTTATGAACGCCGCATTGTTGCTGTATGGTAAAGAGTCTTTAAGATCATATATTTCAGTCAACGAACAAGTTTTTTATTTTAATCACCAAGGAAATGTTAAGATGTAGGAAGCACTGTCGGGTGTAGCAGTGTGCTTTTCCTATTTCCCCATGGCTAATGGCAAGACCGGGAATCATTTTGAAACCTGTGGGCGAACCTTACAGTCTATAAACATACTGTCTGTCAAAACACTTTGCTTCTAGTTTAATTAAGATATTTATTTTCTGAAGGAACCGTGCTGATTCGATGTACAAGTCGAGTGGAACGACTTGAGCAAATATGTCTGCGTAAAAGTAAACATATTGCGCACCATTGAGTAACTGCAAGGTGATACTATTATACAGTATCGTCTGTGCGCGACCGTAGACTTTAGTGTCGGACGTTGCTTTTTTACTTTGACCGAGAGGTTCCTAGCAATTTAGATTCATGTCCACACCTCATGAAAGAATCGCCTCTCTTACTTAGTCCACTATTTCAAACAACGATGGTGCCAAACTGCAGAGCAGTGCATTAGATTGTGTAGAGCGGAACGATAAGAGATTCACTAGATTTAATTAAGAAGCGCTTGTTTCTCGATGCGAAAAGTCAATCCTTCTTACGTCATCTCCAAGGATGGGCGTAATAAGCTCGCTGTTCTGCCCCCTCCTCCCCCTCCTTTTTCTAGGTGTGTCCTCGCGCTATTGCGTTGCGTCGGGGAAGGGAGACCCCGCAATATTTGCTCATGACGATTTTTCAGATTCGGTGACCTCCAAACGAGGGCATCGTTTCACAATCTTTCTTGCCTTCATAACCAAGCGTCATGGGCCAAAGCTCTGATATTATCTAGAACTTGGATCACTCTGGGCGCAGAATCTGCACCGTGCTAACATAATGGCTTTTATTAAAGCATCCTGTCGACAAAACCATTCCAGATCTGCAGGACACAAAAAATACTATACTTCTGAACACCCAGTTGCTACCCACCTGAAGAGCAACAGAGAGTGGAAACGCAATAGTTTCCCAAAATCAGCATTATCTACCTTTTCATGAATCTTGGGTGGCCGTAGTGTTCTGAATGCAGACCAGCTGGTCTGCATTCAGAACTGTGAGGGCATGACTTGCTACTGTCCTGCGTTATTGATTTAGTTGTGGAAGCATATTTTATAAATAGATAAATACATGTAGTAACACTTTGTAGCATGCTCCGTATCTTGTGCTCCTAAAAGCCACACCTGCTATCTCTACCATGTACATGTCACCAGTTCCACTGCTCCCTGCTTTAGAGGTGGCGGACACAGCTCAGAATGTTCTGGTTTTGTATCTAGAGCCCACAAAGATGATTTTCTGCACACAAACTTCTGGTATTTAGTTTGGATGCTACCAGTCAGCACCTCACCAGCACAGATGTGTGTTTCCCCGTTCTTCACATGAACAACAATAGACCTTGTATGGCCAGGGACCTCTGTGGAGTCAGCTAGTGTCCATGTCCAACACTGAAACAGACTCATGGCAAGGGTATGGTGTGTCTGCCTGGTAATTGTAGGTTTGCTGGTTTAAGTGCCCTGTCGGCCATTCCACTGCTGTGGCTGCTTGATACATAAACCATGTCACATGTCTCTCTCTGCCCCTACCTCTCTCTCTCTCTCAATACTTCTCTCTCTCTCTCTTTCGATCCCTCTCTTGTGCCTGACTGTCTTTTCCTGTGTGTGCTAGTGTTGGTGAGTGCGTTTGCCTTGTTGTGTATGTGTGTGTGTGTTGGGGGTTAGTGTGTTGGGCGTGTGTGTGTGTGTGTGTGTGTGTGTGTGTGTGTGTGTGTGTGAAAGAGAGATCTGAGGGTGGGTCTACGGTCTCAGTCTGTGCATTGCTCCAGTGGGCTGTGGGAGTTTATAGTGCAAATCAAGCTGTGTTTACTCTGTTTAGCCTGCCAGCATCTGCTCCCTCTAATTAAGAGACTCTCCCTGTCTGTGTGTGTTTGTCTCTGTGCGAGCCTGTGTATCTGACTGAATGATAACTAGTGGAATGCAGTGTTTCCTCTAGGATTGTTTTTTGCAGTGGGGGCAGGTCTGTCCCCCACCGGCCAAAACAAGGTGCTAACCCTAACCCTATATTTCGGAGCAGGTTAATGTAATAGTCTAATAGCTAATGTAATATTGCACATATTTTTGTCCTATTTCCCCTAAATAAATTAAGTTAGCATACTTAAAAGACACCTTACAGTATGTTCTAAATGGCATAATGCTGCCAATTAATAATTGACTTAACAACTTATTGTAAATGGTCAGTGGCCTGTAGGCTATAGCATATCGATTTAAGGTAGGCCACTTGGAAGCATGGACACTGTCTGCTTTATTCAATCTTGATAGGCTAAGCATTCTGTAGCAAATAATAATAATCTACCCACTATTTATTCATTAAAACTAGTTCAGCATAATACTGCACCTAAAATACAAACGTGAGCAAGGGCAGCAATCGCTATCGAATCAACAGACGTGCAATTTCGCTAGCAGGGGAAGAATACAAACAACGAAAAATCACCAGTTAACTTAAATTAAATTTGCAAGAGCTATAGACTAATACAATAACAGGCTTAAATGAACTGACAACATAAGTTATGCGACTTTTAGTTCTCAAGGACGCACACACGCAATCTCAACTGCGCTGCGAAGCGCGTGTCTGTGCTATTCTCCGACATGCACTCTAACAATCACGGCTGATAGACGGCCTAAAATTGTGTACAGCCCTATTTCTGATACCGTGGCGGCAGAAAAATCTACATAGCGGAAACACTAGAATGTCTGTCGGCAGTTAGAAAGGAGTTCTTATGAAGGTATAACTGAGTTGACCTGGTTAAACTCACTCTTCAGTATAAATACCCCCCACCCTCGCAGTTGAAGCAAGTTGGAGTTGATTCTGAAGAGTGTAACAGGTTAAAGCAGTGTTAACAGATGTGGTCGTCGTGTTCGTAGGTCAGAGGACTCAAGTTTGAACCCTGGACTGGGCAAGATGGGGAAGCAGTACTGTTGAGCTACAGCTGTCTCAGTGTGGTGGGACCAGGGTTCATCTGGATGACCTCTGGTGATCCTCGGGGTTCAGCTGTCTCAGTGTGGTGGGACCAGGGTTCATCTGGACGACCTCTGGTGATCCCCGGGGTTCAGCTGTCTGCACGGTGTTGTCTTGGAAGACCATAGAATCGACATAACCAACGCCAATGAGGTGTTTATGTAAGGTGGCCATTGCTTTCATACCTCACAGTGTGGGCAAGATGGGGAGGTAGCAACACGTATTGGCGACCCAAATATACCGTTGCCATGTGCAGCTAAATAGTAGTTCTCATGAATGTGTGCATGTTTGTATTTTGAAAAGTACTTAAAAAAGATGACTTGCTGTTGGCATCAACTATAGCGTTTGGATTCAGCCAGGGGTCGATCTGGGACTGATCTTCTTCTTGGGAATTGCATCTGGATTTTGCCACCTGAGCTGTCTGTCTCTGACTCATTGTCTTGCTGCTCTTGCAGGCTCTGCTGTCTGCCCACATATCAACATACACACTCACACTAATACCAACATTAATTTCTAGTCATCACTCAATTCCTGAAGAATCTCCAGTCTCCACATTTCACTTTATGAGTGCCTCTCCTGTCGTTGCTCTTCGGTCTCAGTACTCAGCTGCAGTAGGGCTGCAACAACGAATTGATCGGATTTGATTATTAAAAGAGTTGGCAACGGATTTCATTATCGATTTGTTGTGTCGCACGACTATTACTCCACTCAATAAGTCGCAGAGATGTTTGAGTATTAAAAACTTTGAGTTGAGCGCAGAGCAGAGGTAAAGGAAAGACCATCAGAGAGACCAGTAATTTTGTTCTGAAACACATGGCGGAGGCAGGGAAATCAGTACGACCTAAATCCTCCAAGGTGTGGGAGCATTTCACACTAAACTAGATAGGGTACAATTTCTGGGGAAATTGTAAGGTGTGCTCCTGTATTTGTGGTGGGAAAATAATCATAATAAATATATATGAGAGAGAACAATGGTTGTGCTCGCCAAAGGCTTGAGCCCAATTTTTATCCTATTAATCGAAAAGAAAAAACATTAGATTAACATTAGATTAATCATTTAATAAAATAATTCTAGTTGCAGCTCTAATCTGTAGACAGGGCAGGGTCGGACTGGGTGAGGCTTCAAGACCAGGTGTGCTTGAATGATCAAAGAGAGATGCAAAGAGATCGAGAGACAGAGAAAGAGAGTGTAACAGAGTGTGCCAGAAAGAAAGAGAGAGACAGAGTGAAGTAGGGAATCCTCACAGCAGGATTACTCAACATACTCTCTCCTCCCCTCCTCTCATCTGCTTTCTCCTCTCCTCCTTAACCCACTAAGGCTTACCCCCCTCCCTTAAAACCAAGTGGCCTTTTAGCACCCCATCCACACCTTTGTTTCTGAGAGGGTTCAATACACGCACACACACACACAAATGCAGCTTTAATCTTGCATGGCCGAATGAGTTTGCTTTGAGCTGTGCTGAACTTGAGAGCCGATAGCAGCCTCTGGAGTTGGGAAGGACAGGATCTACTGCCCCTGGAGAGGATCTACTGCCCCTGGAGAAGAAGAGCTTTAAGTTCAAGTCTTTAAGTCACTAAAACTTCCTAAATTACAGATAACAATAAATAGTACGCTATACTAACCATAATGCACAAAAAACCTGTTTCAACCCTATAACCTATTTTAACCTAAGTGGAGTACAGTGCAATAGTGCAAATTTGCAGATCAGTGACTATGTCAATGACCAAACAGGAGCCTGGTGGCGAGGTACAGTAGTACAATGTTACTGAAAGAGCAACCAGTAGCTGAAAGTGACAGTGTATAAGTGACTAGTGTGCAGTAAAAAAAAATCCATTTCAGTGTCCATTGAGAAGCCTGATGACCCTTGGGTAGAAACTGTTGTCCAGTCTGCGTGTGCGCGACCGGATGCTGCGGTAACGCCTGCCAGAAGGCAACGGGGTAAAGAGACTGAAGGATGGGTGGGAACAGACTCTTAGAATCCTGCTGGCTTTCCTTAGGCAACGTGTGTGGTAGGTGTCCTGTAGGGCTGGGAGCTTCCTGCCGATGATGAACTCAGCAGAACGGACCACACTTCGCAGGGCCTTGCGGTCCCGGTCTGTGCAGCTCCCATACCACACTGTGATACAACCAGTCAGAATGCTCTCTATAGTGCATCTGTAAAAGTTAGTGAGGCAGGGAGAGGATAGTCTTTCAGCAGCTGTGGCATCCCTCTCAGTCTTTGCGTGTGTGTGTGTGCATGCGCGCAAGCTTGTGTGATGAAGAGAGAGTGTGTTTATCATTTTAAGTTTTGGTGCCTTTGTGAGGTTTTGGAGAGTGCAGCTGTGAGTAATGCGTCATAGTAAGCTGATGACAGCTCTTTGTGTGTGTGTAGCAGTGTGAGGCTGTGCTGGATTTGTTGTGAAGTTATTACTGGAGAGAGGAAGTGAAGACTCCCCTGAGAGGTTGAGTGTGGCATTGTGGGATGGTGGAGTGTTGACAAGATCTGATGGTGACAATATACTGTGCATATGTGTGTGTATCTGTGTGCGTGCATGTGTCTGTGCGTGTGTGTGCAGACTAATCACATTAAGCTCCAGCTTGTTAGCACACACATCACAAGTGTTGACAGTCTCTCTCTCTCACACACACACATTTACCTCATGAATTGAAATACAGTAAGTACAGTCCTCTCTCACTCACACACACACATACATACACACACACTGTAGCTATACACCTACACACAATGATGAGGTCATCTATAGTACCAAATAGTCATGTGACTTGGAACTAAGCAGGGAGGCATATTAGTGTGTGTGTGTGTGTGTGTGCTTGCACGTGTGTGCATTTTAAAGAGAAAAGAAAAATGCAGTAGGGATACTACTCTGTCTTGGCACAATTCAGTTTTTACAATTCAGTATTATTATTATTGTGATGTTACTGATATCCTATGATGGTAATAGTGTTACAACTCCATCTACATCTCCTATGTGAGATGATACTAGCCTCACCAAGGTAACATCTCCTATGTGAGATGATACTAGCCTCACCAAGGTAACATGTCCTATGTGAGATGATACTAACCTCACCAAGGTAACATCTCCTATGTGAGATGATACTAGCCTCACCATGGTTACATTTCCTATGTGAGATGATATTAGCCTCACCATGGTTACAGAACAGTGATGTGCAGTTTGTGGTTTTCTGCCAATGTAAGAGGAAGAGAGTGATAGAGACCAGATTCAGCTTGGTGTCTCTGCAAACTGCAGATCAGGAAAACACTGGGGTGGGGGAGGGGGGGAGGGAGGGACCAATAACAGTGGTCAACACTTACAGTTACCAGGGAGTCACTGACAAACATGTCTACCATGCTGTCCCCTCCCTGTTCCCCAACCCTTTAGACTGAGGCTTTCTCCTTCCTGTCACATGATTCACACCTCTGGCTGGGTGGGATCCTGGGGTCTGCTTTGTTTGTGTGTTTCCATGGTTGTGTGTGTGATTTGTTGGGAGCATGGGGTGGAGGATCAAAACACCGTCCCTGGGCCAAGAGGGAACTCTCTGTCTCCCTGCCGGCCTCCCTGCACACTTCCTCTCTCGCTCTCGATCTCTCAGTCTCTCTCTCAACCTATTGTTTTACCCATCTTAATCTCTCTCTCTCTGACTCTCAGTCTCTCCCTTGTTCTCTCTCTGTCTCCCTCCTTTTTTCCACTCTCTTTGTCTCTCTTACAGTGTTTTTGTACCACACCCCTTATTCTCTCTCTTAGTGTCTATGTATGTAATGTACAAACACACAGGCATAGTTACATAGCGTTGAGCAGCTGTAATGTTGAATTTGAGTTGAGAAACCGGGTGGGGCAGTCTGAGCATGGTTATAGAACACAGTTTGGCAGAGCGATTCAGAATTCCCTCTGTTTACTGGACATACACACACACACAATAAAGAAAAACACACAAAAAACAAGCTACACACCGCCGTACAGCGTTCTGCATATCATCAGTTCTGGTGAATAAGCAGAATGTCAGTGTCATACACACACCACATGTCACAAGCCTGATTGTGTGTGTGTGTGGCGGGGGTGTGGCGTGGGGGACAGTTGCTTAACTTTTTCCACAAGGTCTAGAACAACGACTGACCCAACCCTGCTAGAACAGTAGATAAGACGGTCCTAACATGCCATCTGCGGCTATGAGCACTTCAACTAGACACACCAAGCTTGTTTTTCCCAAAGGTGCTAGACCAAGTGTTACACGGACAGACTTTCTCTTTGCCAAACCTTAAGCCTCAGTCACCCATTACATTGCCATTTCTATATTTTTCGTGACTCAAAACCAACCTTAAACACAAACAGTTTTTGTCCAACCATCTTATGAAAGAAGCATAAGCTTATAGATAATCATTTTGAGCATCTGTCTCTTTCTCTCTCTCCTTACACAAAATCACAATGACCTCAACCGTCCAATGCCAGTGTTCAGATCATAACTTTGGTTACAAAGTTCAGAAACACACAAGGCCTTCACACAAACGCCCATGTTGCAGTCACGAGAAGTAAGGAGGGAGGGAGGGGAACGGAAAAGCACATGAGCTGTGTGTGTATTTTAACACACAAAGAACTTGTTTTACTTTTTCTGATTGAAATGCTGCATGGAAACTTCTGTATGTGTGTCTGCTTGCGTAACACCACAAGCCTATCAGACAGACAGGACCACATTGTGTGAGCTCACATTCTTCTTCTGGTTCCCCAGACAGCTGATGGTTTCCATACCTCTGGTGTCGTTCTGCTGAGTAACACCTGTGTCCCAGGCTGAGTGTGGCAGGACTGCCAGGGCCACTCAGGCTGGGACAGCCGGTCTTGTGTTCAAATCCAACCAAGTTAGAGCAAATTCCATTTAGTGTTAGCCCATTTAGTATGTCCCAAGAACAGGGGAGAGGTTCTCCACTCCTCAACAAGGCATGGATAGACAGACCGGTTCTTGTCTGTGTGTCAGTGTCTTGTGACCGAGAGGACAGGAAAACCAGAACCCGAGTCTGAATACAATTTTATGCTGAAGGGTTGTTCTTTTCTGTCAGTGTGTGTTTCCTCTGTCCATAACTTGGATAACTTGGAATAAGTCATCTTCAGCTGTATTTGGTATTTTAATCTAAATGCAGTCCAAAAAGGTGTTTGTTTTCACTCATTACGAGTTTAAGCGGCATTTAACCGAGCAACTTTGTCAGTCAGCATCCTGTTGCGATTAGAAATCTACTGCAGTCTCCCAAGCCGTCAGTTAAACAACACTCGGTGATGGGGGTTTTCTCTACTTCCCAATTACACCTCCACCTTATGGACTGGGTTGGCATCAACACCATGTCACTATGACAGAGATCACAGGGGGTTTTCTTTCAGGGGTTTTTCTGGTGTTAAATGTTGTGGTCCATATCTGGTTGGTGTTATGTTGTATTGTATATTGTGGTCCATATCTGGCTGGTGTTGTGGTCCATCTCTGGCTGGTGTTGTGTTAGTATTGTCTGTTGTGGTCCATATCAGAATCAGAATTTGGTTTATTCGCCATGTATGTTATACAAACACGGAATTTACTGTGGAAGGGAGGTGCAAAACACTAAACATATACAAATCTTAAATTAAGTGAAAGTATAAAAGTTTAACTATTACTAACAACTAAACAATCTAAAAATACAAGAATTTAAATATAAAATAAAATACATATAAAAATAAGAATAACAATGAGCAGCGTGAGTGGTCAACATCACAATATCTGGCTGGTGTTATGTTACATTTATGTTAGTATTGTATGTTGTGGTCCATATCTGGCTGGTGTTATGTTAGTATTGTATGTCTGTGAGCTAGATAGAGAGTCTGTGACAGCAGACAGAAGTGCAGAGCACCTCCTGTCAGCGAGGAAGGAACCGGAGGTTGACTTGCTGGGGTTGGCTGCCATCATGGTGAACTTTGACCTGCTTAAGGGTCATATTTGGGATTAACTTTCTGTATAGCTGAGTCCAGCAGTCATAATATGGTCACAGCTGGGGAACTGTGCATAGACACACACACACATTACTGCTCAATCTGTGTGCTCCGGGGAAAGAAATACAGGCTGTCAGGAGAATTGTCTCTCCTGTTGAAGCTCCATAAGCACCTTTCTAACTACCCTGGCTACTGATTCATTTTCACCCCACCCATACACATAGACACACTTGTCCCCTGTTGGAAAACTGGATGTCAGGTATAACAGTAGTATAACTGTTTATGTTAAACTCTATGTAATTTATTTCAGTTCAAATTCAGAAATGTGATGCTACATCCTAAAGGTAATACGAATACAGCAAGCTGTCCTTCTTTAGGTGTTGCTAATTCAGTTATGGTTAAAAAGAAGTCGCCATCACGGCTTATCTGGATAAGAGCGTCTGCTAAATGACTAAATGTTATCTCTCAATGCTCTCCATAATGGAACTCATTTGTCTTTTTTTGCGTTTTAGTGTGTCGGTGAGCTATAGAAAGAAGATTTGTGAGAGGGCTGACACAGCGGGAATGTGACTTTCCTGTTCTGGAGGCTCTGTGTTTTCTAATCATGTCAGTGATTTAAAATGTTACATTTTGTAACGTCAGGGTTGGGCCACAGATGCTGAATCAAGCATATGAAGAACTTGAAAACTAGGTTTTCTTTCTGTTGCTGTCTATCACAGCTTGACTTCTTTCCCGGCTCTCTCTGTAACTGATGTTCTGTCTTGAGCTGGACTGTAGACAAGATAACTGTGAGCTGTTCACACTGTAACTGCCTCTGCCTGGCTCCCTTTACAACAGTGTCATCCGTGCCTTTCACACAATCATGGATTCAGGCTCAGTGTCGATTCCCAGGTGTGTTGACTCACCGCTAATCGATGACACTAATGAGCGAAGAAGATCTGTGTGTATTTACATCATGGCCCTCTCAAACTATTACTCCATGCGATGATGATAAATTGGGATGCAGGGCACGAGGAACAGATTGTAGCTAAGGAAGTGAGGGCCTGGAAATTGAAAATCAGGAACCAAAGGAGAGGAATGACTCTCAGGTTGCACTGTGTTCTCAGGTGTCAGGGTTTTACCCAGCATCCCTCACTCTTCAGCAGAAGTGCAACCTGTTATACTATCTGGTTTTGTTCCGTTGCTTTTAAGAGTGAAATGAGACTGTAACTAAGGTGGTATATAGCAAGGGGGTTGAGAGGAAGAAAAGAAGAGCGAGAGAGGCCCTTGAAAGTTCTGCTGAGCAGGTCTAATTAAAAGATTAGCATATCCTCCCAGCTGGCCTAGAGCATTTACGTATATGGCCAATTCATGTCACAATTAGGAAGAACAAGGAGCCCCCAGTGCTGTCTACTGCAGCCATCTCCACAAGCTCCACATAGCACGGCTATGTTAGCATAGCACGGCTATGTTAGCATAGCACGGCTATGTTAGCATAGCCAAGCCATGGCTACAATCTATAGCATTAGTCATAGGGTAGCGTTGGTTGCTTACTATTATAATGTTGGCACCAACTAGCATAGCATAGGTCAGAAAGTGTTACACTGTTCACTAGTTAGCGTAGCATCAGTCTTACTCCCAGCACGGTCTAGAGCTACCTGAGGTTGCATCTTAGTGTAAGTAGACCTAAGTTACCTGAAGTCTATATTATGAAGAAGTACTACATTTAGTCATTTTAGCATTTAGTCATTTTAGCATACGCTCAATAGTACTACAAATTTACTATTGATTCATTAGTACTGTTGTACTATTTGGCCATTTATTTTAACCTTTTTCTCTTTGTTATGCATACAGCATGCAATGTTTACAATATTTTATGCATCCCTGCTAAATAAAGTCACTCCATATCCTCAGAGTTAGTCAGTAAAGATGGGGATCAATATTACCACCATCTAAAACCTTTATAACGCCAGTTTCCCTTCTCTGCAGAACGCATCAGTCTATCGCACAAACTAGCCCCCCCCCCGGTCCCCGGTACGACAAACCCCACCCTACCACCTTAACTAACACCTTTTCGGCGGGAAATCCTGATATCCGTTGGTCTCAAAACTAAGCAAACTCCTCCACCTGTCTAGGTCCAGCCTGGGGGAGGTCAGCTGGCACCCCCCCAGCCAGGGGCCCCTCTACTCAGGGCTGAATCAAAGCTTGTCTGCCCTTCCCCTTTGAGCCCTCTGGTTCTCATTAGCAGCTGCTAATTGGGAGGGTCCTATAGAGCACAGATGCCTGTGGTCTTCAAAGGAACTTCCCTTCAAAGGGGCCACAGGTGAGGCTGCCTGGATGGTGACCTTAATAAGTACAGAACCAGAGACGATTCATCAATACAAATACAGTTATTTTGAATGTGACTCTAGAGGACGTTTATCCACTTCCTCGCTGATAGGAGACCATGTTAAACGGTAGTAAACTGTTTTTTTTTTTTTACTGTAGTAAACTCTTTGGTAGACCTCTCTTGTAAACCCTAGACCTGTGTTTCCTCAACTGGTGGGTCCCGGAAAGAGGGTTGCGGACATGTTATTCAGCTCCGTCAAAAAGTCCAAGTTACCAAACTTCCGATGGTACCCTTTTATTTTAAAAGGTGCAAAGGCTCACACCGTGCCACCTACATTCTAGAACACAAATGATTACTGCACAAATTGTTTTGTGAAATAAATTATAACAGTTTGGAAAGAAATAGATATATTTTTCGGGGTGTAACGATACACTCAGCTCACGATTTAATACTTATCACAATACTGGGTGTACAATACAATATGTATTACAATATTTTGAACACAATTTTTTATGAAACAAATTCAATTAACAGATTTTTCCCCAAACATTACACATACATTTTCTTTGTTGTACATACAATTTAGTTCACTCAGTTCAAGCGATTTCTGTGAATACAATGAATGCACACATGTGCAGAGGTCACACGCAGGTAGCTCAACCAATAGGATCAAATGGACGTCATATTGTACAAATATGGCCATAACTCTACGATACATATTGTAAAAAAAAAAAAATTGCGATATTTTGTTCCACGATATATTGTTAAACCCGTAATATTTTTGGGTTGTGACTTAATGACCCAGTACAAATGTGGGTCCTGAGGTTAGACCAGTTGAGAACCGCTGCTCCAGACCCTCTGGTCGACTGGGTTGACCCTTTGGTGGTCGACCCTCTGGTGCCAGCTAGGGATGGGCGATATGGCCTAAAATCCATGTTGCAATATACATTGCAGCCTCTTGCGATAACGATATATATCACAATATATAAATTATAATAGAACAATTTCAGAACAGGTTACATAGACCTTAAGGAAAGCCAAACTGCTAAATGTATTAATTTTTTTAAGAAAGAAACATATGTAGTTATGAGAACATTTATTGTGCAAAACTGTAATTATACAACATAATGTTGTAGATGAATAAAATTCAAGTACACTAGCTGCAGAGACTTAAACAAATAAAAAGCTTAAAGTACTGACTTTCTTTAGTGCAAACCATTCTAAAAGTAGTTAGTTTAAGTCCTTGGTTCTTAAATGCCACCCAAGATGCATTTACATTTAGTCATTTAGCAGACGCTCTTATCCAGAGCGACGTACAGGGAGTACAGGGACATTCCCCCGAGGCAAGTAGGGTGAAGTGCCTTGCCCAAGGACACAACGTCATTTTGCACGGCCGGGAATCAAACTGGCAACCTTAAGATTACTAGCCCGATTCCCTAACCGCTCAGCCACCTGACTCCCGCCTCAGCCACCTGACTCCCACAAAGAACATAAAAAACGTTTAGGCATGGCTATTTTAAATAAAGAAAATTCTTCCAAGGGTAGTGCATCGATACTTAAAATGAAATTGCCAAATGAAATCACAATCATTTTTTGAAATAAACCTTTTCGCGGAGCTCGGCATACTGATCTAGACAGGTGGAGGAGTTGGCTTAGTTTTGAGACCAATGGATATAGAGAAGTTTTTAGATGGTGGTAATATTGATCCCCATCTTTACTGACTAACTCTGAGGATATGAAGTGACTTTATTTAGCAGGGATGCATAATTAATCGACGATCGATTAATTGATCATAAATAAATAAAAATCATAGATGAAACTAATGCGTGTCCTGTTGCGTAGTGTGAGTCTTGAAGGAATGCAATTGGATTTTGCTATGTGGCAGCAATTAAACATTTTACCACACAAAGGCAATGTTTGGAGAAATACGCCACAGGCGTACTCAGTTACCGGCGAGTTTCCATGCATTTCAAAAGTAAACATGAAGAGGTCACAGCGAAATGTAGCGTGTGACCATTTTGACTTAAAATGACTTTGGTCACTGCCAACGCTGCAAAGCTGAGTATAAATACAACTCCTCCACAACTCAAATGATGTACCACTTGAAGAACGTACATCCGACCCTGGTTGGTGGCGGTGCATCCTGTTCTCGGTGTTAGCACGGAGGAGCTGCGATGCACAACGAGCAGAGAAAATTACCCAACGGATCTGCAAGTCCATCGAGATGGATATGCTACCCTCAAGTATTGTTGAGGGCGAAGGTTTTTATGAAGCTTTGTTAATTAGCCGGAAAAACAACGAGGGTCAGTTGTGTTTGAGCACCGGCTTCTGCTAGGAGCACAGAAATAGTTGTTCTTCTTGTAATACAGATTTCAATGCGGAAACACGTTATGTTTTTCTTTTTTCACTGCATTTTAAAATAGCCTATAAATAGTGAATTTTAATATAAATATTTTAATATTCATCTTAAATCGATCATTAATTCTCCTGACGATCGATTAAGACAATTTAATCGAATGCCCATCCCTAAAATATTGTATACATTGCATGTCGTATGTATAACAAAGAGAAAAGGTTAAAATCCCGTATAGTACAACAGTACTAATGAATCAATAGTACATTTGAAGTACTTCTTCATAATATAGACTGTGGTAGGCCCTCTGGTAGGCCCTCTGGTAGGCCCTCTGGTAGGCCCTCTGGTAGGCCCTCTGGTAGGCCCTCTGGTAGGCCCTCTAGACCAGTGTTTCTCAATTGGTCTAACCTCACGACCCACTTTTGTCCTTGGTCATTAAGTCACAACCGGGGTCACGACCAGTTGCACTTAAGGTAAAAATGAAAGAATCTTTAGATTCAGGGGTGTCAAACATACGGCCCGCTGGCCGGATCCGGCCCACCAGGGCGTCCAGCTCGGCCTGTCGGATGTCTTTGATAAGTTAGAAAATTACAGGAAGACATAAATTGCATTTCTATAAAAGTAACTGCTATTCCAAATCCAAATGTCTATTAAGAATATGCAGGTTTATGATTAGAAACATTTAGTAATTTTTTTAATCGATCCAGTAATTGCTTCAAAAACTGTGTAAATGCGATGTCTGCTCCGGAGGCAGCAGCGCTTATTGCCACAGGCAGCAGCGCTCATTGCCACAGGCAGCAGCGCTCGCTGCTCGCTTTGTGACGCGTTTGACGTCAGATGCGTCACAAAGCGAGGGAATCAGGCAGATAAACAGTGGGCTGATGTCTTGAGTTTTAAGTCTTTATGTTTCTAGTTTATTGTAGAAAGACTTTTTGATGTTTAAATCATTGGTGAAGGTTTTTGATGATAAACCTTATTTTAAACATCAAGAAATATTGTTGTTATGTATGCGCTATTATGCTACGAGTTTACTGGTCTGGCCCACTTGAGATCAAAGTGGGCAGTATGTGGCCCCTTACCTAAAATGAGTTTGACACCTCTGCTTTAGATGGCTTAGAAAGCTAAGGGTGGACACACACACCGGAATGGATGTAATGTCCATTAGTCGTTAATCATTCCAGACTACCTTGGGAGTTACTCATTTGATGAAAGATAATGCTTCCCATAGTACTTATGTTAAATGTATTCAACAAAAATGACATTATATAGATCACTCAGGAGTTGTTTAAATTTCCATAAAAAGTGTGTAGTTTCCTTCTCTCTCTCCCCCTGCACCGTTTCTGTTTCTGTCTCTTTCCATGTGCCCCCTTCTGAATCCTACTACTCCTGCCCCCCCCCCCTCGTTCCTTCTCTTTGTGAGTATCATTTAGTGCAGCATTAGACAGCATGGAACGATTACTGAATGGAGGCAGGGCCTACATACCCCTGGGATGGTCTGATAGGGTAGTGTTGAAAACACACACATACAGGCCTGTCTTTTCTACTCCAAGATAGGGAGTGAGCGAGGAAGCGAAAGAAGGAGGGAGGGAGGGACTAAACAAACAAGGACCTAAAGAGTTTGGAGTGGAAGGGAGAGAGGGAAGGTGGAGCGTTTGGTAAGAGAGAATCCAGCAAAACATTTTCACCGTAGCCATCTCGTACAAGCATGTAGATGCGCGTGACACACTTCAGTAGAATTTACATCCTCATAACGCACTAATAGTTACTACAAGAAATGCATTGGCCTCCATCCAATCAGAATGAGTTGAGAAAAAAGCACCACAGCGAGGAATGCCAGGAATGAGAATTCTCCATTATAACCTTGTTGTGTGTGTGTGTGTGTGTGAGCGCCCCTCCTTTATACCCGCCTTCCAAAACTTGTGCCGCAACATTCCAGAACACACACACAGGATTCATAGTTCCAGACCGTCTCGTGCTGAAAGAACACCCCGAAATACCAGAATACTGATGAATTCCACAACTGTGCTCGTTGACACACCAGACAGTACTTCACTTCCTTGTTCCTTCTCCACTGCGACTCCGTAACGACCTTTGTTTCATTTGAGGAAGTGCATACAAACCACTCTGACATTTTCCATCAGGCGTGACGGTTGGGTAACAGTATGCAGACGGAGAATAAGCCAGGGCTTGAAAGGACAACATACACCCAACATGGAGGCGTGTTCCTGTGTTGCATCAGGAGGGGCAGGTTGTGGCAGCTCTGGTGCTGCCTAAAATCTTCATGTGTTTGCCTTGTAAACAGGTCACATATAAAAACATAGAGGTTACCTTGTAAACAGGCCACATATAAAAACATAGAGGTTACCTTGTAAACAGGACACATATAGAAACATAGAGGTTACCTTGTAAACAGGCCACATATAGAAAACATAGAGGTTACCTTGTAAACAGGCGACATATAGAAACATAGAGGTTACCTTGTAAACAGGCGACATATAGGTTACCGAGGAAGGTGTGTCTGGACTCTGAGTTTGAGGGTGGAGGTTAGAGTGTAAGGAGTGTAAGGATTGGAGCTGCGTTCATGGGTGCGCCACCATTCCCACCACACCGGGAAGGTCACCCACTTTGGTTTCACATGTTGATAGGCTACTGAGCTTTACTACATCTGTGCTCTGATTGGGCACACGGACCCATACAAACCATAAAATCGGAACTTTTGAGAACTGGATTACTGACCCTATAATACTCGGCATGGTTTGTAAATCTAGGCTGTAGTTAGTGCAGGCTGGGAGGTGCTACTGTCAGTGTGATCAGAGAAACTAAAATCTATTAGATATTTAACTGATACGAGGACAGATGTGTAAAATGGATTCATGTCTCTGTATTGATTTGATTTGTTTTAATTGCTCGTGTTCGTTGTGTGTGTGTGTGTGCGCACACACACTCGTCCTCCCTGCTGTGCGTGAAGAGATAGGGAACCCTTAGGACTGATGTGAAACTTGTTCTGGGCTCAGTCTGACCCCCTGTCCAGACACACACACATACTTACACACACTATGTCTCTGTGTAACCTGGAGGAGTGTTGTTCCCTGACAGTTAGTCGTGCGATTTTACCTCAGATATGACACCAGACATGATGGGCGGACTGTGTGTGTGTTCAGACTATACAGTAGTTCTCTCCTTATATAGCACTGATGTGTGTGTGTTTGTGTCTTTCTGGTGTTGTACAGGACTCCTTATAAAGAGGTGTGTCTCTGTCTGTAGTCTTCCACTGTTCTGTAGTCCTTATATAGTCTGCAAGTGTGTGTGTGTGTGTATGGTACCCTCATGGTGAGTGTATGGTGTTCATCAAACCCTGGGACAGAGCCTACTACCAAGTACCAACTGGATCTGCCAGACGGAGAGAGGGAGAGCTGGAGGGAGGAGTGGGGGAGCTGGAGGGAGGAGAGGGAGAGCTGGAAGGAGGAGAGGGAGAGCTGGAGGGAGGAGAGGGAGAGCTGGAGGGAGGAGTGGGGGAGCTGGAGGGAGAAGAGGGAGAGCTGGAGGGAGGAGTGGGGGAGCTGGAGGGAGGAGAGGGAGAGCTGGAGGGAGGAGTGGGGGAGCTGGAGGGAGAAGAGGGAGAGCTGGAGGGAGGAGTGGGGGAGCTGGAGGGAGGAGTGAGGGAGGAGTGGGGGAGCTGGAGGGAGGAGAGGGAGAGCTGGAGGGAGGAGTGGGGGAGCTGGAGGGAGAAGAGGGGGAGCTAGAGGGAGGAGTGGGGGGGCTGGAGGGAGGAGTGGGGGAGCTGGAGGGAGGAGTGGGGGAGCTGGAGGGAGGAGAGGGGGAGCTGGAGGGAGGAGTGGGGGAGCTGGAGGGAGGAGTGGGGGAGCTGGAGGGAGAAGAGGGGGAGCTGGAGGGAGAAGAGGGGGAGCTGGAGGTAGGAGAGGGGGAGCTGGAGGGAGAAGAGGGGGAGCTGGAGGGAGGAGCCCAGAGAAGGCCACAGTTCTCATGCTGGTTAGAGATGGAGAGGACAGCTCTTTGTGTGTCTGTATTAAAATTAGCGTTAGTGTTTGAATATAAATACAGAGACAGAGATGTGGATATTTCTCTGTTCTATGTCAGTGTGTGTTTACACTGATGTGGAGTGTGCCTGCTTAATGTTTAGAAACATATGTGAGTTCAGCATGTGTTTAGATGGGGGGTGGTGGGTGTGGGGAGGGGGGGGGGGGGTGGAGACCACCTCTCTTACCTCACACTTTCAGTTTCCTTTTATCTTTCTCAAATGTGACCATTTCTTTTTTATATCTTCCATTCATCTGCTCTCTATCACCCACACTTTATTCTCATCTCTCTCTCTCTGTCCACTCCTCCACACTACCCCTCCTCCATCTCCCCTCCCTCACCACTGTCCCTACTTGTCTTCCTCTCTCCCACTCTTTCTCTGTGTCTCCCTCATCACTATCTCTCTCCCATATCTCTCTCCCTCTCTGCAGCAGGGGCAGGGGATTTCCTCATCCAGTCCGGTCACGTGACTGCAGATAGGGTGAGGTCTCCTGCATTCCTGGCTTCTCCTTCTGCCACTGCAACTCACACACACAAAACCATACTTACTCACACACTCAAAACTCACTTTCATACACAAGCGCACACATACACTTACACAGTCACTCACACACACCCACACATACACTTACACAGTCACTCACACACACCCACACATACACTTACACAGTCACTCACACCGAAAGGGGACACACCCATCCCAGTGAGTCAGTGAGCAGAAAGAAGCACAGCTCTCCACTCTAGGGTGGTGCCCTCTCTAGCCTGGCTGTTCATCCGTAAAGAGACGCACACACACACACGTTCTCCAGAACACGCCACATGCAGCAGTGCTGTATCAAACACACACACACAGACTGAATGATGCTTGTACTCCTACATTTGTTTATGAAAGAATCACTGAGATAGAAACCATGTTGGTCTGAAGCACAATGCAGTCTTGAAAGAAAGTAATTTATTTATACTCGGGCACTTGTTGCAATGTGTGTGTTTGTCCCTATTTATGTGTGTGCCTACGTGTGCGTGAATGTTTAGGGAGTTGAGTTACTTAATGTATGTTAGTATTAAAGTGTGTGTGATATGCAGGTATGCATGACTGAGGGTGGGCGGGCGGCGCAATGTGCAGCTTTAGTATGCAAGGCAGGTGTGTCTGCAGAGGCAGAGAAGGCAACAACAGAGAGGGAGGGAGGGACCGAGAGGGAGGGAGAAAGATGCTGGCGTGAGAAAGAGAGAGGTAGAGAAGAGAGAAAGATGCTGTTGTGAGAAAGAGAGAGGTAGAGAAAGAAAGAAAGATGCTGTCGTGAGAGAGAGAGAGAGAGAGAGAGAGAGAGAGAGAGAGAGAGAGAAAGAGAGAGAGAGGTGATGATGAAAGGAAGTGGGAGGGATTAGAAGCATTGTGTAGAGCAGTTGGTACAAGCTACACTCACTCTTCTCTGCTGCTCTTCGCACTATCCAGTCCTCTCTATCTGTCTTTCTGTCCCTCCCTCTCTCCCTCCCTCTCTCTCCATCTCCCTCTCTGTCTCTCCCTCTGTCCCTCTCTCTCTCTCTCTCTTTATCTCCGTTTCCCTCTCTGTCTCTCCGTCTGTCCCTCATTTAGTGAGAAAGTCCCCCTCTCCCTCTAGTCCCTCCCTAGTGCACCATTTGTTCTTGCTTACAGTTTTTGGTTACACACCATTGAGGTAACAGCCAAACTCTGAGACTGTGGGGCCAAAGACATGTACTGTACATAAGACCCTATACATTAGGGCTGACATGCAGGCCTGCTACACAATGCAAGGATTGTGTTTATGAAGACCGGGCATGAGGCCTTCATAGTTCAGTCAAGGACAAGGTCGTATTGAGTCGTCTGTTGCACATTGCGGTGGAAAGTGACGATCAATGGGGAGTGTGTTACCCAGTGCGCCAGTCACTGTTTGGTCCAGCTGGGTATGAGGTCGAAAGTGTTTCGAGAGAGAGAGAGAGAGAGAGAGAGAGAGAGAGAGAGAGAGAGAGGTATCTAAGTGCCACCCAATATTGAGAGAGATGGAGAATGGCAAAGAAGGAGAGACAGAAGGAGAAAGACATAAGAGTGAGTGAAGCAGCAGAAAGCAGAACATTGTGCTAGGACATAGTGCTACCTAATCCCTCTCTCTACCTCCCAATCCCTCTCTCTTTATACCTTCCAATCCCTCTCTCTTTATACCTTCCAATCCTTCTCTCTACCTCCTCTCTCCTCCCATAAAATCTCTTCTCTCTATCTTCTTCATTCCACATCTGTCTTCCTACAGTGTGAACATTAACAATATTATATAGTTCACACCTGAATCAATCAATAATTCACATCTGGCTGTCTTTTCCCTCGTTTGATTTCACTCTCTTCATCCCTTTCGACACTCTCGCTCTCTCTTGCCCCTCTCCTCTTTCTCCATCTCCCTCCTCTCTCTCTCTTTTTCTATCTCTCTCATAAAATCTTTAGGAAATAGTAACTTCTTTCCAGTGTTTACCACCTGGGTTATAACACACACAAAGACATGCCCACGCTTACATACCCTGCCTCCATTACCCTGACATGGTTGTCATAGTTATTAAGGAGCATTGGGTGTAGAAGTGTTTTTCACTCCCCTCTCGTGTGTGTTAAACAAACATGTAGTCTGTTAAAACGTAACCTCTTTAGACACAGAGGTGTGTGGGTGTGTGTGTGTAGAAGGTTGCGGTATGTGAATGGAACCAAATGCATTGTGACAAAGCCTTCACCTTTGGACTTGGGAATTGTGTGTGCCCATCAATGTGTGTGACAGTGAATGCAATGTCTTGAAAGTATTCAACCTAGGTTCGACAACAGAGTCCTTTTTTTCTGAATGTAAACAAAAATGTGTCTTGTTATATAAATAGCAGTTTACGTATACATCAGTTCTAACCATGGACTAGGATACTGGCCACATCTTGTCCACAGATAACCAGGGTTGATTAATTCTCAAATGATTCTCAATTCCCAAATTAAGGAAACATCAACAAAACCACAAAAACAAAATACAACCCAGGAAGCAGGTTCAGATCACTCAGTTCACCTCTGTATATTGCTTTGGATAAAACTGTCAAAAATAAATGCACACATCAGTGTTTTCCCCTACCATTGTTTCTCCCCTCCAAAATATTTTGTCATATAATCTGACCCGCGAGATGAAGCTTTTTTCACACCATCTTTGCTTCGTGCTCGTTTTCTCAAAACTGTTCAATTCATTTGAGAAAGTTGCCCTTGTTATTTACATCAATTCATTTGAGAACGTTGCCCTTGTTATTTACACCTGATCTCTAGGCTACCTGTGTGCGCTACCAGGTATCTCGCGGGCCCTGTCAGGTGACTTCCATTGAAAATTAATGGGAGGCAAAATGTTGTTCTACGGCATTTGCGACCGTGGTCCATTTTCGATATCCTTGAAAAACTTCAGAACTTTCTTCTTTGTAATTCCCGTGGAAGTACACAGAGCAGCGCACAGCTAAACGAGTGTCTGAGATCAACATTTTGGGGCGTGACAAAAGTACAGACCAGAGCCAAATAGGGTGGAGCCACCGACCAGCCAGTTGACGTCAACTCGTGGATTTTTTTAAACCAACCGTTTTACAGCTACAATTTTTTAATGTTTAGATTTTTTCCTGATAGCAATCAATAAATGCTCTGACTGTAAAATAAAATTAATCTGATACCTGTGGCCATCGCAGGACTATAATAAACAAGAACAATCATTGTGTTCGGATCGAATGCAATGATTGGAAGAGCTACTTGTCTTCCTACCTGCATGCACTCTGCCAGTGCGTTAATGTGTTTTGGGGGAGTGGTTTTAAAGGTATCGCTCTTCCTGGCCAACCTCAGTAACTCTCCACCCTACCTCTCTATGTTCCTTCCCAGTTGTGTTATAATTCCATAGTTAACACTGATCATCACATCACAGTGGATCTGCATGAGGAGTGTCCCAAGCTCTCTCGTCTGTTTGCTCTGTAAGGGGGCTCATCTTAATAATGAATGACTTACTGGTAAATGAGCTAGTGAGCTAATTAGCTTGGTGCTAGGAACCTGATGGCTCATCCATCTTGTCTGTTCCATGGTCTTGTTCTCTGAGAGACAGCGCATCGTCTGTCCGTCAGTCTGTCCGCTGGATGTCCTCTGACTGCAGGTGGCCGGTGACCGGCTGTAAGGGTTAGCTCCTGGGTGGGTGACGCTCAATCTCTTTCTTCCTCTCTGTCTCTTGTACTCCCTCTTTATCTATCTTCCTCTCCCAATCTCACACTCTTTCCACTGCTTTGAGGAGGCTTCAGTGTATGAAAGCTGTGGGACTGGGTTTCCAGACACTGCTAATCTGGGGGCCCATTTAGAAACCCTAACCCTCATCTGTCCCCTTTGGCTGCTGGTGACATTTCCCAACATCAATAGATTTTGTTTGGAAAGACTACTGATGCATGCTCTGGTGGCATTTACACACTGACACTTATACACACATTCAAACGCACACACACACATGTAACCATACACTCACATTTATTGCATCAGGGTAATAAAGGCACTAAATCTGATCAGTGATCCCCAGCTGTACACATACACACACACAAACAGGCTGCAGTGGGCTTTAATGGATTCTATAAACTCGATTAGCGATCCTCTGTTTGGCCTGTGGCGTACACGATAGGCCCTGCCATGGAAACTCCAATGATGAGGTCACTTCCTCTTGTTTTCTCTGAGCACTCAGCACTGCCCGATCCCTGATCGAATCCCAAATGAAACCTCGTCCTCATTCATGGGTCCCAAAATGACAGTTACAGAACAGCTGACAATCTGGAGCAGCTAAAAGAATACTTGTCTGAGGTGAGAATTTGAGAATGAAATGCAACAACATTTTGCCTTTTACATCTTGGTTGAATATCAATCTAGGTGAGTGTTTGAGAGTGAGTTTACAGGGAGCTTGAGTCCTTAAGTGCCCAGCCTGTTGGGACAATGCACATTTGACACATATATGCCTCAATACACTTCCACCAGGACCCGTCCCCCGTCCCCCGTCCTGCGGGGGGAGAGCTGGCCAAGGTCTGACCCCTGGGAGGAATTCTAGGAGAGGGTGTATTATAAAACACAATCTGGGTTATAACCCTGCCTGGAGGCTAAACCACTGCATCACAAACGCTGCTGTGCCACACGCCTGTGTACAGATGAGCCAATCCTGGCTACTGTCTGATATACAGTATGGATTGTGTGTGTGTGTGTGTGAACCCAGAGAGTCACATTCCAGTGCATCAAGCCCTAATCATTTAAGCGCACATCAAAGGCTGACCTCCATTCTTCAGTGTTTGGTCTTTCATGGAAACCCCAGAGGAGTGTGACACTCACACACATAAAACACAGCGGGAGCAAACCAGAGTGTTATCTTACATTAGCATATTGTCCTCTTTTTGACTCCAGTCAGCTCCAATACAAACCTCTTCATGAAACTGGTAATACTACCAAGACAATACCACCACAAGAATAACTGCATTCCAGACACACACAGACTAGGACTCTATAGTGTGTCTAAACAAAGCCTGGTTGCCATAGAACCATAGTTGCTATGGTAATTCCCATGGTATCTTCATTCACTGCCAACATACTGAAAGGAACGTAATATAAAATGTGTGACAGAAATGTCATTTTTAGTCTGACACTAGGATATACTTTTATCTTAGGAAAACAAAGGGAAGCTGTGTATGAAGGGTGTATCTTGTTACCCTTGTTCCTCTGCATGGCCTTTAGAACATGCTAAGCTGGCCCCTTTCCAGGTTTGAGCTTGTGCTTGGTTCTTCCACAATGTCCGTCAGACCTTTCTGTGCTGCTCATGGATGACGTTCACCTAATGTGGACAAACTCATAAACGTTGTGACCACGCTCCTTAATAAGGGTTGTTTAAGTCCTTTAGTCCTTTTGACAAATGTGTAAACAGAGAGTTGGAAATAAGAAAATAAGTACTGAGGAGATTGTGTCTCACGTGAGGCAACACTGACCTCACATTAATGTAGCTGCTCCTGCTAATGTTGGCTGCTCTCAGTGGTTCAACCTGATTTTGTAGCTGTCTGTCACTGCTGCAGACTCAGTCATGTGTCTCTTTTCCTCCACAGTGTCCTGGAACAGGGAAGGCCGTCGATGGATCAAGTCTTACCCGTGCTCTGTTTCTGTGGCAACTAGCATGCACTTCCTGGTCCTGGGTTGATCACCTTCAGAGGAACCACAACTCCCGGCTCCTTTCCCCCCGTGTCAGCAGCACAGGAACAGCTTCAGCTGCAACTCTTAGTTATACCAGTGCTTTCAGACAGGGGCACCCAACACAGGCTACTTAGGACGCAAGCAAGCAAGTAAACAAACAGAAAACAAAGCAACCAAAATGGCTAACAACACGACGGATCACCCTCCGGGGAACTCAGTTGCCGAGGGGAACCACGAAGGGGACTTTGGCTGTACGGTGATGGACCTGAGGGACCTGATGGAACTGAGGAGCACAGAGGCCGTCACGAAGATCGGAGACTCCTACGGGGACGTGCAGGGGCTCTGTCGCAGGCTCAAGACCTCGCCCATCGAGGGTAAGATCTCATCTGAAAAACACGCACACATGCATACGCTATCACACCTCTTCAAATCACTTCAACAACCATGACATCTATAAACTAGTTTGAGGCCAGGGATATCTGGTGGCTAAGGTGACCGCTGAACGTTCACATACATACAAACGCACATTTTGTCCTGTGGGGCAGTGTTTGTCCAGTGTTTTCACACTGAGAATGGCTGTGGTTAATCACTTACATTATAAGCCTCTTGAGCTGTTTGGGGTTAGGGTTAGTTGGTTTTAACAAACTTAAGTGGGTTGAACTTAGATCTTTCTCATTGGTATTTGAGTTAAGTTGTTGAGGGGAAAGATTAAACAATTCTCTAATAAATTAATTCAATTATTTTTTTTGTGTTAAATTACAATGGAAAAAAAAGCATGGTAGCTTTGCAGGCTAATACTAGCTACTGACTAGCTGTCTACTGTGCACATTTTCGTTATGGAAGTGCAGCTACTGCTAATGCACCACTTTATAGTTCCAGGCCTATCAATCCCAATCCTGGGGTAAAGGGGTCATTGACTGCAAACCAAGTTTACCTGGTCATAGTTGAATAATGACAGTTCGTGGGTAAAATGGACATACAGTGAACCTCAGAGACACCTCTTTCCTTTGCAAATCTCTCAATTTGAAACTAAAACTGTAAAACGGGCCAAGAATATTAGGCACAGACCCACACACCTGCACTTTTAATGCATTTCCGTAAACACACACACTGTAGTCACATGCACAGGCATGTACTTGTAAGCAGTGACACAAACACTTGACACACCCAGCACACTCACATGCATACACGATGAAGGTGGAATCACCCTCAGGAAATTAATGATGGGCTGTCTGAAAGCTCATCAACACCTTGTCCTCATGGAGGGCAGGGGAAAATGGCTGACAGCCTGCCCTCCAAGTCTTCCCTCTCTCCTTACTCTCCTTACCTACCCTCCCCCACTTCTTTTCTCCCTCCCTCTCCTGCGTCTGTTGTTGCGTAAGCACGTGGGCCGCTAGTCGCAGCAGGTCCATTCCCAGATTGAAAGTATTTCCACACCATTCCTCTAATGACTCCATAGATCACTGTTCTCTATTCCATTAAGTAATCAAGGGACAGCTGTGGACTCATTCTCCGCTCAAGAAATGAATCATTTTAATGAAGAAAACATAATTATGTTTTCAGTAGCATGAGTGGGAGGGCGAAGGAGGAGACGAGGAACATGAAAGTGTGACAGAGAGAGACACAGACAATCAGGATGATGCTTCAATGCCTCCAAAGAAGATCCGGCTTCAGCGACCGGACTTAATTGTGTGTCATGGTCATTTGTGGACCGAAGTGTGGTCTAGGTTTTTTGGTGAAGGTGTGTTTGTGTGCACCATTAAGCCTTTAGTCATTTAGAACTGTTTTTTTTTGGTTGACAATTTTCTTTTCCTCTTTGTCTTTCACTACCTCTCTGTGTTTCTCTCTTCCTCTTTCTTTCTCTCTAGCTGTCTCTTTCACTACCTCACAGCCACATTCACACTCAGATCCTTACTTGGCAGAGGACCTATCACATCAGCAGGGAGTTCTCAGTGTTTTCAATATCTCTGACGTCACTTTGTCAAGTGGAGACGCCAGCGTGTGTTGCATTCATTTGACAATCTGCTGCCTTCTTAGTCTTGGGATTGCTCCCAATGTTGCCTGTGACAATCAGGCCTTCCAACCACAGAACACAGTCACTGGAGTACTGCGAGGGGCACTCCCTCTCATGCACCTGCACACTGTTAGAGTAATCAGTCCACTCCCCTGCTCCGGTACTCAAGTGTACTTAGGCCAGTCACACCCTTCACTCCTGTCTTGTAAATCTCTTGTTAATCTTGTGTTGACAATTCCGAGCAATTCTGACCTTGATACTTTGTGTCAATTGTATGCTGTACATTGCACTACTGTACCTCGCCACCAGGCTCCTGTATGGTCATTGACTTAGTCACTGATCTGCAAATTTGCACTATTGTACTGTACTCCACTTAGGTTAGAATAGGTTATAGGGTTGAAACAGGTTTTATGTGCATTTAGGGTTAGTATAGTGTACTATTTATTGTTATCTGTAATTTAGGAAGTTTTAGTATTAGGGTTAGTATAGTTGATTATTTATTGCTATCTGTATATTTAGGCAGTTTCACTTATTTAAGCTCAGCAATAGATGTAAATTATGTTCTGTGTACTTATATGTTATGTTATGCCAGGTGCTTGCTTTGTCTTGTCTTAAGAATTTCAGTGCCCAGTCTAACCTTGTGTTGTTCTGTGTACCTGACAAATACAAAACTTGAACTTGAACAAGTGGGAATCAGATCTCACACTGCCATACAGCAGCTCGACTAAAAAAATCTTAGTCGACCAAGAGCATATCGACCAGAAAATCGACTAGTCGACTGAGTGGGGACAACCCTACTACTTACCTAATACGGCTCAGAGCTGTCCAGATATGCAAAACATCCCAACAAAAATGGTCTGGTTACATTCCCAAAGCTCCAACCTCGATAACCATGTAAAGTATTTAGTCCAAAACAATGTATTACCTCCATAAATAGCCTTGACCTCTTGTTGCATCATTCTGATTCTGAATTCTGATTGGGCAGTCACTCACGCACTCTCGCTCATCACAGGAATGCCATTGGAATATTTACCATCAGAGGAAATCAAGATGGCCACTACACTCTACTCACTATCTTTTGATTGACCCCTCATTTGACCCAATAGTAGCTTCCATGCCCTGGCCATAGCCTTCTAAAGCCAACCAGGTTGCTCCCAAAATCCGTGTTTCCTTTCCCCCCGCCCCCCACACACTCTTTCTAAGCTAACAACTCAAAGTGGCCTCATCTGGCTCTCAAATGAACTTGTTAGCCTTGTAGTAATGAAATTCAGCAAATGCTAATAACTAACATTATGGGTATCTAGTAGGGGAGTCAGGTGGCTGAGCGGTTAGGGAATCGGGCTATTAATCAGAAGGTTGCCAGTTCGATTCCCGGCCATGCAAAATGACGTTGTGTCCTTGGGAAAGGCACTTCACCCCTACTTGCGTCGGGGAATGTCCCTGTACTTACTGTAAGTCACTCTGGATAAGAGCGTCTGCTAAAATGACTAAATGTAAATAACGTAGGAAACAGCAGACAAATTAAGGCGCCATTATCATTTGCATGAATGTAGGAGGATTGGCAATTTGACTAGAATAGATGTAGAGGTTGTAGAGTAAAGAACTGTCATCACCAGCTGCATCACAAACACAGGTACCAAAACCACTGTGAAGGAGTGTCATCACCAGGTGCATCTATCTATAATTCCAGAAATCTGTGTGTGTCACTGACATCATCGCGGGCACTATACCCTATCTATAATTCAAGAAATCTGTATTTGTCTTAATACATCTTAATGACCGACTGCATCATGGGCATTGTGCACCAGTAGTAACTAATAGTATGACACATCCAATAACTGGTGTTTCAGAATGGCTGGTAGGTTTCATTTAACTGTGTATAACTCGAGACAGCTATCCACACAGACAAAAACTTCCCTCTGTATGCCTGCGCCTCATCCATTCATTTTATATAGCGAGGCAAGTTATCACTTACTTTTCAGTGTGAGAATTGCAAGGTGTGGCGTGTACGGTGGCCCTAAAGTGCAAAACACACCGACTGATATGAGTGCATCCCCCAAATGAAAACACTCCCCCCAAATACGAGTCAACTCCCCCAAAATAGGATTACTTTCTCACCTCCCCCCAATACAAAGACACGCTCCCCCAAATGGGAAACGACATTACATTAACTCAAAAACACATTACATTAACTCAAAACTGTAAGGGTTGGCACTACACTTTGTCGCTGAATGGATGCAGTAACTAACAAGAAATAAGAAATTGATCGACAGAAGTACAAAATGCAATAGCCTGACAGAGTTACGTGCACCAGGACATTTGTTTGGCTATCGAAGCATATAGCAAGTAGTAGGCTACTTATGCAAAAGTATAAATTGCGTGTGTAACGTAAAAATCGATAGCCAAACAACTATCCTGGTCCACGTAACTCAGTTCCTTAATGTTGATGTTAACTCTTAGTAAAAGGAGTCCTTCCCCCGCTCCTGTGCTTGCTTCAAAAGTGCACCAGCAGTTCCTGGCTGTGTGTCATAGTGCAATACCATAATGTGTGTGTGTGTGTGCGGTAATGTGATGTGTGTGCGTGCGTGCGGTAGTGTGATCACGTATGTTCATCCATTTTTGTGTGGATGCATCCTCGTGCAGCATCCTTGTGAGAACGCCAGCAGTCTGAATCTTACTGTCCTACAGCCTGGTGATGAACACAGGGTTTGGTCATGAGATGACAGGAAGGAAGGAGAAAGAGATAAGGAACATGTTAGAGGAGATGGAAGGATGGGGATGGACAAGAGGATGAAGAGAACAGGAAGAAGGAATACAAATCAGAGAGAGAGGCGAAGAGAGAGGATAGAGAGAGAAAGATGTCGAGAGTGAAGGATGTAAATCGATAAACAGAAGGAAAGAACAAATGATAGTGGAGAGAGTGGAGAGAGAGAGAAGGATAGAAGGCTAGAGACAGGACAGAGAAGAGATGAAAAAAGGATAGAGATATAGAGAGGATGGAGAGAAGGAGAGAGAGAGAAGGATAGATAGAGAAGGACATTGGGAAAGGGAAATAAAGAATAAATAGATAAAGCAAAGGAGACAGGGAGGCCTCTCTCCATGCCAGCCTGTGCCCTGCTGTCACCCATGTGTTCCCAAACCATGAGACGTGTGTGTGAGAGAGAAAAAGGCATGATGGGAAAGGTGACTCCACCAAAAACAAATGGGTGTTCAGTTTAAGGTGGACCTATGAGAATTCTTCTGAATGTGTGCATGTGTGTTTGTGCATGTGTGTCTGTGTGTAGTCCTAGACTTCTATAAATCGTGTCATTGGCAGCAGCAATAAGGATTCAAAAAGCTTCACTCTAAACCTCAGCATTTTTATTTCCACCCATGAATACACCGTTGTTTTGTAACTCTCCTCACCAGTGGCGTTTTTATATGTAAAAAAATGGTGGGAAAAAACTGTTTCAAAATAGAGGATACATACCAGTACAGCTACAAAACTCCCTCTTGCTACTGATGTGTTTATTTAACACATCAACAAACAGCGTGGCTCCACACAACACTTTTAACAACAGAGTGGCTTGCTTCTTCCAGGTGTTGAAGTACACAAACTGGAGAGAGAGAGACCTTCTTTTGTACAACGTAATTGCTCTCTCACACACATGAAAAATGACCCCTGTCATATTTACAAACCGAAATTTGAAATGCAACCAAGCTCAAAACCAATGTGCCTACAGGGCAGTACGCGAACAGCAATGAGCTCAACACCGCTAAAGGCCACAACGTAGCGGAAAGACTTTTTAGGGATACAGATCCGTTCTATGACAACAACCTTAATAGATAAGTGTGGACACACTGACACTCATCACCATCTATATCTATCGATCCAGACCAAAATTATGACCAATGCACGGACCAGCACCACAAAGGCAGGATGATAAAATATGCTTTCACTCACTAAGGCTGAGAGCTCACTTGAAGAAAAAGGTGCCTTCTTTTGTATGCTATCCGTTTTTTTCTTCAAAAACCACTCCACATTAAACCTGCGGTTACTTTTACCAGCAGTGCAGTTTGAGCGATGGCAATATCGTGGCTGATGGGCACCACCAAGTCGCTTTACTTAAACTTTCTCCTCCAAATTAAGGGTTTATAGGGTATATATAAGGGTATATAACCGGTGCTCAAGTATGAAATCCACTCGATTCATTTTCTCAAGTTATCTGGTGTTTGTAAAGCTAACAAGCTAGCTAAGACAATCTACCCTCCTCGCACTTCTTGCCGACTAATGTTCCCGCCAGACAGACAGACAGCCAATCAGGTCTCAAGTACGAAATGACGCTGGAGTGGGGCTACCGGCATCAAATTCATGTGATCCACATTACATTACATTCTGAGCATGCGTATTAATACTTTCCCATGTCCAATGTACATTGCATTGTGAGAGAGGGGCTAGCCCCACCAGAACCCCCACCTTCACGATTAGCCTATGCAGTTCTTTCTGTTGACAACAGGGGGCACTGCCCCACCTGCACCTAATGACCAGTCGCCACTGCTCCTCACAAACAAGTTTGTATTGTTCCCATCCCTAACCTCACACCATCAGTCACCTTGACTCCCCTCCCAGGGCAGCAGAGCCTCTGGCATGTCTGAGGGGATTCCAGAAGCAGGATGAATGTTCTCCCAGGGCTGAGGGTTCCCGTGGTGCTTCTCCATCGGGTTTTTCCCCACTGGCTTACTGCCACTCGCTGGCAGTCACAGATCAACAGACTTTGGCAAACCTGTCCTCCCTTTTAGCTCAAACAGTTTTGGTGATGGCAGGCGTGTACTTGATTGCATGCTGATGCCTGGACTTTCGGGTGCCAACATGATGTAGAAATAGACTGTTAAATGTTTTCTCAAATATTGTCAGTATTTTTGTGTCCTGCAGTTTGATAAAACTTAACTTCAGGGCCTGGTGTTTGTCTTACGTTCTGCAACCACACCGATTCTCTGTATTTCATCAACATTTGGTTCATTAGTTGGTTTATTTGTTTTCCAGTCAAAAGTCAAGGAGATAACACACACTCCCCATAACGTCACAGACTATTGCCTGTGATGCTCCTGTGATGCTTCCTGCCTGTGATGCTATGCTCCCAGAATAATCTATTCTACCAGCATGTAAATGAGTGCAGTACATGAGTGTGACCTGTGCATTTAAGTCTTCTGAAAGGGTACTTGTAGCTGTGGTAGTCTGCACCGTGGAGTGGCAATCTGTACAGTGGAACTAAGATCAGTAGATCATGTCTCACTGACAGCTAAGAGACGTGTGCTTTTGTGTCACGGCCAAAAACCTTCTGATTTAACCCCTCAGTTTTTCTACTAGGAAGCTTCTGATATCCTTGGTGTAATTCCCTGCCCATTTTAAAAGTGTCACAACACACCAATCATTCGACTCTCCTGCACAAAAAATGTGGCACAGATCATTAACAGCAAAATGGTGGAAGACTGGTGTGGGGGGTGGGTGGAATAGTGGTGTGGAGGGAAAGAGGGAGGGGTTGATTTATCTACAATATATCTGGCTTCATAGGTCACTGAGCAGAGACAGAGGGGCAATCTCAGTCCCCAGTATTCTGTGATAGCTTATAAACCGTGCCTTCCAAAGTCCTTCTCCCTGATGGAACAAGTGAGGGAGAGAGATAAAAATTGACAGAATTAAACTGTTTAGTAATGACCAGAGTGAAAGACAGTAATTACCTATGATGTAGAGAAGTAACTGGGTGGCTCGGTGAGAAACGGACAGATTGCGATGGAGCAAAGTGAGTGGAAGGTTACGAAGAGGAGAAAGAGGGGAAAGAGAGAGAGACAATAGGTTTGCAATGTAACCTGATGAGCTGCCATATGGAGCAGCACATTTATGAAGTCAGTCTGTGTACATGGAGGAGGGATGGAGGTGAGAGAGCAGGGTCAGAAAGAGAGGGATGGACATTGTGGTAGAGAGCAAGAAATGACCATGAGAAAAACATTTGCAGAGTTTACAAACAAATTGCTGCAAATCTCTTGGCTTTGTAGTGAATCGGCAAACAGCAAGTATTTACTAGAGGATCTTTCTGAAGACAGAGGTACTGTGCTCAAGCTTTGATCAAGCTTTAGTTTGGCGCAGGGAAGATCTATCTATTCACTGTATCTATCTGTCTGTCTATCTAGATATCTCTCTCCCTCTCGGTGTCCATTTTTCTTCTCCCTCCCTCCCTCCCTCCCTCCCTCCCTCCCTCCCTCCCTCCCTCCCTCCCTCCCTCCCTCCCTCCCTCCCTCCCTCCCTCCCTCCCTCCCTCCCTCCCTCCCTCCCTCCCTCCCTCCCTCCCTTCCACATCCATCTTCCTCTCTTTGTTCGGTACCTGCCCTGCTATCTCACCCTCCACTCAGACAACAGAGGAATGAAAACGAAAGAAATGACACCAGGAAAGAGTGAGCGCTCCCTGTTGGCATTCATCACTGGCTGTCCAGCATAACGCCGCCCTCTGCGGACTTCCCCCGCGCTCTCCAGAGAGAACCCTGTCACTTTCCATCACTCGCTGCTCCAAGGCGACGCCTCCTTGCTCCGGACAGATACTCCACGAGAGGCTGTCTGGCAGAGAAGCTTTGTTTTGGACGTGTTTCCCCCCTCCCTTCCTATCTGTTTGTCTCTCCTTCCCTCCTCTTTCAAGGAGCCAGCGAGACCCTTTTACTTGGTTAGCTTTTGCCAAGCCTTATGTTGTGTTTGTTTTAAAGAAGTGACATTGAGTGGCGGTGAGTTAGGAGGGTTGTGGGAGCATCCGGAAGTTGATGTGACTGGTTGAAGGGTGCTTTGAGCAAGCCAAAGGGGAGGCTAGTGTTAATTAAGGCTGGGTATCACATCTGACAGGGTAGCCTAGTACATGCCAGGGGAATGCTGTGAAGATATTCTCTCTCTCCCTCACTAACTTACATCCTCTCCTCCTATATACCGTCTCTCATGACCTCCACCACTTTTTATCTGATAGAATTTCCGCTCATCCCCCTCCCAACTTAATTTTCTTCCCTTATACAGTCTCTCTTGACTTAATATTCCCTTCCCTCCTCATTTAAACCACTCTGTCCTTCACTAAACCTTCAGAGTGCCAGCTTGTAGTTTTACTATTAGCCTAGCGAGCTGTCTCGGTTCTGGATCCATCCCAGTGTGTAACAGAGCAGCAGCAAGCTGGCCTCAGTCTATCAGTATCCAGTCTCTTTCAATGACTCTGAGGGTTACCGTGAACAAGATCAATAGTGGAGAGAGATATAACAAGGCCAGGGAGATAGGGAATGAATGAGGGGATTGGGCACAAATCCTCGCCCAGTGCTAAACAAGCGCAACATTGATTAGCAGTTTAATCCTGCTTATAGTAAACACCCTTAGAGAGGTTCAATCTGAAATAAATAAGTTCAACAGTAGCCATCCCCTGTCCCCCACCCGCCAACTTATGAGTATGAATCACAAAATGTAATGTTTCTTCATGTACTTATGTATTGTGTAAATACGTGTATCTCCTTCAAGTTCGTGTTAATGTAGGGAAACTGTATAGAGTGGGACATTGTTCCCCCAGCTGTAATTGAACAGATCTCTTTTGAAAAATAGATTTATTTCAATAATAACAACTTGTTTAAAGGCAATTAAAAGATGTTTCTCAAGGTTGTAACATCTGACCCAGCTGCAGCATAATATCTTTAAAGGGGTCATTGATTGCAGAACCGAATTTACCTTGTCACAGTTGAATACAGTGGGTAAAATGGACATACAGTGAACCCCTAAGTCCATTGACACCTCTTTCCTATGCAAATCTCACAATAAAAAAATGTAAAACAGTAGGTTTAGGCCAATTTTTGGGCTCTGGTCTGTACCTTTGTCACACCCCAAACTTTGCTGCGTGCTGCTCTGTGTACTTCCACGGAATTACAAAGATGAACTTTTTTCAAGGATATTGAAAATGAACTACGGTCGTAAATGCAGTGTTCCAGCCTGTACAGGGAATGCTGACACTTTTCAGAGTCTTCCCAAGGAACCAAACACTCGGGCTGTGATGTTGACTATGAGAAGATCCCTGTGCGGTTCGACCCTCAATTACACATTTGCTCAAACCATTTCACAGAGGACAGTTTTGAAAACCTGGGACAATGCAAAGCAGGATTTGCAATGAAGCTGTTGCTGAAAAGAGGTGTTGTTCCGACCTTATGTTCATCACAACCGCATAGGGTTGCCAACCGTCCCGAATTGTCCAGGACATCCCGAATTATGGGTGATTTAGATTTGTCCCGTTAGGGACAGCTCCAGTCCCGTATTCCAATCACAGCCTCACCGGACAATAGGCTAAGTACTACTGTAAACGCGCAAAAACTCTGGTGAGAGGTTGTGTGTGTGAACTGGCCACTGGTGAGGTGAGCGTTATTGTGTGTCAAAAGGAGAAACTTGTAATCAGGCATGAAAACGGGTCAGGGGTGAAAAAGGTGAGAAGGATATTACCCCTCTAAGGGGGTCCGGGTGCATGCTCCCCCATGAGAACAATTTAAATATTCCATATTTTAAAGCATCAATCTGATGCATTTTGAACTACTTTTTTTGCCAACCTGGGGAGAGCTGGAGAAACGTAACTTAAGCCATGAGTCAAAAATTATGAAGGCCCACAAACTTTTTGGGATGATTTGAGCGAAAAATAGTTTTTGGAGCTTGAAACAAACAAACATAGCCGTTTGTCCAATTGGTAAAATGTTGTCTAGTGAAGGTAATTACGTTTACGTTTCTTAGCCTGGTTTTCCATCTTTACATTGTCTCAAATAAGCTTTTGATCTGTCAGTGTCACTGTTGTGTGTAAGTGGCACTAAGGGCTGCATACGTTCATTTGGAATTTTCCACCGGAGCTTTAGCTAGCTGGCTAACGTTGGGTTCTCTCCTGCTGTGTTCAATGACTCAATTCATCAAGCTGTAACGCTAGCTAACGTTAGTTAAGTCTATGTCAACAGAGCTCCTGGGTAACTTAACTTAGATATACCAGAAAATATAAAAATGATTGAAACCATCATTCACCAAATTCAGTCAGGGAAATCGCCGAGGCCAGGAGTGCTTTCAGCGTCTGATGGTGGTCTGCACTGGTGATGCAAGGCCCTTCGCGTTAATATTTCCATGCACTCGCGCTCCCTTCTGACATGCGCACCTGTTCGCAGTTCACTGAATATGAATACCCCCCCCCCCCCCTCTTTGCTTTACGTAGGTCACCTATTTTGGTTTCAAAACAGAGAATTTTGCCGAAAGGTGAGGGATTTTCATGACTGTGTAATAATTGTCTTGACTATTAGTATGAACAAAACATCCAAGGGAGTAGCTATGGTTTGCCAAAATGACACAGAAATTACTAGGTTTATGGCTAATGAAAGCTTGCGATTTCCGTTATTGTTGGTCAACTGTTGGTGCGCGCGCATGTGCGTGTACGCACCTGGAAGAAAGTGTCCCCAGGGATTGAGAAAGTTGGCAGCCCTACAACTGCAAGCTGTAGACTAGTATGATGTTGTCGCTAAGAGTTATTAGCAATGCTAACGTATCCTGCCTGTATCCAGCAATGGTAGAATGTGTTTTGATGTGTTTTTGGCAATGGGGATGACGTTATTTCATGTTCCTGGCTGTGTTTCATTCAAAAAAATAACCTGTGTTGTCATGTAAATCTACAATTCAAGATGCATGTTTGTCCAGATCTATTTTTCAGCAAGATAGCTAGAGCTAACTGAAGCTGAGTTGAATCACGATAGTTTGTTTGCTAAACTGTAGTACTAACGTTACCCACCTAAGTCGATCCTGTTTGCTTTGACAAGAGAAGTGGAAACAACTTAGCCTGGTCCTAACCAGACTCTCGTACATTTCATTTGTACATAGAGTCTGGCCTCGCTCCATTGACAAGCGTTGACTTCCTTGTAGGCAGGAACTCTGTTAAAGTTTAAAACGATTAGATCTGACCAGAGCCACTCTGATCTGCCATAACCAATCGCTAGCGTTCGCCTTAGCCAATTCCTTCACCACTACTGTAACAAAGCTAGCTGCCATAGCTGGAAAATCAAACTGTTCCCGAACCCCCTTGGGGAGGAGGGCCACAACATCATGGCCACCAACAAAACTCAGCATTACTTGTTCTTGCTCCGGCTTTAGTTTATAGATATTCGGCAGTGTTGCCACAACGGACTGAATGGCTTTGCTTGCATCTTTCTCCGCCGCCATTACGGAACTACAACACAAACTAACGCACAACAACAACGTCATCGTTCTCAGCCACTCCCCCTGTTCGCTGATTTGCCGGTAGAAAATCAACCTGCAAAATCTGACTTACGTACCGAATGGCCTGACCGAGTACAGAGCAAAATCCAAATTGAGCGCAAGTACTTAGGAGGGCAGAGCCAGGCTAGAAACAACTAGCCAGCATAACATAATAATGTCAACTGATATCTAATCTGTTGAAAACATTGTGTAGACACAATAGATTTATTTGTACGTTTGTAGAAATGACAATGCAGCTTCACTCGTTGTAAACCAACCAATCAGCGCGCAGCTCATCTATATATTAATAAGCATACCATTAAAGGAGAAAACCTTGCGTTTTATTTTGGGGCTATTTCACTAGATGCATCAGGGCTCATAGAACAGCACCCGGGCCATTTTCAGCCTAACCAATGTTACATACCCTATTCGGAGAGGGAACAGTAAGGAACAGTGTGAAATACCCCCAAAAAACAGTCAATCACCCCTTTAAGGATTCATTTGCTTTCCTGTCTCAGGATGACACATTTAGTGACATCAAAGGGTGATTAGAGTGTCAAAATAGACTAAATAACAAAATAAATAAAAAAATTATGAGTATGAACGGACATTTCTGGTTCGGGTCAATGTTTTTTTAGTCAAGCTGTAGTCCAACACTGGCCTTGGATGAAGTGGCAGATTGTGGCCACAACAGGAGCCTGACACTGGGGATATTGGAGCCGCCAGCCCTCCTGGTGTCAAGCCAGGCTGGGTTTAGATTGGCTGACCTTCAGTGGGACAGAAAAATCTGCCAAAAAGACCCCTTTAATCAGGAATGGATTTAGAAGCAGCATCTTCAGGATGATTTTGTGGAAGCTGTGAGACAGACAAAGAGTTTAAAAATATTTCCAGTATCATACAGTTGCGGTCTGAATGTATAAGGTAGAGAATTATAATGTTCAATAACAGACCAACACCACCATTGTCACATGGGAATCTCCTCCCTCCCTCAGGTCTCTCTGGAAACCCTGTGGACCTGGAGAAGCGCCACACATCTTTTGGGAGGAACTTCATCCCCCCAAAGAAGGCCAAGACGTTCCTTCAGCTGGTGTGGGAGGCTCTTCAGGATGTCACCCTCATCATCCTGGAGATCGCTGCCATCATCTCCCTGGGCCTGTCCTTCTACCATCCCCCCGGGGGCGACAGCGAGCGTGAGTCCTGGCCTCTGCTTTAAGAATGGGCCAAACATTGTTGGCTGCAATTATAACATTGTTCCAAGTTTATTTAAGCATGGAGTAAAGGTTTCCAGCAGTGGGATATGTTTTTTTTTGCCTCTGGACAGTCCTACATAGGCTGTATAACAGAACAGACAACAGACAATCTTATATGAAATCACAAGGAATTTGGGTTTGGTTACAAAAACATCTTAATATTTACGTTGCCTGTCTACAGCCCCACCATCTGTCACCACTAATATATGCTTTAAGATTTAGGGTAAGTGTCTAGGGCAGTGGTTACATAAGGGGGGGGGGGGGAGTTATGCGTGGTGGTGGGGCTACTCACCTGCTGGTCTGGTGTGTGTGTACAGTGTGCGGCCAGGCGGCAGCGGGCGCTGAGGACGAGGGCGAAGCACAGGCGGGCTGGATTGAGGGCGCCGCCATCCTCTTCTCGGTTATCATTGTGGTGCTGGTGACTGCCTTCAACGACTGGTCCAAGGAGAAGCAGTTCCGGGGGCTGCAGAGCCGCATCGAGCAGGAGCAGAAGTTCACCGTCATCCGCAAAGGCCAGGTCATCCAGATCCCCGTGGCTGAGATCGTGGTGGGGGATATCGCCCAGATCAAATATGGTGAGATGAGACGCTCCAACACTGATACATATACAGGATATGGGTGGAAATGGTGTTTAAAGAGCAGCCAGAGACGTTCCTTGCATGAACACAGCCCTGGAGGGGGGCAGGAAGTGATCAGTTCCCCCACAACCAGGGTAGAGGGAGGACCTACATACCTAGGTCAGTCATGTACAGTTAGCGATATCAGGTCCAAAACGAGATGGAACACAACCTGGTATTGTCCACAGAGAGAGATACCAGATTAATCATTTAGCTAGAAACCCAATATATCAAGATCCCAACATCAAGTTTTTTAATCCAGTCAATAGGTTTTAGAAGTACAGGAAAAGGTTGGAGGTGTTTAGAACATAAGTAACTGATACTCAATATTGTTGATTGTCAGGTGACTTGCTGCCGGCGGATGGTATCCTGATACAAGGCAACGACCTGAAGATTGATGAGAGCTCTCTGACTGGCGAATCAGATCAAGTCAGGAAGTCCCTGGAGAAAGACCCGATGCTGCTGTCTGGTGAGATTCCCTGTTCAGTTTTATTTTGTCTCACTGTTACAGTTAGGTTACTCCCAATGTCAGTTTGCAACAACTGTAGAACTTCGGAGGGCATTGTGTAGTGTAGGATGACCTTTCTTGTGTTTTCTCCTCTTATTCATCCCTTGTCCCTGGTCTCTCTTTCTCAGGCACCCATGTGATGGAGGGCTCGGGCAGGATGTTGGTGTCGGCGGTGGGTCTCAACTCCCAGACGGGGATCATCTTCACTCTGCTGGGCGCCGGCGAGAGTGACGAGGAGAAGAAGGTCAAGAAAAGTAAGAGGCAAACGAAACACCAACCCAAAACACCAGTTAACCGTGGTCGTACCATGGTTGTACCATGGTCTTACCTTGGTTAAACTGAGGTTGTAACATTGTCGAGCAAAGCTTGGTCAACTTTTCATGGGTTTCTGTCTGTCACTGACAAGGTCTTGTGTGCAGCATGAGAATGGTTTTGGTTCTCTAAGGTTCTGTTGGGGGGGGGATGTACCCCCCAGCTAGGTTTGGACTAAGAGAAGATGAAGAAGCATGAGAAAAAGTCATCATCATTGGAGAAAAAGTTTATTTATATTTTTCCCTACAATGTAGAACTGTTTAAACATGGTTCCAATACCTCCAGCTCCTGAGACGTCTCTATGCATCTTAAAAAAGATCTAATCTTTCTTTGCTTTATCCTATTTTTATTTTGTACCTTGAACAAGAGGGTTTAAACAAGCTCTCCTTCTTAGGAGCATTTCTCTCTAATCGTCATTGAGGAAGCAGTAGTAGTTTGTCTCAACTATGCCCCATTGTCAAAAACCGCTACTATTCTCATTTTTCACTTTTTATGTCTCTCTACCTCATCAGATCTGTAGCACACATATTAAAACTCTTTGATATCAAATCCATGAAATCATAGATTGCGTGAAGATGCACAGTAACAGGAGATGGCATCTTTTAAATTTCTGAACTTCTTGGGGCACTGTGGTTCATGTTGGATTAAGGTTTATACAAGCCGTAGACATCCGTAGACATGATACAGCATGCTGTATGTCTCAGGCCAACTTAGAGGGTTTCTGGTTGCCTAAAGACCTATGTTACTTTTATTATTGTTTTCGGGCCGTACTAACCCTTAACCGTATATATATATATTTTTTTTTCTGTTTGTTAAGCGTTTTTCAGCTACAATTTCAGTTCTCCAGGCATTCATTCTAAGGGGGTTGAATGAGCCAACTCAGAGGTAGGAGAGGCAAATTTAAATGAACTGTCCATTGTAATTGGTTTCTCTCTATCTGCAACTATGAAACTAAATATCATGGTTGTATGTCAGTGAAATTATGGAGCACCATCACACTTACATTTATATCACAAATAGTTATATTAGTTTACTACTGTAAAAATGTAACCTTGTAAGAACATTTTTAAACAAGCCTATCCTGCCCAGAACTGATGGCAGCAATGAACATGATGTGTTTAGACTGGGTGTCGGCTGAAGCAAGGATATATGCCAGCTCAAAGCACACAGACACAAAACAGATTCTGCTGTCTTATGAAGCCCAGCACACTGACGGGGATGTCCTACACTTACAGAAAAACACACACACACACACACACATAGTAGAGATGAACTGTCTGAGGCCTAAGGCTGCAGGGCGATCTTCCACTTATCTGACAACTGCTGGTAACACATACACGTGCATGTGCCCTGCACTTGTACACAAATCCATTGCCAGGCACACACCTCCTGCTTTCACACAAACACATTGCACTCAGGCAGACATGAGAGAAACACCTGCTGGTGGTGTTTGGCAATCACAGAGAGACAGGCTTCAGGAGTGTGTCTGAGCTAGCTTGTCTAAGGGTGTCTACTCCTCCTACCACCCTCACCTAGTCCCTCACATACTCTACTACCGGTACCACAGTAAACTAATGATGGGTGCTTTGCGAAAAGAAACGGTGTTAGCCAGCTCTGTCCTCAGATGGCCTGTTCTTACCCCCACACGCACATGTATGTTTGTTTTGTTTTCGTTTTTTGTGTTCTTTTGGTTTATCTATGATTTTTTTTTTTTTACATTTAATTTAAGCCATGTTATCAGCATTCCGCACTTTTTCTCTGTCTGAACAGGTAAAAAACAAGGAACCCCCGAAAATCGCAACAAAGGTAACCCTTCCCTCCCTCCCTCCCTCTCTCGTTCCCTCCCTCCCTCCCCACCATTCAGCAGCAGTCTGGGAGTCTCGTGTCAGTCTCACCCGCTCTCTCTCTCTGTTTCACTCTCTCTCGCTTCTTCCCTCCGCCTGCTGAAAAGGGGAGGCTCTCTCGCTTTACCTGTGAAAAGGGTGCAACTCTCACCTAGCCTGTGACCAGCCCACCGAGCAGCTTCAGTGTTCAGTTGGGGGACAGCAGCACTAGTCCGGGAGTTCCCAGGGACACTCTGGGTTAGCTTTAGCAAGAGACGATGACCCGCACTAGTCTGACTTTGAAGGGCGGTGTGATTTGTGAACATCCATGCAGTGTGTGTTATGGGGCTTACCTGACCTCCTCCACAAGCTGTCTATCCCCCCACAGGCACACACACATGTACACACACACACCTCCCCCCAGCCTGGCGGGCCAGAGCATCTGCCACAAACAGAACGTCTCATGATCTCTGCTCTCCCCTGCTCTCCTACCCTGGTTTCTCCTTCTCTCCCAAACTCCCCTGCTCTCTTGCTCCGTCTAACTCTCTCCTCCTCTCTCTCCCCTCCTCTGGTGTCTTCTGCTGTCCTCCTCTCCCCTGTTGTCCTCTCCTCTCCCCTGGTCTCTCCTCTTCTCTTGTCCCCTCCTCCCCTCTCCCTTCATCCACTTTGTCCTCCCCCCTTTCCTCCCTCAGTGTTAGCCAAGTGCTAAACAGGGGTTTCTTCTGTTGTTCTCCAGATACAGCCGTAGCTGTGAATAAGTATGTTATTCCAGACACAGGAGAAAGGTTCTCCAGAACATATTCTCTACAGACAACATACAAATGGGTGGTCTGGGTTTGGTTGTGTCAAAAACTTCATTGTATGAGTAGAAGTTCTATACTTCAGGGTTCTTCATAGTCCTAAAGTGGAATTAGGTTTTCATTTGTATGCTAAACTTTGGCACCAGAAACAAAAATGGAAACGTTATCCATGTTATGTAGCAAATGTTACTCTGTGTAACATTGTTGGATGTCAAAGCTGCCATTAAGTGAGACTACCCCATCACACGCTCGCAGTGCGTTCCAAACACAAAGGAGTTCAGTCAGACCGCTTCATCAAGTCTCCAAAGTAAGACTAGAAAGTACCAGGGATAAGCCATGTAAATTTGTTCGTGTTTTTTTAGAAAGATTTTATTTAATTAACAGTAATGTCAGTTATTGTTGAGTTGTATGTTATTTTAAGTGTCTGGGATGTGGCTTTAAGTGGAAGTTGCACCCTTGTAGCATCAGTGGGCTGTTAACTGTTGTTCTGTTTCATCTACTGTTTTATCTCTTCCTTTAAACCGTTTTCTTTCTGTCCCTTGTTTCTCTGACTGGTGTTGCCTCTTTCTAGGGTGTTGCTCAGGACTTCATGCTGTCTTGTAAATCTTTACCTCACAATCACTGTTTGACCCTCTTTCTCTCTCTTTCTTCTTTCCTTCTCTCTCTTTCACTTTATAAAAAAATTTCTGGAGAGATTTTCCAGAGTTTTTCTACCTCCTTTTAGCTCTCACCCGCCCCCTCTTTATGTAGTGGTCGTATTTCAATTTGTTTTGTTCTGTTTGCTTTGTGTTGCTGGTTTTTAATTTGTCTGTTGGATGGTTGATTTTTTTGTGACACACTCGCCCCCCCACCCCTCTTCTTTGTCGTGGTTTCTTGGTGCTGGTCTGTTGAATGCTGTCCGTCAGTGGTCCGTCAGTCAGTCCAATCTCCCAGTCAGTGTGCCGCTGCTATGTGCCTTTGGTTCTTGTTCTGCTGGGTTTCTGTGTCCTGATTGGTGGATTGTTCCAGTGTTGCAGGTCCTTTATGTAGTTCTTTAAGCTGATGTTGAGTAAACCTTCACTGATCTCCGAGGGAATTTCCACTGTTACAGTAGCAGAGCTCACAACAAAATAAACAAAATACTGAATGAAACTGTCCACATCGTAACACTAACCCTCCTAGCTGACTCAGGACACTGTTAAGTTTCATTATATTGCCAGACATTACAGTGTATAGCCTATACTGTACATAAGTGTGCTTATGTTATTCAAACTTTGGAAATTCTACATAGGATCATGAACTGTTTGTATACACAAATAATGTCTGTACTATGTAGCCATTTATACAAGACACATGTAAATGTTTTTTGGTAGCATTTTCTAGTCCTCACACAAAACGTTGTTGCTGTGACGTAGAACATAAGGTACAAAAGCATTCCTACACATTTTCATCTATATCACTGATTGATATCACAGTGTCACAAAACACTGTTGACACTGTCTGAAGTGTTACTCATCGTATGACCAGGTGTGATGGCTAGCTAGCCAGGTATCATGCTGCATGCTCAGATGGAACACAACAGCACTGCAACTACAGACAGAGCTAGTCTGAGATGCTGATGGGATGTTTCTGTACGAAAAACAACGACACAGCCCTGCCCCCCTCTGCCACATACACACACAGGTACACTGAGGTGTAATACGTGACACCGGTTAATATGCAAATTGCTCAGTAGCGCCTGCGCGATGATATCAAACCTCTGAATGCACACAAGCACTTTACATAGACTTACAATGGACACACAGACATCACAAGGCGTTGCGCTGGCAATGTGCACACATATTTTTACTATGTGTCCACAGCGTGTGCATGTCGTGTACACTTCACCTGACATATGCCTCAAATACATAAGACCTACGCCTACATGAACACTACGTCTAACTGTTTGGTAGATATATAGGCATGCGCACAGGCAGGTGGGGCACACATAACACCTGCATGTGTGCATGCCTTATCAAATGAAATATGCACACATTTTGCCTGTTTATACGCACACCTAATTATCTATCAAACTATAAGGTGCAGTATTCATTCCGCGCTTGCTACAACTCGCCAGAGTAGCTTCCCCCATATCAGGTATGTGGTGAATGTTCTGTGTGCAGTTACTCTGACACTGATTACATCCAATAGTACACATACACTATATTACTATCTCAAATATTTATTTTGGATTGCGCTGTGGTGAATTCAATTTTGAATGACAAAATGTCTCTTTACTTGAGGGGTTAGTTTACAATTGAAAGCTGTTATTTTCTATGCCTTTTCTGGTGAAGTCTTTGTATGTGCTTATTTTTTGCAATAGTATTTTTTTCATAACTAACTGCTTGTCCTAAAAAAAACAACAACCACAAACTCAACTCAAATCTCATTCATTTATACCCTTTTTTTTTCCATGTCACCAGATTAGGTTTTAGCTATGAAAGTTCAAATACCCAAATATGCTTCATGTTGATGATTACTGCTGTGATTGTGGATCACCAGATCAGGATGTGTTTAGATGTTTCACCCTGTGGTGCTTCTGGAGCCGCTCTGGTCTGGAGGTTTCTGTCTTTTTGACCATAACTGAACCTTTGCCATCTCTGTTCTACTTTTCTACCCCTTCATCCCAAACTTGAACCTCTTCCCCCTTTTCTTGGAATGACTCGATCCCACACTGAAACTTTAACGTCCTGAAACCTGGACATAACCCCCTTCTCCACCTTTCCCCCACCAAACTCCTTCATGCCTCCTCCTCCCTCTCCCGAAAAACAACAACTTTATTTACTCATTCATTGACATTTGTCCATCCCCACCTCCTCCCTGCTCATCTCTCCCTCACATCTCTAATCATCCCATTGCCCCCCCCCCCCCCCACCGTACCCCTTTTCCCCCCTCCTCGCAGCTAAGACCCAGGATGGCATCGCCCTGGAGATCCAGCCCCTGAAGAGCGAGGAGGCGGCCGAATCGGAGGAGAAGGAGGAGAAGGAGGAGGTCAAGCAGGTGAAGAAAGTCCGGGTCACCAAGAAGGAGAAGTCCGTGCTGCAGGGCAAACTGACTAGGCTGGCCGTGCAGATTGGGAAGGCTGGTACGAGACATGGAGGCTCACACACACACACTCTCTCTCACACACACACAAAGACAAATGCACACAAAAACACACACTCACACAAACACCATACAAATTCTATAGTCTTTCAAAAAAGGAAAATAGTCCACCAACCTTTGCTGGTTTATGTCCGGGCCGCCCCTCCAGGTCTGATCATGTCGGCTGTGACGGTCATCATCCTCATCCTCTACTTCGTGGTGGACACCTTCGGCGTCCAGGGCCGCCCCTGGCTCAAGGAGTGCACACCCATCTACATCCAGTACTTTGTCAAGTTCTTCATCATTGGGGTGACGGTGCTGGTCGTGGCTGTACCTGAAGGCCTGCCCCTGGCTGTCACCATATCTCTGGCTTACTCTGTGAAGGTGAGCTACCACTCGCCGCAAACAACAGATACACAGATACAGTACAGATACAAAAAGATTCGACCACACTCATACAGACAGAAACACAGCTACGCTGGTGTAGGCTTTTTGTGTGTGGTATGAACTACTCTTGCATGATTGCTCATATTTTACAGTGGTCACACCGGGGGCCTCATTTACTAACAGGATTGCGCCCATTTCAGGCGTAAAATAGCAGTTAAAGACATAAAACCGTATTTACTTTTTTTACTGAGTAAAAACGCAGATTACCGCTGATGGGAGGGTATGAGGGAAAATGGGTGTGTGCTGCAAATAGATGGGAGGAGAGGTGTATTTCTTACTTGTAACATATTCCTGTTCGCTGAACCTTCTTTTTCTTTTCCTCGAGTCACCCATGGTGGCAGTAACATGCAGGCAATTTCTCCCGTCTTTTAACGGTGCGCTAATTAACACTAAAGGGCGGAGTAAGGCGCTGATTTCCCGACGAGGCTTTGGTTTGATAAATACCACGCAAAATGCGGAAATACACCGTGCGCTATTTGCGGTTGGGCAAAGGCGCAGATTAAGCTGCGGTTGCAATGTTAGTAAATAAGGCCCTGGGTGTTTTATTTCTGAACTGCCTCCTTATCTGTTTGTGCTGTTATTATTTGTCTGTGGAAAGCATCCTGAAGGCCCCTCGCTGTGTGGAAGAAGAGATCAGGCATAAGCGTGTGATTAGCCTGATGTGTTGAAGGCAGCTAGCGCTATCTTTGAGAGGAATGTTGTCTTTGAAATGTACGTGGTTACGCAACCAAATCATGTAATAGAAAGTCTCTCTCCCCCTTCCTTCTCTCCTCCACCTCTTCCATCCCTCCAGAAAATGATGAAGGACAACAACTTGGTGCGCCATCTGGATGCGTGTGAGACGATGGGCAATGCCACGGCTATCTGCTCCGACAAGACGGGCACACTGACCATGAACCGCATGACGGTGGTGCAGGCCTACATAGGAGACATGCACTACAAGAACGTTCCAGAGCCTGATGCCATCCCGCCAAGTATTCTGGAGCTGATGGTCAACAGCATCTCCATCAACTCAGCCTACACCACCAAGATCCTGGTGAGACTCGACACACACACATAAAGAGTAAATAAACACCAAAACCTCAAGTAATTGCAGAAGTGTTTTTTTGTATTATTTGGTAGTAAATACCAGCACATTTTGCCCCCTGTGATTAAAAACTTTTAATAAAAATTTATAAAAAAAGATTACTTTTTTTAGATACTCTGACGTATCATAAATAGGGCTCATGCATGGCACTAGCCTGACGTTGTCATACTCATAATTCTAGTCAGAATATGAGTCTGAGAACTCTCCGTTGGGCTTTGACTACGAGGCGTGTTTCAAACGAGCCTGGAAAACAAATGCCTCTTCGCTCAATTGGATAGATCTACAACCAATCAGAGCAACAGAGTTTAAACAGAAATTAAACTTTTACCGATTCCCGTAGGAAGGACGGCAAAAACATATTTTCCATCGACAAATGCCTTGATGCGTCTCTCTGTTCCTCTTTCAAAATTAATGCGCTGTCGATGTCTTCTAAAACAGACTCGATGGCAGAATTATAACATCCCAGATCTCCAGCGGTAGCCATGTTTGTTCAAAACAAATTCAACTTAAGCGCTCTTTTGTGTCGTGGGTGATTACGTTACTGTTGATCATCTGTCCATCATCGTATAAAGCCCGCCCTGGCAATTTCATTGGTTCGCCCAGATTCTGGTTTTCTGTAGTTGGTCCCCAATACGAGACCCTCCAGACCCAACTTCCCGACCAAATTTTTTTTTGGGCGGGGAGAAGTTGGGCTGGCAGCCAGGCTAGCATGGCACATGGTCGGGGTCAAAAATTATATTCATGAAAAATCCACACATTTTCACCAGAAGCCAACAATTTTTGGCGGGGGGTTCTTTACAGGAAAGTGATTCATATTGATTTAATTCCATTGTGATGATTGTTGAAGTGATGAATATTGATTGGGCTCTCAAATGAACATTTGCTCTTTTAATACATTTGACATTTTTTTTGTTTAGCACACATTTTTATCCAAAGCGATACACAAATGCATATAGAAAGTGCAGCAGAACATCAACAGTATTTTGGTGGTCCAGGAACAGTCTGTATTTACCAACCACTTTGCAAAGTAATCGCATCTCAGATCGCAGGCACGGTGAACAAAAAAAAGGATATCATCTTGATTCCGGTACCTGTAACTTAAAGTTAACAGAATTAAAATACTACAGTGCAAAACTAACAATTATATTGCTCAACTACAGTCTTATAATAAAGTATTAGTCACAATAGTGACTAATACAGTACAGCAGAAACATAAACATATTCTTAATGTATCAACAACTGGTCTCTATCTCTATCTATCTCTCTCTGACTCACACACACTCATGCACACACACACACACACGCACGCACACACACACACACACACACCCTTAAGCGAAGCCCCTGAGACACACACTCAGGTTTACTCTCTTCAGCAGAGGGCATCTCCCTAATAGGTGGACGTGGAACATGATGCTGGATGTGCAACTTGATCCCCTCATCAGCACATCAATACCACTCCACACAATCACATCAGGCTAAAGACCCCAGACCTTAAATAGCCCTGAGAACCAGTATATGTCTGTGAGTGTGTGTGTGTTTTTAAGAAAACTGTTTTCTATATGAAGGGTTATAGTATATATTGTATTTAAGCCATGTCGTTATAAGACTTAATTCACATACTTACTGGATCATATGCAAATCAAAGGTTAATTTTAAAGTTCTGTACCTGTAACATCTTTGCCACCCCCCTTCCTAACAAGGCCCTGACCTTTGACCCTTTGACCTCTCCAGTCTCCAGAGAAGGAGGGTGGTCTGCCTCGCCACGTCGGCAACAAGACAGAGTGCTCCCTATTGGGCCTGGTGCTGGCGCTGAAGAGGGACTACCAGCCAATCAGAGAGGAGATCCCAGAGGAGAAACTCTACAAGGTGTACACCTTCAACTCCTCCAGGAAGTCCATGAGCACCGTGCTAAAGAACGCAGATGGCAGCTTCCGCATGTACAGCAAAGGAGCCTCTGAGATCGTCCTGCGCAAGTACGGGGGATGGATGAAGAGAGGGTGAAGGATGATGGATGGATGAAGAAAGGATGGATGACGGATGTAATGGAGATGATGGATGTGGGGGATTGAGGATGAATGGATGGAAGAAAGGATGGATGATCGATGAAGAGAGGGTGAAGGATGAAGAGAGGATGGATGATTGATTGATGAAGAGAGGATGGATGAAGAGAGGGTGATGGACAAAGAGGATGGATGAAGAGAGGATGGATGATGGATGGATGAAGAGAGGATGGATGATGGATGAAGAGAGGGTGAAGGATTAAGAGAATGGATGATGGATGGATGAGGAGAGGATGGTTGATGGATGTGAGGGAGAACATGGATGTGGGAATTGAGGATGGATGATGGATGGATACTTCAGGATTGTTTTGAGCATGTAGTGGATTGTATGTACCTCCAAATGCTTGATCCTCTTTTCTTCCTATCCTCAAGCTCACTGCCCAACACCTTTATTTTCTTCTCCTCCTCCCTCTCTCCTCCCCTCTCCCCCACCTCCTCCTCTCCTCTTCAGGTGCTCCCGTGTTCTGGATACTCAGGGTGAGGCACGCATATTCAAGCCCAAGGACCGTGATGAGATGGTGAGCAAGGTGATCGAGCCCATGGCATGCGACGGCCTGCGGACCATCTGCGTTGCGTACAGAGACTTCCCGGCTGAGGGCGGCGAGCCTAACTGGGACGCGGAGAACGACATCCTCAACAATCTCACCTGCATCTGCGTGGTGGGCATCGAGGACCCAGTCAGGCCGGAGGTGAGCTGGGTGTTCTCCTGGGCTGGACCATCTGGGCTTCTACATCTCTGAACATGGGGCCCTTAGCACCACTAGCACTGATCATTGTAATCACTTTGTTAGAAAATTGTGGCAGAGTTGTGTTAAGAAAATAGAAAATAAGAAGAAGAAATAGTCTGCTCCACCAGTGGTGTGACATCTTATGGTTCTGAGATACATATTAGTCTCAGTCAGTTAAGAGGAGGAACACCAGACAAGAATAATGACCAGATCAACATTGCTACCAAATACAGTTATTACATTAACACATCCTATATATACAGCTTGATGGCTACAGAATACAGTTATTACATCAACATGTCCTCTTTATACAGCTTGTTGGTGACAGAATACCGTTTTACATCAACACATCCTCTATAAATATAAAGATAAATATAAAACCCTTTTTGAATGCATAAATGTCATAAGATCAGGCGAGGAGACACTTAATTCAATAAGAATCGCTGTAGACTTTGATGTAAAAGAACATTTCATGGAGATTGAATAGACTTTTTGTAATGTAGCTTCTACAGCTTTAGTCATCTTCTGATGGTGTCTAATCTAAGACCCACTGTCATCTAGTCATTTTCTGATGGTGTCTAATCTAAGATCCACTGTGGTCTAATGAACGATCCTTGCATGGATATGGGCAGGTTCATTTACCATTGAAAAGGATATTATTTTAATGCATCTTTACCTGATATCCATACAGTTTTTCTGTTAATTTCTATAGTTACTCTCTATATTATTAAATATATGTAAAAAAAAAATATAATAAATCCTAGAGTTTACATTTACAAACATGAAATCAGATGTTAATGTTCAAATGTTAGTGTTTTCCAAAGGCTAAGATGACAATAACAGTATTTTGTATCCTTGCACACATAAAATATCAGAGAAAAAATGCATACTCTTTTTTATTACATTACCCATCAAAATAATAATCTGTTTTGGGGAATCCCACCTGAAAATGTAATACATTCCTAACAATGTAATAAGAAATTACATTACCTGTAAAAATATTATTACAGTATTGTTCAGAAATGTTCGATCAAGTGAACTACATTTTCTGTAAATTAGTTAATTATTGGTGCCACAAACCTTATAAGCAGCTGTCACTCAAACTAACCTACGTTGCAGTTAGTGGGTTGTTGGCTCCTCAGAGATGCACCCAAAGCAAGTTGTTTGAGACCTCAGCACTTAGCTTTTTCAGTCAATGTCTTGTAATCCGCTTAAGAAATCACATTGGGATGAACAACTCTTAGGTCATCCTTCATGGCACATTGGAGAGTCCATTACATGAAATGCCATTAACAGTGTGATTCAAATTGCATGAATTGAATTTGCCCAATACTGAGGACAGCCCTTGTTAGTCAGTGTCATATGATATCACATCTGCTTTATAAGCCAGTCAGAGTTTCAATTGAGGTCTCTCTTGTCTAGACATTTGTGCAAGAGGCAAGAAAATTAACTGTTTTATGTTGAATATACAATAAACAAATCCAATTTCATGAAGAATACAGTTTCATTGAAGGTACAGCAAATTAAACCAAGGTTCAGTTAAAATGTCACTTAACCCCAACCCTAACCTTTGCTATTTGATGGATGGCTGTAAAATGGCTGCATTTCCAATCAAGCTTTCAAATAGCCCCATGGTATGCAACACCATGGATACGGCTAGCTCTGCCTTGATAGCCCACAACAACTGCTAGCATCCGATAGCTACAGGGAGTGTTGGGGGGGTCACAACAGCTCATCTCAAGAGCAGCTTAGTACACTCTCCTGTGACATGTCTCCGTCCACAGAACAAAACAAACTAAAACACACGGATAGAGTGGGCACACACAAAGGCACAAAAACACCCACTCCCATAAACTTAGTTCAACTCTATACTAGCTATATTTATTTTATTTTCCATTCCTTCGGTTGCTATAACAGTTAATTTAGCCATGATGAGACACTGATTAATCATCCAGTCCCCAGCTCCATCACCTGTTCCTGTCCATGACACACTGACAAATCACTAGAGATTTGAATGTCAGGCAGTAGATAACAGTGGATGGAAACAGCCCCCTGGCCAGGGGACGTCTCCACCAGTTAGCTCCCAGTAGGATGGAAAGGGCAGCTGAAAGACAGATAGCTGTCGTCTTTATGTATGGTAGCAGCCATCAAATTATCAGGCGCTTAAGATATAAATATTTTATCCCTGATCCTTTTTGTCAATAATTAGAGGACAATCTGACTATGTAATCTTTTGAAAGAAATTGAAAAATCGACCTCTTGTAGTTAGACTACTTCGATGCAACAAATGCATCATTATGCAAAGTGGCTGTGATGCTATCATGATATCTGGTCCGCGGGCCACTGGGGAGTGTATTTTGTGGGGAGTGTGTGTGATGGGGAGTTTGTGTGATGGGGAGTTTGTGTGATGGGGAGTGTGTGTGGTGGGGAGTGTGTGTGATGGGGAGTGTGTGTGATGGGGAGTGTGTGTGGTGGGGAGTGTGTGTGATGGGGAGTGTGTGTGATGGGGAGTGTGTGTGATGGGGAGTGTGTGTGGTGGGGAGTGTGTGTGGTGGGGAGTCTGTGTGGTGGGGAGTGTGTGTGGTGGGGAGTCTGTGTGGTGGGGAGTGTGTGTGGTGGGGAGTCTGTGTGGTGGGGAGTGTGTGTGGTGGGGAGTGTGTGTGGTGGGGAGTCTGTGTGGTGGGGAGTGTGTGTGGTGGGGAGTGTGTGTGGTGGGGAATGTGTGTGGTGAGTTTGAGAGACTTGTCAGGAAAGATGATGTGGCCTTTGTCAATCTGAGTGTGGTGTCGATCTGTGTGTGATGTTGTCTGGTAAGAGAGAGGATTCCATTGTGCACGTGTGTCTATGTGTGTGTGTGTGTGTGTGTGGATTGACAGGCATACTTGTATAGGGGCGTCCTAATGATCTATAAATAAGTGATTTGATTGGTCTAATGAGCAGTGATTCATCACATAGCTGAGGGTGGATAATTACTGAGGACTGCACAGGACAAGCACGCATGCACACACACACACAATCACAGGACACACACACATACACACTCGCTCAGCGGGTTGAGAGGTTGTGCCCGAGTGAGCAGAGGCTCTCAGGACCTACCGCTGACACACTGGCAGAGAGACAAGAATAACACTATCTCGGCTGAGATCGTCAGTGGCATAGAAGACACAGAGGGAGGGGTGGGGATTCATATATAGAACATCTTTTACAATATATTATCCGACCATTCTGGAAGGAATGAGTGGAGCCCAAATGTGTACTTGTTGAAGTGCCATCATTAGATGTAATATTTCACCCTTCCTGTCATAACACATTTCCTGTCTGTCGTCCAATCAGGTACCAGCAGCCATCACCAAATGCCAGAGGGCCGGGATCACCGTCCGCATGGTTACCGGGGACAACATCAACACTGCTCGCGCCATTGCAACCAAGTGTGGCATCTTGCTTCCTGGAGAGGACTTCCTGTGTTTGGAGGGCAAAGAGTTCAACCAACAGATCCGCAACGACCAGGGAGAGGTGACGCTGACTCAAATAGGTTTATTTTGAAAAGCGAAAGGCTTTAGACAATTTCCTTTTTTTTGAGGGAGAGATTAAAAAAAAGGGAGAAGTCTGCATGGAGAATTCAATAGAAAGTATTATTGAGATTCAGTTCAAGAGAACAGTTTGATGGTAGGATATATTGTAAGACCAAATTAAACAACATACTATGGGGGGATTTTTGCTGCTCAGTGAGGTAATAAGTGGAAAGGATCACCTTAAAAATGTGAGTTTCAGCTGGGAAGGTTACCTATAACAGGATGACACCATGTCCGCTTGGACTGTAGGTGGAGCAAGAGCGCCTGGACAAGGTGTGGCCCAAACTGCGTGTGCTGGCTCGCTCTTCCCCCACTGACAAACACACTCTGGTCAAAGGTAGGTGACTTGTTCAACACCATAGGTTGGGACGCTGTAAAGGTGTCAATAGAACAAGAATACAAGTGTATTCATCTTACAGTCTGTCTGGGGTTGGGTATTGCTTGAAATGTTTCAATGATGATACCTTTAATTCAATACAATTCTTTTTTCGATACGTTATATTATAGTAACCTTATAGGATTATTGGTCTATTACTTATCTATAAGTAATGAAACAAATAGCTTTAATTTGAAGGCATTTTCATAAATATCAGATTATCATATACACAGAACATTTATTTTCCTAATGTGTTGCAAACCTACCTAAAAGATGGAGATTTGACTGTTGAAAGGACGCAACCCCTTAACGATAAAGCGGGTTACTGCTAGGTAGCGTTTGTGTCTCCTTCCCTTACTCAGCTTAGCATTAACCAGTATTGCCAGATGCACAATAATTATCTGATTGTATCTAGTTATCTAATTACGCCCCCTGTATGATCAATAATGTCAAAAGTCCCATAATGTATGATAAATCAATCATTTTGTGACAATAACACAAATAGCACACACATACATACCAGGCTTTATTACGTCAACACAAACCCGCTCCAGCACTCTTCAAAGAGTAGTTTGTTTGATCTCTTCTGGGGGTAGCATTGATGGGTGGAGCATATGAAGGATATGAAGTGGTTTTGTATCTGTGGTTTGTCCTGACTCCTAGTTCATGGTTCTCTGCCTTCTAAGTGCAAATAAGTTTAAGTTATTATTATGATCCAGCAAGCTTAACCTCAAGCAAAAATTGGTTCAACCTAGTTATTGTGATGAGGGAAAATCTATAGGAAAGGCCTTTTTATCGAGTATGAACAGGATTAAGGGAAGTTAACTATATGTCCGAACGTTGCTGCTTTATTTATGTCAATTATGTCTTTGCGTAACCTCTTTGGAGTTCTGTCCTTCAAACACAGTCTTCTCCCTGTCTCACAGGGATCATTGACAGCACTGTCTTGGAAACACGACAGGTGGTCGCTGTGACGGGGGATGGGACCAACGATGGCCCCGCCCTCAAGAAAGCAGATGTCGGATTTGCAATGGTAAATCCACCTGCAGTTAGTCCTTTCACAATGTACACACAAGTAATTTCACCAAATACACACCGGTCGGTCCTTTCACCATACATTTACATTAAATCGTTTAGCAGACGCTCTTATCCAGAGCGACTTACGGTAAATACAGGGACATTCCCCCGAGGCAAAATATCTCTAATGATGCATCCTCCACCAAATCCCACCAAAATGTTATTGATTTATTTTAATATTCCCAGCAAATGAGGTTAGTTTCTGACACAAAATGGCTGTTGTACATTGGTAATGGGTATATTTAATGGTGGAGGATGAGCTAAAGCAACAGGATACAGATTTAACCTGAAAATCTATTTCTGAAATCAGTCGACTTTTCGGAGACACAATGTTCGTCACCTGAACAACCTTCGCACACCTGGGGTCCGTTCTTCATATGTTGCTTATTACATCCGAGATCAAATGACAAATCCAAGATGACATCAGTGTTTCTAATCATGATCTGGCTAACTAGGTTCTTCAAACACCCCTGTTGTTTATGATTAGTATTGCTGGATTGAGGTGTCTAGGATAATTGTGCGTTCTTGCATTGTTTTAAAAGGGGATATGTATCAATAGTGGAAACCTTGATCAGCAACTCTGTATTTGCTGCTCACTATGGCCAAAAAGAGCACCCAGTTTTTTCTGCAACAGAGAAAAACAGAGCAAAAACTATTGCTCAAAGGATACTCCAAATTTGAAGATTTTATCATAACGCCAGACAAAAATTTGCAGACAAATGTGTAAGCAGTGACAATGTTAGATGTTTTATCACTCATTACAGCACTTTGGCTAACAGCTGGTATTTTTAAATGCGCTTTATACATTTATTTGACTGACTATTTTATTTTAATAATTTAATAATTACTTTGTTTATCATCTTTAATGTAATTTAATTGTGCTTCCAACAAATTAATGATGTAATTGACACCCTTACGAGAACTGATTTATCTCAAAAAGTATAGTAGCCTATTGTGCTGCGCCAAAGGGTCCTGTCTATCACGCAATACGCGATTTAAGTCAAAAAGCAAATTTGACTTGCACCATCCAACAGGTTGCTGTCGAAAAACGGACAAAACATGGTTGTGACAGACTTCCTGTATCACGTCTGCTTATAAAGCCACAATCAAATCGTGTTTACTTAAAATAAGCCTGCTCCTGAGCAGTTTTAAGTTTATGAACCTGTTGCTATGACAGCAAGTCCAGGATGAGCGTCAAAGAACCTAACAATCCAAGATCATGACAAAACGTCAATAATCAAATCCAGCTAACTGAGTTAGCGACGTATGAAGAACGGACCCCTGGGGCCAAATGTACGAAGGCACGTATGCATGACAAGGGGCTCAGAAACATGTGTAAATGTGTTTTTACACAGAGTTTCAGATTTATGAGTACACATGTGGCGTGAAAATTTGTGTACCTTCAGGCACTTTAGAACTCATGCTACATTGTGTTTTGAGATGTGATACGGCGATGTGAGTTGCCGAAAGACAGAGAGAAACTGCATGTATTACAAATGACAGTTTTACTAGATCTACAATGGGAGTAAATTGTATAGGCTATCTACAAATTATGCCAATTATCTTGCTTTAGCCTATTTAGCCAAAAAGAACTTGTGAATTTGGGCTACAAACGAGTTATGCCAAAAGTTATATATATATTTGTCAAATACTATCGGCCATTGCCAATGGGAGATAAAAGCGAGTGGGAGTTCAGGGATCTTGTAGACTTCTTGGCCCACAATGATGACTGGTTGATAAATCAATATAAATATCTAAGAGCCATTCTTTTGTATCTCTGTACTGAGTGAGCTGGGTCCTGTGTTGGAATGCCCAACAATAGTCAAGCTAAAGTCAAGCACATCGATTGTAAAAGTGTTCTGCAACTGGGACTTTTCAGTGGGAGCTGGCAGACATGTCAGGGATAAGCCAATCCAGCCTCAGTCGTGTGATGCCCGAGGTGTGGGATGACACGATCCACCTGTCCCTTAGGTACATTAGATTCTCTTACCTCAGGCCAACATTAATACATAATTTGCAGCAACAAACGATTTCCCGAAAAGGCCACAATGGGTTGATTAATATATATTAATCATTAATATATTTTTGGTAAATCAAAAAAGGTCTTATTCTTTCAGTGTTCAAATGACTAGCAGCCTAAGGCCACCAAACAAGCGGCTCCTCCTATTTTACTAATTTAGATCTCCATTTCACATTCAATAAAGTTTATATTTTTCAGTCTTTTTTTTAGTTGCCTTAGCTATTTCTCATATAACCATGTAAGGTAAAATATTAGAGTTGATGGGGTGTGGACAGCGAGATTGTCTCGTGTGCACAATCACAATTTAAGTGGAATCTATGAATACAGACGTGTGACATCGGTCGTGTACACAATGTTCATAATTCTGAGAAAAAAGTTGCATACAGAGTTTTGCAGTTTTCTCCATATGCATACTTTTACGGATTCATTTAGTTTGATACATTTGACCCCTGGTCTGCTGTCTCCCCTTACAGGGTATAGCTGGTACCGACGTAGCCAAGGAGGCTTCAGACATCATCTTGACGGATGACAACTTCACCAGCATCGTGAAGGCTGTGATGTGGGGGAGGAACGTGTACGACAGCATCTCCAAGTTCCTGCAGTTCCAGCTCACTGTCAATGTGGTGGCTGTTATAGTGGCCTTTACAGGGGCCTGCATCACACAGGTAAGAGCCTCACCAGCTAACCCTAACCATCACCCTAACCCTCACTACCTCTGATCACCAATCAACAGCTACTGCTGTTGTCAACAGTCTGCTACTGTACCTACTCATTACTTCTTGGTGAAATTGGTATGTTGACTTAATCAACAGCCAACTCACTGATCGATCCATCTTATGACTCCTCTTCCCCATCCCACCCCTTCTTCTCTATCTCTCCCCCACCGCCCTCCTTGTCTCCCCCCCTGCAGGACTCCCCCCTCAAAGCGGTACAGATGCTGTGGGTGAACCTGATCATGGACACGCTGGCTTCCCTAGCCCTGGCCACCGAGCCCCCCACAGAGTCACTGCTCCTGAGGAGGCCCTACGGCCGCAACAAGCCTCTCATATCCCGCACTATGATGAAGAACATCCTGGGCCACGCCATCTACCAGCTCACCATCATCTTCACTCTGCTCTTCGCTGGTGAGTGGATACCATGGTTCAGATGGGCCATAGACATGTGGTTGATAGAACAGCTAGCTGTCCCAGTTACAGGAGTTTACTGGACATTGAGAATCTGTAGAGAGGTCTTGATATAAAACATGTTTCCTGTAGATGTAATCCATTTTATAAACACATTTTGTAGATTGAAGCCGTGGAAAACAATCCATATCAAAGCTTTTGACATCCAAATAATCAATGTCCCTGGTGGATATGTGCCTTCCCTATGTCAGACTTTCCAGTAGATAATTTAGTTGTGTTGACTTCAACCCAAGTTAAAGACGCCTGTTGGTTCTTCAACCCCATCAGGAGAAAAGATTTTTGATATTGACAGTGGTCGTAACACACCCCTCCACGCGCCGCCCTCGGAGCACTACACCATCGTGTTCAACGTGTTCGTCATGATGCAGCTCTTCAACGAGATCAACGCCAGGAAGATCCACGGGGAGAGGAATGTCTTCGAGGGAATCTATCGAAACCCGATCTTCTGCAGCGTGGTCCTGGGAACCTTCGTTCTGCAGGTGAACCAGTCAACACACACACACAACAGTGTCTCCAAACGGCAGACCTGTTGGTTATCGGAGGATTCTAGCCATATTGCTAACCAGCTAGCTTAGCGCAACATGTCTCCCAGCATGTCATGCAGTGGAGCGTGTCTCCCAGCGTGTCATGCAGTGTCATGCAGTGGAGCGTGTCTCCCAGCGTGTCATGCAGTGGAGCGTGTCTCCCAGCGTGTCATGCAGTGGAGAGTGTCTCCCAGCGTGTCATGCAGTAAAGAGTGTGTCCCAGCGTGTCATGCAGTGGAGAGTGTGTCCCAGCGTGTCATGCAGTGGAGAGTGTGTCCCAGCGTGTCATACAGTGGAGAGTGTCTCCCAGCGTGTCATGCAGTGGAGAGTGTCTCCCAGCGTGTCATGCAGTGGAGAGTGTCTCCCAGCGTGTCATGCAGTGTCATGCAGTGGAGCGTGTCTCCCAGCGTGTCATGTGGTGTCCCACACACCTCTACGGTCTCAGAGTTCTTCTGTGAAGTGGGAGGGGAAGACAGAACAGTGGGCTGCCTGGGTTAGGCTAACCCTAACCCTGGGTGAGCGCAGTGAGAACATTATATTTAACACAATTCAAGCTGTTTACTTAATATATATACTTTAGAGCTGTCAAACAATTAAAATATTTAATCGCGATTAATCGCATTAATGTCATAGTTAACTCGCGATTAATCTCAATTAATCGCACATTTGTATCTATTTTAAATGTCCCTTGATTTCTTTTTCATCCATTCTTTTTTCAAATTGTAATGCTCTTATCGACATGGAAAAGTGTTTCGGATTGCTTCGTGCAAATGTTTTTTTTTAATTGAAAACAACATTGCAATCGCCTGGCTTTGACGAGCAGGCGGAGAATTCGCATCAGCTGTGTGCTTGGCTGTGTGCCATCAAAATTATATTTTCGACTCCACGACGTGCTCCGATGATAGCTCATTCCCTCCGGCTCAGTTCACAACGACAGAACACACTGATCACTTTGGTCTTGTCAATGGAACCATTTGGCAACCTTTTAAAAGTAAACTTTCCATTCAGAATCTTATTGGCATCCATTTTGGCGTCTGGCGCTGGCAATCAACTCAAAACATAACGTTAGCCTACTACCAGAGAATGTCTAATATCCGTAAACGGGCTCTGCTACGACTGTTTAGCCGGCTCGCAAGCCCAAACAAGTGGTTGTGGCGTGCCTGTTGTTTTGTTTCCGGTCTAGCTAGATCTGGTGTGGTATTGTAGTTTTTCTAACGTCAGTGGTTGTTGCAACAGAATGTGAAAAAAACTACAAAGTTTGCTAGGTCAAAAAGAGCGTTAATCGCGCGATAAAAAAATTTACGCCGTTAATTTGGGTTTGCGTTAACGCCGTTAATAACGCGTTAAACTGACAGCACTAATATACTTAAATAGAATAGGATTTGTCCAACAAATCATTCAATTTGCAAGTGTACCAAACCAAAAGCCTAGTAACAACATAAATACAATAAAATAAATACAAATACGTGTATTGTTACACCCCTAGAACACATAGGAAAGATACCAAAAAACATGCATGTTGCACACACACTTGCAAACACACACATGCCACACTCAAACACTCATCTCATCTTTTGTCCTTCACTGTTTTGGCCAAGTTCTGACTTTGATGTTGGGGATAAACATGTGTTTCAGATCATCATTGTCCAGTTTGGTGGGAAGCCCTTCTCCTGCACGTCCTTGACAATTGACCAGTGGCTCTGGTGTGTGTTTATTGGTGTGGGAGAGCTGCTCTGGGGACAGGTAGGACACGTATACACACACACGCACACACACGTACACACGCAAGTTCACACAAACGTACACATACACACACTTTATGGGGTGTAATCAGTGTCAGCGTAACTGCACACAGAGCATTCGCCACATACCTGATACGGGGGAAGCTACTCTGGTGATTTGTAGCAAGTTTGTTAGTTAGTTGGTTTCCAGTCGCTCACAGTCTTAAACAAACAATCCATGGCTGGACTTCCATCCACTATGTTACAATTGTAAAAGGCAATAATCACCTACTAACAACACGAACATGGATGACATATTGACCCAAAGCAAGTACATTTTCGGACAACGAGTAGGGAAAACTGACTGCGCTTTTTGTGGATGTTCATCTTGGCAAAGAACACATTTGGAAACAAAAATCCCTTGATGTAGCCTAACCTATTCTAACCCATGCCTAAGCTCAAGTATGTGTGCGCAGATGTTGCTGTCAGTGTGCAAAGCACACGTCACCTGCCTGCGCAAACACAGAGATATCTATCAAACAGTTAGGCTGTACCAGTCAAAAGTTTGGACACATTTTCCCTTTGCATATTTACATTTAGTCATTTTAGCACACGCTCTTATCCAGAGCTACTTACAGTAAGTACAGGGACATTCCCCCGAAGCAAATAGGGTGAAGTGTCTTGCCCAAGGACACAACGTCACAACGTCGGTGGGGAATCGATCCAGCAACGTTCTGATTACTAGCCCGAATCCCTCACCGCTCAGCCATCTGACTCCCATATTAAACGGTGACACGTATTACACCTCCTACATGCACAAGCACACACACACACACACATACATATACAAAACAATACATGTTTAATATCTGTACATTACCCCTAGAACTCATATGCAGTTAGTGTTTAGGGAGGACAGATTGTGTGTGTGGAGACCTATGGCAGGTCCAGGTGAGGACGAGGCCTATAATAATAAATACAATCAAATCATTTGTATGCAGTTGTTTCTGTCACAACCATATCCATGGCAATTAGCATACATGAAAGCACTGTGTCCCACACTACCCTCACCCCTGAGGGCTGACGAACCCAGCACCCTCATACCTCTGTGCCCACACACACTGTTTCCTCGTCTAGAAGACACAGGGAAGGGAACGGTGGAGGGTGAGGGAGAGAGAGTAAAAGAAAGAAGGAGAGAGAGTTAGAGAAAGAGGGGGAGAGAGGGTTAGAGAAAGAGGGAGAGAGAGTTAGAGAAAGAGGGGGAGAGAGGGTTAGAGAAAGAGGGAGAGAGAGTTAGAGAAAGAGGGGGAGAGAGTTAGAGAAAGAGGGGGAGAAAGTTAGAAAAAGAGGGGGAGAGAGGGTTAGAGAAAGAGGGAGAGAGAGTTAGAGAAAGAGGGGGAGAGAGGGTTAGAGAAAGAGGGAGAGAGAGTTAGAGAAAGAGGGGGAGAGAGTTAGAGAAAGAGGAGGAGAGAGTTAGAGAAAGAGGGAGAGAGAGTTAGAGAAATAGGGGGAGAGAGGGTTAGAGAAAGAGGGAGAGAGAGATAGAGAAAGAGGGGGAGAAAGTTAGAGAACGAGGGGGAGAGAGTTAGAGAAAGGGGGGGAGAGAGTTAGAGAAAGAGGGGGAGAGAGTTAGAGAAAGAGGAGGAGAGAGTTAGAGAAAGAGGGAGAGAGAGTTAGAGAAAGAGGGGGAGAGGGGTTAGAGAAGAGGGAGAGAGAGTTAGAGAAAGAGGGGGAGAGAGAGTTAGAGAAAAATGCAGAGAGTTAGAGGGCGAGGGCGTTAAAGAGGGGGAGAGAGAGCTGCAGTATGTACGTGTGTACCGGTATATTGATTTAATAGTCAAACTTGTTCTTGTCTGTGTGTCCATATGGATGTGTGTCCTGTCTTTGTGTCCATTCTTGTATATGTTTGTGTCCGTTTGTGCGTTGGTGTGTCCTTATGTGTTCCTGCGCCCGTTTCCTTTCCTCCCCAGCTTATCTCGGCCATCCCCACCCACCACCTGAAGTTCCTAAAGGAGGCAGGTCACGGCACTACCAAGGAGGAGATCAAAGAGGAGGAGATGACGGAGGGAGCCGACGAAATCGACCACGCTGAGATGGAGCTCCGCAGGGGCCAGATCCTCTGGTTCCGAGGACTCAACCGCATTCAGACTCAGGTATGGTCCTGAACCTTGGCCGGGCGTGTGTATGGGGGATTGTGATGATCGTGTGGAGGTGCTGGGGTGTCCTCTCCAGGCTAGTTTGGCCCTGTCGGTACATATCGGATCTGCACAGTGGCTGAGACGCAGTCCAAGGCTTGGAGAGATTAAAATGTTATCTTCCTCCCCTCTGTTCTCCCTTTAGTTCTTGTCAACAGAAGAGTCCGCTGGACGAGTTCCTCTCTCCCCTCCTCCTCATCCACCCACTCTCTCTCTCCCTCAAAGCTAACTGTCATTGCTAACTGACTGTGCACGTGTGTGAATATAGTGCACTTGATGAATGTTTCCAGGTATGAAGACTGTCAGCTAAAAGGACTGACATGCCAGGATCACCATGTGCCACCTGGAAGGACATGAGGCTGTTGTTGCCAAGGGTTCAACAGCCTGAAGACTAGCTTGTTAGCTAGTTAGCAGAGCTTGCAACGGTGACAAAATAACACATTGACATGACATTGACATGACAACAATACCTGTTAAACCATCATTTGTTCTTGCTTTTACCCAACTGAAACATGACTACATGGTTTGGGTTTCTAAATCCATACGAGGTAATAACACATTATTCAAGTTGATTAGCAATAGATGTAGCTTTGGTATGGACATTAGATTTGTATTTAAAAAACTATTAGCAATTCACTTGAACCAACCTCATAATCAAGCTTACTGAATTGTTTGTGTTTTTAACTTTTAAAACGTGTCCTATTGTCCCTCCTCTTCTATTGAACTCTGTTTGAGATGTTCACAGTTCATCTAATTATGTTTAGGATATTGAAGAACCTAAACATAACATTGGGTCCATAACATTGGGAGTCCCAGTTCAGAGACACATTGTGCCGGAGAGGTTTAATTCTTTGAAAGAGTGCTGATCGTCTGCAGGTTATTCTAGGCCTGCTTCACACATACACATAAAACACATTTTACAATTAAGTATACTTACTGAATACAGCAGTGGTTCTCAGCCTTTCCCCCACTCACCCATGTCACTGACCCCGCATTGCCTCCTCCCATAAATGAATATGCAGATTGACTATAAATGCGCTCCTGAGGTCATTAATGTGTCTGAATTACCGTATTTCCCTTGAATAAACGCAGCTCCAAAAAATTTACGTTATTTAATAAACGCCGCAGCGTTTATTCGAAGAAATACGGTAAAATGGCTAAACACGCCAAAAAGAAAACATTCACAGACTGTGGGATTGAGGTTCTGACAACAGAGGTGGAAGCGAGAAAATGTGTCCTGTTTGGCGGCCTGTCATCAGGTATTAGCGTCAAAAGAAGTCGACGGAGTGGAAAACGGTCACTAATTGCGTGCTTTCTTTTTTACCTGTAGCACTTATTGTAGCTAAATATGCAAAAAAAGTTTTTCTCGTTTTTCTCCTCTAATAACAAATGTGTCCATTTTGATCCGTAACTTTTATAAGACTAAAAAACGCTACAGTATAAACATATGCGTTTCATACATTTTAATTCATTAAAAAACTAAAAGGAAAACTGAAAGTTTGGTATTTAAATGTGGGCGCATTGCTGGCTTCTCTTCCATGCATGACGGCCGCAGGTAGAGAACCAATTGTAAACTGTGTATTTTCTTACCTACTAACAGTGTGATAAAGGAAATATCCACACACTAAGCATGCACACTTACTACCTTTAATATCCTGGCAAACAACAAACACACACACCTAAAGGAAAGCCTGAAGGGAACACGCAGGGCTTGATTCCATTCTCCAGAAGTGCAAATGACGCCAGCACACAGAGTATCATGTACATACATTTGCAAACGTAGCGTTATTTGCGCCATGGCCAACCCGCAGATTGCGCACACTGTTATACTTCAGTTTACGTCGTATTTACGAAACATGCAGGTCATCGGGTAATCAGCAATAGTATGAACCTGCAGAGCCGCAGACCCAGAAAACTGCAGTTTCAGGACCGCAGTTGTAGGACCCTAGTTATGACGTGTCACTAGATTGCAACAAGATAGGCTATTTAAATGGTTTGGGAGAGACAAGAAACAAGGAAAACTGGGGAATTTGATCTTTCAGACATGGATATAATATATATACACAATAATAAACAATAACAATCGCAGTATCACATCCACCCACCCCTCCACCAAATACATCGCTCCATCCAACTAATCATTCCCTCCGCCCCATCAACCACTCTTGAGAGCAACATTTTGAATGATTTCTAGATTTTCGAGACCACCAAAAGACCAAAAAGAGTGCGACCAAAGCAGCATTCCCCACAAACAGTACTTTCTGTCTTCAACTTGGTTGTTAGTTGTATGTTTGGCAATCACTCATAGGTAAAAGCAGCTAATGTGAATCACGTGTGAATAGGCCTATGACGTATAAAACCACTCCGGTGTCGTGCAAAGTTGAAGTTAGCTAGCTAACGTTAACTTTATTGTCCAATTCAAGACACCAGAATTGTTTTATACATAAACACACGTGATTTAGATTAGTTACTTACACTTCCTCCTCTTCCTCTTGTTATAATTTAATGTCGAGCCGTAACCTACATTCACTACTGCAGGAAAATATTGATAATCTTGTTCCGGTCCATGGTTATGTCAGATAAAACGAGGTTCCTAGAACTGCGGTCCTGAAACTGCAGCTCTCCGGCTCTGCAGGTACATGCTACTCGTAATCAGCTCCTTTCTCCGCCCACTATACCGTACATTGCGTGCATTTAAACGCGTAATTGAATGGGCCTCCTTCTCTCTTTCTATCATGGATCAGCCACCAAAGTCAAAACAGCGATGACTGTTTGATATGATCCTGATGCCAATATTTGTAATGTAGCAAGGAGTTTAACAACTGCTGGAATGGAATTTGAACGCTAAGTCGGAGATTCGATGTAATCTTTGATTTCTTCCAGTAACTGTAATATTGCATGGCATAATCTGTAACGCGTAATGATTTTGTGTTCACTCAACTCAAAAAGTGTGATCCTTGTCTTTGTCTTGCTCGGGTTACGGCTGCCATTTCACCAGTAGGCATATGCGCATCCAGGTTAACGCCTGCTTTTAACAGGCGGTGAATTTTCACAGCAAAATAGAGGTGCACTTTCAAAGGCGTTTTTTGTACGTAACGCGGAATACATAATTAGGCGCACTTTACGCATCCCCTCCCATCTCTTTATAGGAAACTTCCCCCTTGACCCACCCGTGGATTTATATGCATGACACGGAAAAGCCAATTTTCAGTTCCTGCAACAGGCAGTCTGGGCTTTTACCTCAGTCCGGCATGTTTGTACATACCTCGCCATGCTTTCTTGCAAATTGCGAAAAAAATTCGCCTGAAGTGGGCGCAAAAGTGTTAGTACATGACATGAGGCCCAGAATGTCACACATGGTCATTCTTACACACACTAGCACACGCACACACACGTGAGCTGAGATCCACTCTCTCTCTAGATTTCACACTAGCATTCACTGGTTGACATGATAAAACAAACATGATGTACGTCTCTATTCAGTGTGAGCCTACCTATCTAATTAGTAGTTGTGGGAGTTTCCATGGAATACCTTTATCTTTCTCTTTCGCTCTTCACGTTTGTCAGAAAGGCCCATTTTCCCCAAAAAAAGTATGACTCGTTGCACCGTGTTTTTTTGTGAAGAGAGCTAGACCCACTGTGTGCGTGTATGTGTGTGTGGGAGGGTTGTGTTTTTGGCCCGTTAAGAGACAGCTGTACAGTTCTCGGAGTGGTGGGTGTGTGGGATTGTGGCTTGTGACTCCGCTGCCCTGTAGAGATCTTTCCGGAAGCAAGCATTTCTCTACATGTTAGTTTCTGTCTGTATGCACTGCCTGGTTGTGAGTGTGTGAGTTGTCTGTGTGTGTGGCTATGTTTATGTGTGCATGCCGCCCTCGCCTATCACCCTAACAGGGTTGAGTGTGTTCAGCGTGAGGATTAGTCCTGAGGCTATATCCATTATCTCCCTGTAGGCTTCATTAGCCATCTCCCTGTTTATTCAACGTCCTAACAAGGCATCGTCTACCCTGGAACCCCAAAGCGTCGGCAGCGACGGGTTTTTTAAGTGTGTTGTTATTTTCATGTAAACGTTTCAGGAACCCCCTCGGGTCAGGAGGAGTTCAGGTTATTTCTCTGCGCAATCCCTTTCTCTTCCTCTCTCTCATTTTCTCCCCCTCTCTCTCATTCTCTCTCTCTCTCTCTCTCTCTCTCTATGCCTCTGTGTATTTTCTCTCCATCCTGTCCATAGGGGGTGTACTGTACATTTTTTAAGATCATTCTTCTCAAGATAATAAGTCTGCTTTCTTCAAAGCCCACTGCAGTGCTTTAAGTCTTCTGTGTCTCTAGATCTGTTAATTCATTTGTGTGCACATCGGATAGTGTCAACTATTGATAAAACCCCTTGCATGTATGTTAATTAACTGAAATTGGGACATACTGAATGCAAGTTTTCACATGAGATATGAATGTCAGAACCTTCTCTCTGTCCCAGAAAAACGTTGTCTAGCTGTGTTTTCTTTAACTAATCTTTGTCACTTTGTGTTTCTCATTTGAATGTTGACTGTGTGGATTCTTCTAATGCAAATCTCTGTCTTATATCACTGGTCTTGATGATGGAATGAACACATGATTTATTGGGTGTAATTCACCACTTCAGGGTCAACATATTCCTATTTCAACAAATTTTATCTACTGTATATTTCCAGTTTTTATTGTCTTGATGAGGTGGTAGGTCTAGACCGTAGTGTGTGTATTTCCTTTCTGACCTGTGTTTGTCCTGTAAAGCCCTTGAACTAATTTCAAACTTTTCTTCTACTGTCGATGACGTTTTTCTCAGTCAGTCATGAGGGACCGCAAAGGCCCACAGATGATTTCTTCTCTTTGAAATGTGTTTCTGTGTCGCTTCTTTGCTCCCTGAATTGCCTCCCTGCCTCGATGCTCCACTTCCTTATCCCACACTACCCCTCCCTCCTTCCCCCTCCCCGAGGAAGGAAGTGCATTGAGGAGAGGCACTGGAGCACATTCTATCTCTCTCTCTGTCTTTCTCTTGCTCTCTCTCTAACACTCTCCAGGGAAGGGAAGGAAGGATGACGGAATGAGGATAAAGGGAGAGGAAGAGATGTAGAAAGGGGCAACCTAATTAGGTCCTTATCCCTTCCTTCCCTCTCCTCCTCCTCGCCCTCTCCCCTCCCCCTTTTCTAATCCCAGTGTTTTTTTGTGTGATTCTTTTGGTATTTGTGTCGAAACACGCCTGGTTAGTCAAACATTGAGGAAATAATTGCCACAAGAACTTCTTCACACCTCCGAGATTATCAGCAGCTAAGGGACAAGCCTCTTTTCATTCTCTCTCTTTTCATTCTCTCTCCCTTCTATACTAGTACTAATGTTTCCTCTCTTTCAGTGGATTGACCTCTCTTCCTCCCTCTCCCTACTACACCCCCACCCCTCTTCAGACTTTATGGGGATCTTGCCTTTTAAAATTATATTTAATATTGGCTGTTTCTGTTCTGCCCACAGCAGCTTCTGTCTCTCTTATATTCTCTCTTTGTCCCTCACTCCTCCCTTTTTATCTCTCACTCACCTCCTCCTCTCTCCCCATCTCTGCTCTCACTCATCTTCGCTATCTTGCCCTTTATCTTTCTCTTTTCTTCTCTCTTTCTGTCTCTTTCCACCTCCCCCTCTCTCTTTCTTTCTCTCCCCTTCCATCATTCTCTCTCCCTGCCTCTCTCCCTGTCTTTATCCCTCCCTTTCTCCCTCTCCCCCCCATGTTCATCCTCTCCTGTCTCTCTCTCCCTCCCACCCCTGTGTTCAGTTTCTCTTGTCTCTCTAACTGTGCCCCTGTGTGTGTCTATGCAGATGGACGTGGTCTACACGTTTCAGACAGGCCAGGCTCCCGTGCCTGGAGCTCTGCGTCGCCAGCCCTCAGTGGTCAGCCAGCACAACGACACCGCCAAAACTGTCTCTAGCCCCACCCACGTAGGGCTTAGCTCCTCCTCCCTGTCCGCCACCAACTCTGCTGGGGCCCCGCCCCTCCCCGCCTCTTCCGCCGTCGCTTCCTCCTCCACCATGGCAGGCAGTGAGTGCGGTCGCCACAGCGACCCCCATTAACAAACGCTTTGAAGGTTTTTTGTTTGTTTTTTTGCGATGGGAATGCTGCATGACTGGGTACTACCGACCTAGTGTGATGATGACGGACGCTCTGTTAGCCACTCTTATCCTTCTCTCTGTGTGTCTTTGTCTCAACTCTTCCTGCCTTCTCTTTCTCCCATAATTTCTCTCTGGTTTCCTTTTTTCTCACCTCTTATGTTTCTCTTTTGCTTCTCCTTCTTCCCCACTATGCATCTCTCTGTGATTTTTTCTCTCGACTCAACTGTCCTGAATTCGTTTTCTCTCTCTATTTTGCACTTGTTTTCTCACCCCTGCCTTCAGAGACAGACATTCCTTATGCATCCCAGATCCACTCTGCATCTCTCCTAAACACCGTTTCCCAGTGCATTGTGGGGGTTTGAGTTCTTCTGGAAGTGTGCTTCTCTCCAGCTGTCTGCATGACCTAACCCTCGTGAGATCTCAGATAAAAATGTCAAATGTACGGATGTAACAGGGATGAGAAACATCATTCCTATTCCTCTCCATTAATCTGGAATAATTCTTCCCCATGCTCATTGACCCTGACAGTCAACAGACTGGGTAGGGCGGTAATTGGACTGGGTTAATCTCTTTGGGATTCTAATCTGTAGTTTGAGCGGGGTGAGGGGACAGGATCTATCTTCCAGGACCTGGGGTTCCTCACGACGGTTAACGGCAAAGGGTTAACTCTGTCTCAAATAACCACAACGTCATTCTTTCCCATTACCTGAGCTGCCTGAACTATATCAGTGTGTGCGTGCCTGCATGTGTGCACGTGCGTGTGGATGATGGTAGGGGGTGTGTGTGTGTGCGTGTGTGTGTGTGTGTGTGTGGAGGGGGAGTGTATCTGTGATCCTATCTGTATGTGTGTGTGCAGGGGGAGTGTATCTGTGATCCTATCTGTGTGTGTGTGTGTGTGTGTGTGTGGAAGGGGGGTGTATCTGTGATCCTATCTGTGTGTGTTTTGTAACTCTTATATGGCTGTCATCCTCTGACCTGGCCACCAGGAAGCAGGATATTACCCCGCTCACCGCCAAGCCCACACTAAGGACACACGCAGTACTTCATAATGTACTCATTACCTTCACAGTCCTCTGGGCCGTAGTCAATCATCTCCACCTCCCTACCACACAGTGGATCCATTATGGCTTAATGTAGTCTGTGAAGTGTGTCTGGGTTCTTCATGCGTATGCTTGCTTACTTGTGTGGGTCGCGTGTGTGTCTATGATGAAAGAAGTCACTAGAGAGTTACTCTGTGTGTCTGTGTTTGTGAGAGAGAGTGCAAAAGAGAGAGTGCGAGAGAGTAACAGAGGGACAGAGAGAGTGTGAACGACCTGGGGAAGCATGGTTATCACAGTAGTAATGGAGTCATTTGTTTAACTAGTGTCCTGAGAGAATCTGTTAGTCATGGTTTATGAAGATCAACTGGATCAACTGTACTCATAAAACTGAAACTGATGTGCTGACTAAACATTCATCCGTTCCTCAGCCTCTCGTTCTGTAGCGCTTCCTGAGAGGAGGGCAGGATAATGACCTTGCTATGCGCTAAAGGGAAGGAGAGAGGGGAGTGGCTTCAACAATCCAACACAGTCACACAGTAGTGTGGCTCTTTCAAGTAAGAGCCGCTTGGGGCAGGGTTAACATGACCAACAAGACGAACAGAATCCTTTGACAGCCATTGCTTTAAGTTTTTCATATTTCAGCTAAACGGTACTTGTAAATCAGCATCTGAACAAAAATGTAACGAAAAGTGGGCAGTGTAGTTGCTGAAAATGTGCTTATTTTATTGATGAAACTGCTAATTTGTAAATTTGCCCCGACTTTTCGATAACCTAGCTAGCATCACAGTGCAGACACTAGTTGCTGCATTTTATCATACATCCTATCAAATGAGTGAAATGACAAACACAAATGTTATGAGCTATTGAGCCTATATTTAACACAAATGTAATACAAAAGCACTATACATCAAAAGTTTATAAAATGTTGCCCCGATAATGCCTGTGTTGTCATATTGCTGTGAGTCCAGGGTATGCGCAATAGCCAAGAAAACACTCATTCCAACCTCGCATTTTGAGCGTTCTTCGGATTGATAAACAGCCTGTAGACAGGCTCTGCTTGGTGTTTGGCGCTGCCGCGCAAGCGTGGCTGGGAAAGATGAGACGTATACAGTGACGTAATGACGTGGCTCTGTGGTGGCTCTTTAGCCCGTGGAAAAGCAAACCGGTTCTTAGAAGGCTCGCAAATTGAACCAGTTCCGAACCGGCTCTAGCACAAGCTCCAAACTAACTCCCGTTTCCCTTTGGTGGAAAAGGGGGTATGAGTCACACACACACAGTCACGCACATACACAGTCAGTCACACAGACAAGCAGCATCTGCCCAGCAACAGTGTCTCTCAGAAACACACACAGCTGCATGTATAGATACACACACAGACCAAAGACAGATGCTGCAAGCCCCTCTCTCACACCCTATCTACGTATCACCCTCTGTTTCTGTCTTTCCCTCTATACCTCTGTTTCTCTCTTTCCCTCTCTTTTCTTTTTTTTTGTCTTTCCTTCTCTTCCTCTCCCTCTCTACCTCTCTTTTTCTCCTTCTCTCTTTCTTTTTCATAAAGAATTCAAAAACTTTCTCACCCCTCCACATGCATCCACTACCCCTTTTTCCCTCCTTCTGGCCTTTTCTCTCCATTTTCATCAACAGTGTCATCTGCTTTGCTCCTCTATCTCCCTCATTCTTATTATTCAAGAAGGACCTATGACTCACTGTGTGTGTGAGTGTGCCGGAGAGTGTGTTTTTATTTATTTGATTATATTGCTCACATCTTGGCAGACAAGGCTAGCAGCGCTATCTCCATGACAGCTTTTGCATCGTACTCAGTTTTTAACCCAAAGGGATGATAACGAGAAAAGATAAAAGAAAACACAAGCTTTTTTCTTTTCTTCGACAAGTCTTTCTGTGAAGGCTTAGTGAACGTGACTGGGGCTTAGGTCTCAAATGAAATGAGGGCGACAGACGGACAGAAGATCCCGAGCATGACGCCCCAGCTGTATAGAGATTGTTAGAAGGTTCCTCGTGTTGGAGAGCAAATTGATGTTTTGGGTTTTGGTTTCACGACACAGCTAAGTCTGAGAAGACAGGACATGAGGACTTGACGTGCCCAGGCACGTCCTCACACCTATCATGTCAGCTAAAACGTTCCAGCTTTCTCCTGTTCAGTCCTGGTGAAGATCTTGTAACACGTAGGCAGAGGCCATACCGTAGGGATCTGGGTTTGTCCCAATACTCTTTTGGAGCTAGGGGTAGGGCTAAGACGAAGGGGTATACACCCCTTAAAACCAAGTAAGATCGGGAGCTTACTTGAAAACTAGGGCTATGTGAATACTGCGCGACCGGCAACGATGGCGGCCAAATCATCCAGAGAGTCCGATAAATGTAATATTTCCGGCTTAATGAATTTATAAAAATATTATGACAGTCTTGTTTTGTGGTATACACAGTCCTGTACATATATATTTGCAACCGTTTTCCTAATTGAAACCTTTCTAAAACAGTTTCGCTAGTTTGGTACGCTAATGTTGCAGTGCTGATTTGCACAACAGTCCCGCATTTCTGACTAGCATGTCTTCAGTTTTAAGTAAACTCAATTAGTAGCGAATTTCGTTTGATATTGGTGCATAACACTACTTGCTTTGGAGATATCGATACGTGCTAGATGACGTACCCGTAACCAAGTGGCGTCCCATTTCTTAGGGATATGTAGCCTTTACCCCTCAGTTTCGAAGGCTAGGGGTAAGGGGAAGTATTGGGTTTTGGCCTAAGTCTTTTTGAGAGAATGCTGGGGAGCACGGGGAGTTTGAGATACAGTGTGTGTGTGTACCGCTATGTGTGGGTAAGTGTGTGTGTGCGCGTAGTTATGATTGTGTGTCTTAAGAGTTTTTGTTAGTGTGCCTGTGCATTGTGGGTTTTGCCATGTGTTTGTCTCTACATAAGCATTTACCAAAGTGCATATCATCCTTCTTCCCTACTTCCTCTCAGCCTCCCTCATTCGTTCATGACAGTCCCCTCTTATTTCCACCAAATGTCCACCAACCTGGCATCCCTGTAGTTGCCAAACACCTACAACTGCTGCCGTCCTTCTCTGTATTCAGTGTGTTTGTATGCTGCCAGCTATCTTGCTGTGCCTGTGTGTGGGCTCACAGTGTTGGTGTGCTTCCTACCGTTCTAGTGAAGAAATGTTGCCTACTGCCAGTAGCATTAGACGGGTGTGTTTGTGTTAGATTTTTTTGTGTGTTCATTTGCGTCTCTGTGTGTTGTTTGTGTCTGTTTCCCTGTGTGTGTGTATGTGCTGTGGAATTTGTTGTGATCTGTGATTGTGTTCCCACTTCATATTAGAACCCTCTCACTATGCTTTTTTACGGTACTGATTCATATTGAGTTTTCTCTTATCTTACTTATTTTGTTGTTGACAGTAATCATTGTTTCACATTCACTCAACTCAAGATCTTGTGTGCATTTAATGTACTATGGAGTTTTGTCTGTCTTAGTTACTGCATCATCCATGCACCCCCACCTCCCATCTGCAATGAGCCCAGTGTTTTATGTTGACTTGTTTTTGTTTTTGCCTTCTCCTAGCAGCATCCTCAACTCTCCTCCGTCGGTCCCCATGTGTGTGGTATTTTGTGTGTGTGTGTTTTACCTGGTGTATGGTTTGAGGTACGGAGTGAGTTACGGAAACACCCAGAATCCTTCACTTCTCAACATGAAACCACTGATCACCTTTTGTCCCCCTGACAGAGTTACCTCCCCATACGCCACTGCCTGCCTCCTCCTCCTCATCACACTCCCATGTGCTGACAGCTGCCTCCTGTGTCTGTGTACTGACTCTCTCCTTTCCCCTCCTCCAGATTAAGGTGGTGAACGCGTTCCGCAGCTCCCTGTACGAGGGAATAGAGAACCCAGAATCCCGCAGTTCCATCCATAACTTCATGGCCCACCCCGAATTTGTTCCCCTGTCGGAGGAGGAGGCCCGCGCGCCCCCCATTGAGGAGGTCAGCACGGAAATGGAGGCCGTCCCCAGTTCCTCCTCTTCAGGGGGCGGCCAGGCCCCCGACGCCTCCCTCCGCAACCACGAGACCTCCGTCTAACCTCTTCCCCCCATCAGCCCTGCTGGCTGACATCAGACATCTACCCCACCCACTTGCACCTCCAGCTGTGGTGGTCAGCCACAGCGTGTCACATCACAATCACAGAATCATTCCATAAATACTGACCCTCCCACACACCTTTACACATACACTCAACGGTGGGTCCCATGTATCGCCTAGAACCCCCCCTCCCCCTCCCCCTCCACACAAACACCTTTACCCCCGGTCCACCCCCCCTGCCACCAACAGCCACAGCCTACCTGGGTGGCTTGCACTGACTGGTTCTAGTGTTCCTGTAAATGTGTGCAGCAGACTGACATGCAGGGCATCCAATCACATCACTTTAAACTCACAAATGACTGGGTCCACCACCCCTCCACCAATTTGTCTTGGTTTGACAGCTTGTTCTTCATGTTTCCTTTCTAATCTAGGTTTCTCCTGTAATCCTTGATGTTTTCTGTTTTGATTTGAAACTCTCCCGAGAACTGAACTGCAGCATGTTATCTATCGTTCTGTACTTGCCTCTATCGTGTATACGCTTAATGACTTTTAAGGTGTTGTTTATCTTCCTGTATGTAAATATGCTTTGATTCTTCAATACAGCTTTAAAGTTTATTGGGCGAATGTCATTTTAAGAGTTCTCAGTTACTTAGCCATGCCTTTCCTTTCATTTATTGTTATTGTAAGAGTACATTGTGAATTTATTTTATTTCATGATATTTTTGTAATGTGTATTAATGGAGAATTTAGCTCAATAATAAGAGTACTTCCTTATGAGTCAGAGACACTACAGGCTTGAGGTCATTGTCTCGCCATATTTTCGCCTTCAGAATGTCTGAAGACACGTGTTCTTCTTTAGGGCCCCTCGAGATTTACTGTGTTTAGGAAGGACAGTGCCAAGGAATCAACTCATCTAGTTAGGCTCCTGTCTGCCATTACAGGCAACGGGCATAAAAGGAACATTCATCTGCCCTCATCTCATTCAGGCAGACTTCTGGTTCTCTATAGCTCCTTGCCAGTAAGCCTGACAGTGCACTATACTGCCTCAATATTGAGTACGAAAACTACCATCTAAGTGAATTGAGCGATATTGAAATTTTTTCCACAGATACCCCTCCCCCATTGTAGAATGCATGTTGTATCCCAGTTGATTGGCATGGGATTGTTGATCGGGATTTTAGGAACAGTTATCAAGGAACTCACTTTAGGCGGGGACAGTTATGGAAAAAGGTAGTCATTTTGCTTTAGGTTGTCATTCGTTTAGATGAGAGAAAAATCTGTACGTGCCACCGGTACAAAGATACTTTGTAGCCATCGGTGCTGGCTATCTAACCCGCCGGACGCCTCTACGTCTGAGTGTCATTATCGAACCTCACTGTGTTAGCCTTGGCGAGTGACACGGGAGACTATTGATCTCTCCTGTGCCTCAAGGATAACAATCAGCATCCCAGGTCTAAATCCAATATCACCCCTCCCTCTTTTCCTATTTGTCCCTCCTCTCTGCTAGTGCAGGGACATAGCACATCTCCAGCACACCTGGCCTCTAGCACCACAGCCTCAGATAACTGCCATACAAAGAAACAAGAGCTGTTCTGGAGGAGTCCTAAAGCTAGGGGTATCTAGTAGAAAAACGCTGTCCTGCCCACCAGTGGTGTGTAGTGCAGCTGGAGGAGCTCATTTAGATCATGCTGTCAGACCCAGTAAAGTAATACAACTGCCATAATTCAACCCTCTTTTGTCATAACTAGGTTGTGTCTCTACACAAGCCTCCTCTAACAAACCTCTTCTACTTAAATCAGAGCCATATTTTATAGGTTGTTGGTTTGTACCCCATTGTTTATGAGGTTTATTTTTTACCTTTGACCCTCCCCCTTTCCAACTGTGGCCCCAACCCTAATTCCCCCATGACCAAATAGGAAGACAAAACTAAAGTTGCCACTGCCGAGAAATCTAGTTAAAGGACCACTACGATGTTTACAGAGCTGAGCCAGCAGACCTGCCTGCTGTTCTTCCTTGATGAGTCCCTTTCATGAGTCTTAAACTAATAGGGAAGCTTATTTGCATGGATTTCATATAAAACTCAATATTCTGTTAATTTTTTTACAATTATTCTGTATTTTTATATTTAGTACTTTTTAATATTTTTGAAATATATGAATATATATGTATATGTGTGTATATATATATACATATATAGGCTAAAGAGTATGGTGACAGTACATTACATGAGTGAGAGGAATCTTCAGTGGAGTATGTCGTTTTCCAGTTCTACAAATATTCTTGCCACATTTCTAAACCTACATTTTGTTGTCTGATGTTAGGGCTCCTAAACATTAAATTACCTGTTTACTTACTGTCGGCGTTGTGATTGGACACTACTCTCTCAGCAATCTACTGTAGTCTCACAGACAATTTTAAGTAATCTGACTCATTGGAAGTCTTATTTGGCAACATATTTCAAAATATATAGCCGCTCAAAAGATATGTCCTTGAATTACTTTTAATTGAGCTCAACAAAGAAAAAATAACAGTATTTATATTAACATATTAATGTAATGATAAACCAATTGGGGGTATTAATCATTTTCAAATTCAATATCTAGGTTTGTTTTTGTTCTCCCAGACTACTATGATAATTTGTATTTCATTTTATATGGGATTGGTGCTTTTTAATGACAGCGATAGTATGGAAGTCAAGTTGTTTGAACTTGAATGGTTTTTGATGTCCAAATTAAGCATCACCTTATTTTACAAATGGCTGAGGAAACTGTTTATAGAGAGCATAACTGTTATATAGTAGGAAGTGACATCACTTCCTCTTCCTGTTTATGTATCTGTAAACACTAACAAAATGCCTTGGTTGTGGTGTCTCATTGTGGCCTCATTTTGAAGGGAGAAACACTTTCAAAGGTAATCCTTTTAATTTTTCTGACAACTTTCTTTCGGAATACTGCACCCATGCTTTAGTATACTGTAAATATTGGTGAATAATCATTTGAACATGACTATTAACTACCATTCGTAACAAGTGGGGGGCTATCAGTCGATGATAACCCAGCAAAGCTTTAAGAATGTTTCTGCCAAAGTTTGGTTTTTGTATTCTTTTCTTTCTTTGACTATACCCGTGTGCCCACTCATTTGTTTAAATTACATAACAAATTTCACTGTGTAACCCAATGTCTCCCCTAATTAGCCTGTGTTGCATTTAAATGTTAACAGGAAATGCTCGAGCTGCAAAAACGAACCCTGTAAGACCCGACCCTATAATTTCAACATCACGTTTAGCTCTCCAAAAAACAAATTTGCTAATAAAAATGTCTTGGAACGACTACATTTACGTAACCATTGGGTCCTATTGTCTTGCCTTGCAATGCTATTGGATAAATTTGATCTTTCAAAAAAAAAAGAAATTAGCAATTAAAGAGCTAAAGGTGATGTTGTAATTTTACAACAAGGGGTCTTACAGGGTTTAAGGTTAGCTACTGTTGGGTTACGGTTAGCTACTGTTGGGTTAGGGTTAGCTATTGTTGGGTTAGGGTTAGATACTGTTGGGTTAGGGTTAAGGTTTGCTATTGTTGTCTCTTCTCTATTGCCATGGCTTCAGTTGTGCCATTGTACTCCTCCTCACGTCCTCATCACCAGGTGTAAAAGAACTCCTGCGGCACTTCACACTTTCAGTACTTTGTTAAACTTTTAACCTGGGCACAACTGTACCATAGAAGCAAAGGCAACAAGTGAAGTTGTCAAAGGAATGTGTGAATTCGTTCAAATTGCAGATGCTACATTAGAAAAGCCTAGCATGGCTCTATAGTAATCTATGGGACCTTGAATTGCACAGGTTTTAATTACAACTAATGTATGAGATGGAAAAGTTGTTGTGCAATAATTGTTGGAATTTTACTGCATTGCTTTCTCTAAAAGCATTGCCTTTCTTAAAGTCCTACATTAGGTTTGGGAAAAAACATTTACATGAACACAGTTGTAAATCATTTAAAAATAAGTTTAAAAGTTCAGAGAAAAATTAAAAATTACAATTATGGAATTCATAATCACCTATTTTATATCTGCAGATATATTACCCAAGCCAGATATTGTGTTTTAATACATAGGAAAACTGTATTCATTCGCAAAAAAATGCAGAAAGTAGATTTTCTGTAATTGATACCGTATGATACACAGTAATGAGCACTAGTGTTATTTTTGTATAAACATAATATCATCTGTGTGGCATGCATGAAATATAAACAAATATGGTGGTTTATAAGCAATATGTCAAACCTGGTGCGATTGGTTCTGTCGTGTTTTGTGTAGCCTAAACCACCGTGTACGAAAAGAGAGGAAAAAAAATGCATTGGTTAAAAAAGCTAACTGTTCAATATACGTGTTCAATGTTATGCATGTTTAGGTATGGAATGAGACTTCCCAAATGTTAACTTACTTCCAATGACCTCCCCACCACCACCACCACCAACCCCTCCACACACACATGCACAAACATATAATAATGTTCAGGTGAAACACACACTGACAGGATTCCTGCTTGAAGATGGGGTCTGGATGGATGAATGATGGTAGGCTACAATCATGGATGGATGAGTGGATCGACAAGGATAGAATAGGGTATTGGTCTTGATAAGTTCTTATGTAACTCATTATGTAATACACTTCTGATCAAAAACTAAAACAGCTCAAAGTGAGTCACAGGTTTTGGTTTGTGTGCAGTCCCAAAACACCCACCCATTCCCATCTCACAATGCCTGGCACATTTCATCTTGTCATTAATTCAAAGTCTCAAATATGGCCTGAAAGTATTGGCTCCACCTGATTTATTTTCACACAGATGAGAAGTGATTAAGCCAAAATGTTCTGCCAAACCAGACTAGAGCATTGAAAAGGGTTGGCCTCCATCCTCCTGATGATAGTCATTTCACAGCTCCAGTATCATAAGCATCGATTGCACTTTCATCAGACCCACTCCCGCTTTCTTCTCCTTTATGGTTACTACAGTGTATTTCCCATTTAATAGACTAATAGACTGAACTTGGTTTCTTGTGTCGAGACTTTCAGAGTTTCTCAATTACTATATTATGGGAAAATAACAAAACAGGAAACAATACGGTATATATATTTTAAAAAATTACAGAGTGAAAGTTATAAAATAACCATTGTTCATCTCCATATAATCATTTTCCATATTCACATGCGATGGTCAAAAGAACCGCATGTTGCCGACTCCTGACCAAGACTAACCGGTCCTGATATGGACTAACCGATCCTGTTCTAGACAAACGGGTCCTGATTTAGACTTAATGGTCCTGATCTAGAATGTGCTGCTGCTGTTTCTCTCTGACTCTTCTCCAGCAATGTGGACTTAGGGAGAAGGTATCCCCGTGTTGGTCCAACGGAGGGAACGAGACATGTTGTGTTTCTCCTCCTCTGAAGGGAGGAGACTCCTGCCCGGGTCATGACTGGTGTGTATGCTTCATTTTGCCTTGGCACTCCACTTGTCCATGTTTACAGTCCAGCACCATCTGCCCTGGATTTCTCTTTGATTACCAAGAACTGTGTGTGTGTGTGTGTAGGACAAAGAGGTTGTAAACATGTGCCGGAGGATTGTGGGAGTTCAGATCTTTGGTTCAGTGTGTGAGTGTGTGTGTGTGTGTTTGCACGCACATATGTGTGTGTGCATGTGTGCTCATCAAGGGCTATGGAGTAGAGGATGTAAGTTCTTCAGCAAACATTCAACAAACACCACTAGTCACACAGGACATATTTCCCCTTAGAATCTTAGAATTCAACTGAGGCCCACTGGCTGGGGTTTCTTCTAGCCTTATTCTCTGTGACTTATTTACGTCACACACTGTGATTTCAGCATCAGCTGTGCCTCATTGTACCACCTCTGTTGAAATGAGGGTTTTTATTTTGATCATTATTTCAACCACAGCAACATCTGTTCAGCTAGAGCCCTTCAAAGATAAAAACTCTTAATCCAATGTTGTACCATAGCTTGCCAAGCAGTTAGCATTTCTGTCACTTGTTTCCCAAAAAGTTCTTAGACAAAGGTTTTGTTAGCCGTTAGTTATTAAAGAAGAAACCATTAAAATAATGTTATTATTAAAGATATGTTGTGGGACTGAGCTTTTCAACATTGTTTTGTCCTAATTGGAGATTTGAGGGGTCGTTTTGTCAGCTTGCAGAACTGTTGACTTGGCAATGACTAATATTGATAGGCAAGTACTCAGCATTGTGTGGAAATGAGAAGTGACTGATGATTCACCCCAACCCACCCACAGCACTGCAGAAGCAGTGCAGAAGTCACCATTGAGACTGATTTGATTGGCTGATTTGATTGGGCCAAGAAGAGCCACATCAAAGCGAAAAGTTAAATAGTTTGCTGTAATTGCTGGGTAGCTGAATAAACATTTATGTGCTTCCGTGTATGTGTTTTATGACTTGTTTTGTTCCTTGAATGCTGTGTTGATATTTTTTCAAGAGGTGTTCCCTATCAGTGTGTGTCTCACTTTGCGCACACACACACATTCACACACTCACATCACTCATTCACTCACCGTCCTTGCCCTGGCCGCCCTTTTTTATGTAAATATGAAACATTATCATGCCAACATGTCACTACTGTTTGCTTCAAACTATGCAACAGAATTCTCCAACTAGATTATATCGTTTTATTTACGTTCTTCAAAATTCTTCACAACACACCCCCTCTGTTTGTGTAGTCTCTGTCTTGGTGAATGCAATTGTTTGACATTTACTGATCTGTCTACTAACACCAACAACATGTACTATGTATGTATGTATGTATGTATGTATGTATGTATGTATGTATGCGTGTATGTGTGTGTATGTAGTTGTGTGTGCGCGAGCTGCACACACTCACAACTGTTTTCTTTACTCTTTTGTAATATATGATCATGTGGAATGCCTAGGTCTTTTATGTCCCGTCGTTTGAATTTAACAGAACAAAACATTCTCATCCAACAATTGAGGTGAAAGTTATTATTTAAATATATAAATATATACAAATCTATATACACAAAATAAAGCCATTGGAATTTCAAATACTCAGGTGTCAAGGGTACTCTTTTGTGTTGAAAGATGAAAAGTGGTGTGTCAAATGTGTTGTGTTGCATGCGTCTGGAAAAGCATGTCATGAGGTCTGAACTTCTTTTGGCAAATGGAATGGGAGCTGCACTTGTAGATTTCCGGACCACGCCAGCGCATCGTTGTAGCCAGTCAGTTATAAAGCACTGGGATAGCCTTCGACTGCTCCTGTGTGGAGAATTAACGTAACACAGAAGAAAGAACCAACCAGAAAACAAACAACCCCGTGGGCCGTCACAGTCAGATCATTACTCGCATTTTCTTGATCCAAACATTGCAGGTCTGAGATCAGCTTGTACTGACTGAGCAACATTAACATTGGCATAGCCAGTGGTCATGTCAGGTCTGAGATCAGGTTTAGCATCATAGGCACATAAGCCACAAATCCCTGCTTAGCTGTCTTATCCACGGCAATCAAGACAGCAACAATTATAAACAGTCACAGAGTTTTTCTGATTTACAGTACATGACATCATAAATCTCACCTCAATATACACTTACAGTCAGACACACACATGATCTCAGTGAAACAGATGTGTATCACCCTGAGAGACACTAGCTGCTGTCTTGCACAATGTTACTACAGTATGTAGTGTCTCAACCCTACAGGACAGTGGTCCTCCCTGGTGCCCAACAACACAGGGAATTTGACACAAATAGTATCCCACTTTTGCATACAGTACACCAAACATGCGCGCAGATGGCACTGGGGACGGGGGGGACATGTCCCCCCCCCAGATTCTTAGCAACCCTGATCCGTCCCCACCACTCTCCTTACGTAAGGCGACAAGCATCAGTTATAACTGCACAGCTGATTCGGCGATGTTAGTGTGTGTTACGTTGGCCACACAAAAGTACTGCAACACTTGAAAAGAAAAAGTGTGTTATGCTTATTTTAAAGTATTTTTGGAGCCAGCGTTTGTGCTTTAAGGCTTGGCGTCTTCCTGGTTGTCATGGAGATGACGTTAGTAGGCCTCTCATATCTAAGGTGTCTGCCGTATGTTGCATTATAATTTTGATCTTAAACAACGCTCATTACCCATCCCTGTGCGCCGCGGTCTCTTACCATTAAAGACGTTAAATTAAATTATAGGCTACTACGAGACGTACTATATGCAGATTTAGAATCAGAAAATATGGCACTAGCAACAGCTAGTTCTAGCCAAGCGACTAGCTCTAGCCAAGCGACTAGCTCTACCGAGGCAGAGGACGTGAAGAAGACTTTATGAAGGTAAATATTGCTGGTCTGGTGCAAATGAGTTACATTATATTTCATTTTTAAATTGAATGTCTTCTTTGTTTTGCGAAATTGAAATGAAATATGGACTATTGCTATAAGCTACTATATATCAATAATATGTTTCATGCATGCAAACTCCTCACCTAATGCCTAAACCTCACAGCCAATCAGGGGCTGGTTAAAATAACATGATATTGTTTAGAAGAGCACAGATTCTACATCACTTCAGTAGGCCTATATATACTGAAGCTGCAATAAACATTGCATATATGAACATACAGTGCCCTCCAAAAGTATTGGAACAGTGAGGCCAATTCCTTTATTTTTGCTGTAGACTGAAAACATTTGGGCTTGACATCAAACGATGAATGTGAAACTAGAGATCAACGTTTCAGCTTTTATTTCCAGGTATTTACATCAGGATCTGATGCACAAATTAGAAAATATCACCTTTTTGTTCGAACCCACCCATTTGTCACGTGAGCAAAAGTATTGGAACATGTGACTGACAGGTGTGTTTTGTTGCCCAGGTGTGTCCTATTACATACATTATTCAATCAATAAATACCACTGAATGTCTACACTCAGGTTCAGATTGGGTAAGATAGGTTTTGTCTATGCAGACTGTATTCAGAGGTGAAAACAACATGAAAACCAGAGCGCTGTCTTTGGGTGAAAAACAAGCAATTGTGAGTCTTAGAGAAGATGGAAAATCAATCAGAGCCATTGCAGAAACATTGGCCATAGCCAGTACAACCATTTGGAATGTCCTGAAGAAGAAGAAAACTACTGGTGTACTAAGTAACAGACGTCGAACAGGTAGACCAAGGAAAACATCAGCAGTTGATGACAGAAACATTGTGAGAGCTGTAAAGAAAGACCCTAAAACAACTGTTAGTGAGATCAGCAACAACCTCCAGATGGCAGGAGTGAAGGTATCACTATCTACTGTTCGCAGAAGACTTCATGAACAAAAGTACAAGGGCTACACCAGAAGATGCAAACCACTCATTAGCAAGAAGAATAGGAAGGCCAGGCTGGAAATTGCCAAAAAGTACAGAGATGAACCTCAAAAATTCTGGGACAAAGTTTTATGGACTGATGAGACAAAGATTAACTTTTACCAAAGTGATGGAAAGGCTAAAGTTTGGAGAAAGAAAGGAACTGCTCATGATCCCAAACACACAAGCTCATCTGTGAAACACGGTGGAGGTAATGTCATGGCTTGGACTTGCATGGCTTCTTCTGGGACGGGCTCATTAATCTTCATTGAGGATGTAACACATGATGGCAGCAGCAAAATGACCTCGGAAGTCTACAGAAACATTTTGTCTGCCAATTTAAGGAAAGATGCAACCAAACTGATTGGCAGAGCCTTCATCATGCAGCAAGATAACGACCCAAAACACACTGCCAAAACAACAAAGGAGTTCATCAGGGGCAAGAAATGGAAGGTATTAGACTGGCCAAGTCAATCTCCAGACTTAAACCCTATAGAGCATGCATTTTACCTGCTTAAGAGGAGACTGAAGGGAGGAACCCCACAAAACAAACAACAACTGAAAGAGGCTGCAGTGAAAGCCTGGGAAAGCATCAAAAAGGAAGAATGTAAAAGTTTGGTGACGTCAATGGGTCACAGACTTGCTGCAGTTATTGAAAGCAAAGGATTTGCAACTAAATATTAAGTCTTATTCACTTAAATATGTTTTAAGTATATCTGTTCCAATACTTTTGCTCACATGACAAATGGGTGGATTCAAACAAAATGTGATATTTTCTTAGTTGTGCATCAGATCCTGATGTAAATACCTGGAAATAAAAGCTGAAACGTTGATCTCTGGTCTCACGTTCATTATTTGATGTCAAGCCCAAATGTTTTCAGTCTACAGCAAAAATAAAGGAATTTGCCTCACTGTTCCAATACTTTTGGAGGGCACTGTATATATTACACAAAATAACAAATGGAGTTGGAATCATTTGCTGACAGCTTGGTCCCCCCCAGTTCAAAAATTCCATCTGCGCCCCTGACACCAAACACACATACATACTCAATCTGAAACTTTAGACCTGGCCAGAAAAAGCTGATCATTTCTTCAAAATGTAAAAGGATGGTTAATCATTTTCTTATATTTTCTTTCTCCTGAAGCTACTAGCATTGCTTTACGTATTTCATGAACCAGATTGTAAAATAGTTGTCATTAATCAGTGGTTTAGATAAATGGAAAAGCTAAAAGAAGGTGAATTAATAACACATTAGGATAGGTGTGTAACTGCAGACGTCATCATGTAACCTAAGCAACCACCTGCAGCACACAAACGTTCATTTAAAATTAGAAGTGGATCTTTGTAGATCTGAGTAGGTAGAAAGTGAAAGTATACAATACATAACTGTAGCAAGAGGGAAATAAACACAGAAGACAGACAGGAAGAAAAAAACATTGGTTTGAGTAGTTTCCTTCTGTACTATTATTTTGTTCAAACTATTTCACAATGTATTGATTATATTGATTATATATTCAAATTACTATGCTCAAATTAACATTACTCATCTTAACAATCACAAATACAATTAATGTACTGCATTAATACACAAACATGAGATTAAGGCCTTCATCACTTATATAAACAGTTTATAGATCTGGAAAGCAAGTATGTGAGGGTAAAAAGTATGTGTGGAAAAAACATGAATTATTTCTGATTATTCATAAACTAAGGTATTTATGTGTCATGAAAATGTTTCCCGCCTCAATAGAATGTAAAAGATGCCATCATGTGGGAAGTTGACAGAACTGCACTCAGGTTACAACCATTGAATCAAGTTTAGTTTCCAGTAGTAACAGCTTTAATTTTCGAAACATCTTAACATCAATTCAGTCAACAAATACAAATCATGTTATTAAAAAACAACACCTTAAACACAACAGTTTAATTCATTGGAAAAAGAATGCAAGCTACTTACTAAGTTATTTGGCAGTGTTTGGTTACAACATGCTAATGGTTGTTCTGCTAATGGTGGGAAACTTATTTGAACCGTGTAAGAATTAAATTGGTAAATTATAAAGCCCACTGTACATTACAACTTTTTTTGTCCAGCGCCTTTAATTAAGAATCCATACAAGTTTCATCCCTACTGAGCTTCACCCCCTCCCCTACAGAGAGAGTGCCCCCTCCCTCCCCCCTCCCCTACAGAGAGAGTACCCCCTCCCTCCTCCCTCCCCTACAGAGAGTGCCCCCTCCCCTACAGAGAGAGTGCCCCTCCCCTACAGAGAGAGTTTCCCCCTTCCCCCCTCAGAACCCCCCGATGGGGAGGCGTGGCAGGCAGGTGTAGGCCCGGCTCCACCAGCGTAGGTGCAGAGGGTTCCCGTCCAGCCGGATGTCCTCCAGGAGGCGCCGGACGTAGCTGCGGTTGTGACGATTACAGAACGTGTCCTCGCTCAAACTCTGGATGTTGTTGTTCTACAGGTACAAAAGAGAAGCAGGAAGGAGTGAGAAAGAGAAGAGTGTGTGTGTCAGTGTGTGTGTGTCGTGTTTACCCACCTGCAGGTGTAACACTCGCAGACTTTCTGGCAGAGGCGTGGGGATGTAGTCTAGCTTGTTATTGGAGAGATACAGGAACTCTAGTTGACTAATATCCTGTCCAGGTAGAAAGGACAACATATATTACGGCCATTAGGTGAAGCCCCGCCTCCACAACGTCTAGCTGCTCTCTCCCCAGTTACGGCTCAGTCAGCAGACCTACAGCCTGAGCAGAGCATCGTCTAGTTCACGTCAGAGTCTAAGGACTTTAGGAATGTTATGCAAAGATATAGGAGCTCATCCTCAATAAGTGTGTGTGTTTGAACAGCATACATCAAGTACAGAAACAATAACGTGCCTTGAAAAGAAAATGCATATTTCAGCATGAGTGTGTTGATTTGGTCTGGGCTGGGCAAAACCTGCCTGCGACACCTGCATATACCTTGAAGGCTTCCTGCTGCACGCCGGCGGAGGTCAGGAGGTTACTGCGGAAATCAATGAGTCTCATGGTGGCTGGCAGCGCTGGGAGGATGTGCAGGTTGTTGTCAGCCAATAGCAGGTCCTCGAGCTGGGGCAGGGGTAGGAACACATCTTCATCCATCCCAGAAATCTGATTCCCTCTGAGATCAATGCGCTTCAGTTTGTCTGGAAAAAAGGAATGAATACAAGTAATCAAAAATTGCATCATGTCTTATAGAACAGAGGAAGGAATCAAAGTAATCAAAAGTTGCATTAAGATTGTCTAGAACATAGGAATGAATCATATTACTCTTGTTAAAATCACTTCAGTTGTGTCAACACAAGCATTGCAACTTGATGGTTAGGTTGGTAGGTAGTGTGGGGCTGGTATCTGAAGGCTACTTCTCTCCCATCATTCATTGTGTGCTGTGTGTGTGTATACTTACTAAGGTTGACAAAGTCAGTATTCTTGACATGTCTGATCCGGTTGAAGCGGCCATAGAAATGTGTTGTATCTTTAGGAAGAGGAGGGATTTGTTCCATGTCGATGTCGTCGCAGTACACACTCCCTCCGATACACACACACAACAGACACGTGGGCATTCCTGCAGAAAGAGGGATAACACTGTAATGTTAGCAATAACAGTGTAGTCTTAGTGTGTCTCCATCAACACTATCTAAAAGCAAGAAAAATGTACTGCAGTAGAAATATGGGTCAATAACATTGGTCAGAAATTTAATTTGAGAATAAGATAGTCATCTTATTCACAGGTTTGTCAAATCACAAAAAAACTACAAACAAAAAACTAACTTTGGGCATTTCAAGATATTTATTTAGTAACACGACACCTTATTCCCAATGTTCCTAATCTATTAGTTTGGGAAGCTGACAACCTGGTGACCTGGTGTACCAAAAACAACTTGGAGCTCAGTGCTCTTCATACAATGGAGATGGTTATGGACTTAAGGAAGAACTAAGCCCCACTCAGCTCCATCACCCTGTGCGACTCCCCAGTCAACACCATAGAGTCCTTCCGCTTCCTGGGCACTATCCTCTCCCAGGACCTCAAGGGGGAACTGAACATCAGCTCCCTCACAAAGAAAAACACAACAAAGTATACTTCCTGCTGCAGCTGAAGAAATTCAACGTGCCAAAGACAATGATGGTGCACGTCTACACAGCCATCATTGATTCTGATTCAGAATAGATTATGGCAAAAATATATATATATTCAACTTAATTTAGCCATATTTCCATTTGTCCCAATAAATGTATGGCAAATGAATATAAGAGTGGAAAATACTGAACGTATGTGGCATGCAGAACACGTGGCAGTCCGGTACACTGTTAGAGACGCAGTGGGGGGGGGGGGATTTGTACTTCCTCAGCAAAAGAAATATCTGACTATAGAAAAGTTAACTGTCAGCATGTTCTCCACATCTGGGTTTAAAAGCTTATTTAGAAAAACAGACAACATGAAAGGTTTATATTGTTTTCCAAACACAAAGTTATGTGCAAACTTAACTTATTGGAACTGGAAGATGCGCCTATTGGATCAATTGACTGAGAATGTGAAGCCGATTGGAAACCTTGCTGCTTGGGTGTTTACAGACCAATCAAAGCTAATGAGCTAAACTGGCATCTGTGTTTATCATAGGGACACTTTGTTTGAGGTAAACAGGGGGGAGTATGTGAACTTAATAAGCCACCAAAATTCCTTCATTAACTTTCAGAAACCCTAAACTTAATCTTAACATCAACCAGATCATCAGATATATAAATTATATTCTGTTGACAGTTTACCAATGTTTTACAAATGTACTGATGATCTACATTAAGCTTTGGGAATTAAGATATATATGGTAGATATGATCTTTTTATTGTCAGCTCTACATCATAACAAAAGCTTTTAGAATCAGCGGAGGATATTAAGAGTCAAGCTAAGGATTGGGATGAAGGGAAGGCATTTTGTTATTTTGTGTGCATGTTATCCTGATAGGACTGTCTAAAATGTTTAGAGTTTTGTGGGATGTATCTGTAATAGTATGTAATAGTAATACCATGATAAATGCATTTTCATATCTACTAGATCTGGGTTATGCACGCACAAACAGACAGTGCAGTGACTTACCCAAGCCAGTCTCAGGGCCAAACAAACCCGGTCCTCTGAAGTCCAGGGTGACGGGTGGCGGGGGAGTGGTGGGCCAAGAGGGCAGCTCTCCCCCCTCTTCATACTCAGGGGGCTCAGAGGCATGAGGAGGGGTGGCAGCGGCTGCCGGGGCAACAGTTCCCACCTCAATCTGCCAGTTAAAGGAAAGGTATGAGGAGATCACCAAAATGGCGCCGATGATGGCAGCCTCAGACGGTCGGTGTGTCCTGTCTTGTATTGTCTGTTAATTCAGTGTTCTGACAGGATTTTTGAAATTCTCTAACCAGAGACGAACTTATAAACACTTTTCACTTTTCTGCTTCCAGCGGCAGAATTAGTGGGCATTCTTGTGCAAACTGCACTAGGCTTTGCTCATGCAGCGAAACGCTGTCAAAGGGGAAAGCAAGTGGGTGCGCTAGGGCGGCTACGCAGACGCGGGATCCGAACTGTGCTTCCAAGTTTTTTCCTCTCCAACGTACGTTCACTGTGCAACAAAATGGACAAACTTCAGCTACTGATGGTGAAATACTGAGACTTTCTTTAATTTTCAGTTTTGTGCTTCACAGAGACATGGCTTGGTTTTGATCCCGGACACCGCGTTACAACTGACAGGCTTTCAACTCCTGAGAGCTGATCGGGACATAGCACAGGCAGTGGTATTTGTTTTTACACTAACAGTGGCTGGTGTGTAAATATGACAGTGATTCTGCAACATTGTTCTCCGGATCTGGAATCATTTTTTATAAACTGTAAACCTTTCTATTCGCCTCGCGAATTTGCGTTGCTCATTCTGGTCGGAGTTTACTTGCCGCCGGGTCCACAGGCCAACGTCAAAAGGCCCAACACACGCTGACCAGATTCTGAGTGTGGAGCAAGCAAATCCGGATTCCCTGGTTATCGTACTCGGCGACTTTAACAAAGGTAATCGCAGCCACAAACTCCCCAAATACAGACAATTCATCAAATGCCTTACCAGAGAAGGGAACACTCTGGACCACTGCTACACTACGGTCAGTAAAGCCTACCACGCTGTCCGCCGAGCAGCACTGGGACACTGACCATGCCATGGTCCACCTGATTCCTGCATACAGACAGAAACCCACCCCAGATCACCCCCCCCCCCCCCTCCCACCACCACAGAGACAACCCTATCCATTCAGGCAGGAGAAGTTAACAGACTGTTCAAGAGGCAGAACCCATGCAAAGCAGCTGGGTCAGACTCTGTCTCTCCAGCCACTCTCAAGCATTGTGCTGACCAGCTGTCTCCGGTGTTCACCAACATCTTTAACACCTCTCTGGAGACATGGCATGTGCCAGCCTGTCTCAAGTCATCCACCATCACTCCTGTGCCCAAAAAGCCAAGGCCAACAGGACTTAATGACTAAAGACCCATCGCCCGACCTCTGTGGTAATGAAGTCTTTTGAGCGCCAGGATCCTGTTTGTGGACTTCAGCTCTGCCTTCAACACCATCATCCCCACTCTACTTCAGGACAAGCTCTCCCAGCTGAATGTCCCTGACTCCACCTGCAGGTGGAAGACAGACTTCCTGTCTGACAGGAAGCTGTGCGTTAAGCTGGTAGCACAAGCCTCTGACTCCCGGTCCATCAGCACCGTATCCCCTCAGGGCTGCGTCCTTTCCCCCCTGCTCTTCTCCCTGTACACAAACATCTCCAGTCATCCGTCAAACTCCTGAAGTTTGCCGACAACACCACCCTCATTGGGCTCATCTCTGGTGGGGATTCATCAGGAAGAATACAGCCCAACTCACCCCCCTCACCCTGTGTGACTCCCCAGTCAACACTGTGGAGTCCTTCCGCTTCCTGGGCACTATCCTCTCCTTGGACTTCAAGTGGGAAACTGAACATCAGCTCCTTAACAAAGAAAGCACAACAGAGGATGTACTTCCTATGGCAGCAGAAGAAATTCAAACTTCCAAAAAACAATGATGGTGCACTTCTACACAGCCATCATTGAGTCCATCCTCACCTCCTCCATCACCATATGGTACACTGCTGCCACTGCCAAGGACAAGAGCAGACTGCAGCGTATCATCCGCACAGCTGAGAAGGTGATTGGCTGCAATCTGCCTACCCTCGAGGACCTGCACACCTCGAGGACCCTGAGGCGAGTGAGGAAGATTGTGGACGACTCCTCCCACCCTGGACACTCTCTGTTCCAGCTACTCCTCTCCGGCAGAAGGCTGCGGTCCATCAAGACCAAAACTTGAGAGAGGACGCTGGCGTGGCTTGTTCGCCACTTCTCTAATCGAAAACCAAAATCCGAATTTCTTTGCAGCTCAACCGCTGTTGTTATAGTATAGCCTACAATACAACCTTTATCGACCAGTACTACATTGAATAACTTATACTAGTGTTGTTGTTCATTAGAAATCATTGCGGATTTATATGTGCTCTGCATGGATTCCGCCAACCCAGGCGGCTGTCTAATTAGCAGTTTTCCATCGCTGCCTACTACCGTGAGGCTTTTTCACCCAAAGTCACTGCTGTCTGCCTACTGTAGCCGACGGCCCTCCTCTGTGCATCACGAGCATGGCAAATGGCTAGCAGACCGCTCTCCACAACTGGAATGATGCTTAACTATTCCGCCACCCAACTGAAGACTTTCAACAACTGCAACCCTCCATAGTGTATAACAGTCATTGAACAACTTGGATTTGTTCGCCGGCCCCGTTACATTCACAGAAGTTGCAGTCGAAAGTCTGTTCTCTCCCAGTCTGATCACAAAATCCCATCCCTCTGGTCTGGCGTACGCACCGTCGCATCTCGAACACGTCATCAGGGCGCTGCCACTCCTAGAACTAGTAATGCTGGAGTCTCCATGACAACCCTATGCACTGACCGGGTTGGTAAACGTGGAGTGGATTTCAGACTACTCCAACCAATACAGAGACTTACTGCTGCACCAGGCATCAAGATTGAACTTTTTAATGCACAATCCATCACAAACAAATCTTGCCTCATACATGACCCTATTCTGGATAAGTGTTTGGATTTGATGTGCCTTACAGAAACCTAGTGGTCTGGCTGTCATTTACCGGAGTGATCTGATCTTGTCCCCTATAACCCTGCCTGAGTTGTCTTCATTTGAATGCCTTGCATTTAAATGTAAGCCCCCTCTCTCCACAACGATACTTCTTATCTACCATCCACCCAAAGCAAACTCTTCTTTCACCCAAGAGATGTCCAACCTTCTCTCAACCTTCTGTACTATGTCTGCCAATATCATCTTACTTGGAGATATGAATATTCATTTAAATTCCTCCACCTGCCATTACAAACTCTGCTCATCTCAGCAATCTTCTGGTGTATGATCTGGTTGTCTCCGACCACAAGGCCATCTCCATTATAATGTCTTCACCGTCCACCCTCATCAAGCCCAAACGCTCAATCTGCTTCAGAAATCTGAAAAACATCAACCCAGAGACTATGGCATCTGACCTCCAGCATCTCTTTTCTGTGAAGTGTTTATCAGCCATGGACTCAGTGGATTATTACAATAACACTCTCAGGAGCATTCTGGATCTTCACACCCTGGTCAAATCTAGAATGGTCACTTTCTCCCGATCAGCCCCTGGTACATCGGTGAGCTATAAAAAATAAAGGCAGCTAGGCGTGCCATGGAGAGCAGATACAAAGCCACAGGACTACTCAAAGACACTTTCAGAGGCACGGTCACAGTTCTACTCCAACGTCATCAGAAAACAGTCCCGGAAACTCTAAACAGCTGTTTTCCACCGTAAATCATCTTACCACAAACCCCCTCACTTAAAGAAACTACAGAAGAGCACTGTAATAATTTCCTGACCCTTTTCTAAACAAAAATAGATTTGATTCATTCTACCTTTCCTGGTTCCTCAACACTACCCGCCCTGACTGTTCACTTACAGCTTGCAATCTCCCAGCCCCTACACTGCTTTCCAGAAATATCACAACAAGAGGCTGAGATGATAATTAAAAGGATGTGCCCACCACCTGTGCCCTCGACCCCTTTCCTACAGCTCTTGTGAAAGCAAACACCTATAAGTCCTCTGATTACCACTATAATAAACCACTCCCTCCAGTCTGGAAATGTTCCATCTGCTCTAAAAACTGCCATAATCAAGTAACTTTTCAAAAAACCCACCCTTGATCCGGATGTATTTGTAAATTACAGGCCTATTACAAATCTTCCATTCCTCTCCAAAGTACTGGAAATTATTGTTGCTGTACACCTCCAGGACCATCTTAAACATAACAACCTGTTCGAAAAATTCAGTCTGGTTTCCGCTCTTCCCACAGCACAGAAACATCTGATGCTGGCACACCTTCTCTCCTCATACTCCTTGATCTGCCTGCTGCGTTCGAGACTGTGGATCATGGTATACTCCTCAACCGGCTACACCAAACCACTGGACTCGACACTGCTCTTAACTGGTTTAAATTACACCTCACTGACAGAACAGAGTACATTTCACTTGGAAGTGCAAGGTCCCGGCAACACACAGTCACCTACGGGGTCCCCCTGGGGTCAGTCCTGGGCCCCATCCTCTTCATCATCTACATCCTCCCTCTCGGCCATGTCATTAGCCGCCATGGAGTCTCATTTCACTGCTATGCCGATGACACACAACTGTACATGAAATCACAAACACACATCTTTGCTTTTCAAAAAAATAATCTCTGTCTTCACTCACCACCTTTCTTGAGGAGATAAAGGTGTGGATGAAACACAACTTCCTCCAGCTTAACAGCTCCAAGACTAAGGCAATTCTTGTTGGCACCTCACCTCACATCAAATCCAGTCATCCTCCATAACCGTTATAACCATTTCTGGCCATGACATTCCCCTCTCCACAACTCTCACCAATCTTGGTGTAGAATTTGACCCACAACTCACCTTTGAAGCCCATATCAAAAACCTTGGCAAGATTTCTTCCTTTCCTACCATCTCAGAAATATTGCCAAACTCTGTTCCACTCTCACCTAAGCTGATGCCGAAAATTGGGTCCACGCCTTTGTCTCCTCCAGACTGGATTACTGTAATGCTATTCTCATTGGGATACCTAACAAAAGCCTGCAGAGATTGCAGTATGTTCAAAACAGTGCAGTAAGGATCCAGATGAGAGTGCAGAAATACAACCACATCACACCCATTCTCCATTCACTCCATTGGCTTCCCGTTTCTGCCAGGATAGAATTCAAGGTCTCCCTTCTCACCCATCAGTGCATCCATGGCAATGTTCCCCCCTACCTGAAATAACTACTAACCCCTACAACTACAGCACGATCCCTCCACTTAAATAATTCAAACCGCCTCCATCTCCCCAAAACTAAACTCAGAACCATGGGTGACGGGGCTTTCAGTTAGGCCGCTCTCCGGATCTGGAACACCCTCCCTGACCTTCTGAGGGCATCTCAAACCACTGAGGGCCTCATGTACGTACATTCGCAAATGTAGCGTTATTAGCAGCATGGCCAACGCGCAGATTGCGCACACTGTGATACTTCATTTTACGTCGTATTTACGAAACCTGCAGGTCATCGGGTAAACAGCGCCTTTCTCCGCCCACTATACCGTACATTGCGACCATTTAAACCCGCAAATGAATGGGCCTCCTTCTCTCTTTCTATCATGGATCAGCAATGAAATTATCCTGATGCCAATATTTGTAATGTAGCAAGGAGTTTAACAACTGCTGGAATGGAATGTGAACGCTGAGTCGGAGGTTCGTTGTTATCTTTGATTTCTTCCAGTAACTGTAATATTGCATGGCTGCTTAATCTGTAATGTGTAGTGATTTTGTGTTCACTCAACTCAAAAAGTGTGATCCTTGTGGCCAAAATTATTTGAGAGGTTATTATTTGCTCGGGTTACGGCTGCCATTTCACCAGGATGCATAAGCGCATCCTGGTTTACGCCTGCTTTTAAAAAGTGGATAATTTTCACTGCAAAACGGAAGCACGCTTTCACGGGCGGTTTCTGTACATACCGCGGAATGCATAATTAGTCACACTTTATGCATCTCCTGCCATCTCTTTATGGGAACTCCCACTTTCCACTTGATCCTCCCGTGAATGCATATACATGAAACGGAAAAGCGCAATTTGCCATTTTCAGTTCCCGCGACATGCAGTCTGTACTTTTACCTCAGTGTGGCATGTTTGTACATACCTCGCCATGCTTTTTTACGCGCAAATTGCTAAACAAATACGCCTGAAGTGGGTGCAAAAACATTAGTACATGAGGCCCTCAGACTTTAACAAAAAGGACTAAAAATATGTATTTTTAGCAGATCTTATGAGTTTGAATCATCTAATTGTATTTTATATTGATGTTTTAGCTTGTTTTAACTGCAGCACTTTGAGATCTGTTTTCGGATGAAAGGTGCGTGAGAAATAAAATGTATTATTAATATTATCATAAACCTTCACACCATAAGAACAGTTTCTTCCCATCCGCTGCTGGCCTCTTCTACAAGGCCAAGGACTCGCACTGAGAACACTTGATCTATATTTATAATTCACCACTTTTTTGCACAATTCATTTTGCACAATTAATTTTGCATTATGCTGCCTGATTTCACCATGTAACATTTCAAATTGTATATTTTATATTTATATCTATGTAATATCTATATTGTTTAGCTCTTTAGTATATTGTTTAGCTCTCTAGGACATGGTAGCTCTTTAGTATTAGACCTTTAAATTGTATTTATATATTCAGCAAAAAAAAAAAAAATGATCCGTAAATATTTATTGTATGCACCTTCCTGCCACAGTAAATTCTGTGTTTGTGTTAACTTACATGGCAATAAAAACCCATTCGCAAACTGATTATGAACAAAATCAAAGATAAGTGATGATTAATGATATCTGTCAGTTTAGTGCTCCTTTTCTCTATGACTTCATATTTCCTCTCCTCTGTTGAGCTCTCCACTCCTGTTGTTGACAGTGTGTGTAGCTATGAGGGAATAAAACCCGGCAGATTAACGGCTCCTGTCCCTCTGCCATTGAGTTTTGGACGCTGACTGTGGAAAGCGGATCGAACAACAAGGCTCTCCAGGATGGTTTCCTGAATTCCCAGAGTGAGCCACCATGGCACCCGGAGACAAAAAACATCCTACTTCACCACCCTTCAGATATAATTTTATAACGTGTTTATGTTCAATCTGAGCACGTATTGCGGATAAAAGCAACACGGCTGTAGCAGTGTAGAGAAAATTGGCGTGGGAGACAAATGCTGGCCGAGTCAATGCATACATTTCAATGCCAGCCCATACATTGAACATTTAACCCCACTGTCCATTAATATTAGAGGTGAAAAAGTAGTGGAGTTAATAAATTTGCATGTTCAATGTTATATTGTCTACAGAAATATACTACTAACAGGTCAGGCATATTTTTTTTAACAGAGCATGGATGCCTTATACAGTGATTCATTTAAAGGCAGGTGAATTATGCATGTGGAACTGTGGAATTTAATTAAATCTCATGTATTCCCAGTTACAAGTAAATGGGTTGTACAAACTGCATCTCATGAAGAAAGTGACACAATTGACCAAGAGATGGTGTAGGCCTACTTAAGGTAGAAGAATAAAGGCTAATCTTGAAAAAGATTTGCTGGAACACCAGTTACAGGAGGGTGCATGGTCACAGGTGATGTTAATTGTAGGAACAATAGCCTATAAAAATACTAATTGTTGAATTTCTATTTGTAGGCAACCAAATACAATTTCAATTATTTGTCTTTATTTCAGTGACAAAAAGCATTTGGCCGGTTCTGAGTGCACGTCCACGGTGTGTAACATTAGCGATGTAAGGGCTGAGAATGTTCTAAAAAGAAATAACAGTGTGACGGGAAACGGTAACGTTAACTTAGGTATCATCAGGGAATTAAAGCACATCGAATCGCAGCCTTAAAATCCTCTCCCGGCGTATAACTAAGCAAAATAAATTGTGTTTGAGATGGGTCGGTTGAACCAGGAAAGGACATCCCATGTCTGCCAACTGTATCAGGCTCAGAAAGTGGGGGGGGATTGGTAGAAATGCAGAGTTTTTCATGAAAAACCTGCTAGCGAGCAGCTGAGGTTCACAGAGTAAGTTACCCTGGACACCGACCTAAGGTTTTCGTAACCTCTCTTTCTGGAACGGAAAATCTGGTGCATGCCTTTTTTCAGGAATAACCAACTCAAGTTTTCACTAAACCTGCTACCTGGAATACCCCCCTGGTATGTGTGTTTGTCCTCATCACCTCTTGGTTTACATTGTTGTAGTCAAAGCTGTCCCCGTAACTGTTGAGGTCCATGTTCTCCCAGTCTGTCTCTCCATTCAGGTCGTAGTTCTCCAGGTCAAAGCCATCTTCATCAGTTCCCAGATCCTGCTGTGGGGCACATTCCCTGGGGCTTGAGCCCAGAAGGGTCAGGGCCATAGCCGCCACCACACACTGCAGCGCCATATACAGGTCTCGCACTCAAATTCCTGTATAGAGACGGGGCAAAAAAGTGCACACTGAAACTGAACTGGTCATTAATGAGTGAGGAGAATGCTTCCTGCATTGTTTGCTGCGTTTGCTGCATGTTCATTCTCGTTTTGAGCACAATAGACTTTTTTATGGACTATTTTGAATCCTTTGGTTCCATGTTAGCTATGAACTAAATCTGTTCCTTGGTTTCCTGCAAAACCCATCCTCTGCCACGTTGTCCCTGTCTGGAGACAGACCCTTTTCACATGTTTGAACACACACACACACTATTATCTACTTCAGACTAATGACAAACCAAGCAGTCTCCCAATCCCCAGTTAGTGATTTACACTTCTAAATGTTGTACATTACCACTTCTGTACATAAATGAAGCAATGATGCTGCCTAACTAAATTAAGTACATAAAAGAAACAAACTTGATAAACTATTTTAAAAAAAGTCTGGTTGCGCTAGCACATTCCTTCCCTGTGTAAGGTGGTTCTGTGTGTGTGTTTGTCCTCTGGTCTCAGAAGGGAGGACAGGGACACCCAGAAACTGTCCATCCAAGAGAGGTTTGTTGAGTTGTTAGTGAAAATGCTGGAGGAATGTTTGCTTTGAAAGCTGACATAAGGGTGCGAGTCTGGCTTGACTGTCTGGGGTATCTAAAACTATATCCTTTGAGGAACAAGTCAGACTTTTCTAAGAAGCAAATTTGTAAAAAGAAGTATATAAGCAATAAGTAAAACAAAATAAAAGGTGTGTGACCCTTGAAAAACATTTATCTCATCCTACAAAATGCTCATTTACATGTATTCATTTAGCAGACGGTTTTATCCAAAGCGACTGTAAATGTAATGGCTAAAAACACATTAACGAGATGTTTTGTAAACCTTTAAGATTTTTTACAAAAACAGAGAACACACAAAGACACAGAATCTTGTGAGATGAGCTTTGAGGTGATGACAATCAGAGTGTTCTCAGCATACATGAGCGAAGCCTAGTTCAGGCATGGAACTTGAGCATTGCGCATCATCCGATCATTAACACGTGTGTTAACTAGCACAAGCCTAGTGGGCTACATCCGATAAGGCGGCATTAAAAGGCTGTGCGGATACACACACACTCACCACCGGTTGCTGTATGATCTGTGCTGCTACTGCCCTCCACCATCCCCTTCTCCACCTTGTTGTCTGTATGCTCTATCCACCAGGGGGATTATATCTCTATTTACTCCCTGCCTCATATTTTATGTATGTATGTTGCTCGCTAATGCTGGAGGCAGGGAACGCTTCCCCTAGATTCATCCACGCCAAAGTCAAACCTGTTTCCATGTCATGGTTATCAATAAATGCTCAAATCTAATACGTGAGTGTCTTGACTGAACTACAGTAAAGCTCCAGTCTCCAGTTGATTCTACTAAAATCCAGTCTCACCCCTGTGTAAAAGGACATCAGCTTCACCTTCTCCAAGCCTGTAAAGGTCCTAACAAAGACAACAAAATGCCTTCAGCAGTCTTAGAAAACATGAAGACCCGGTTGTAAATTTACAACGTCACTTTTATCTTTCCAAAAAACACATTTGCAAAACTTATATTTTTGTGAAAGACTACATTTACATAGCCAATGGATCCTATTGAGAAAGAAAACATTTGCAAATTTGTTTTTTGGAAAGCTAAAAGTGACGTTGTAATTTTACAACCACGGTCTTACAGGGTCAGGCATGATGTTAAACTTACCGGCCTCAGGAGTTTTGCAGTTCCTTCCTCCCCTCCAGCCTTCTCCAGTTGGTTTGAGGTTCAGTCGTCAATGCAGGACCTGTGTTCTTGGCTACAGCAGAGACACAGCCAGAGGGTGCAGAGGCCATGAGTGGGGGTTCAATGAGTTAGTGTGTGAGGTGCGGGGTTCAGGGGGATGGTGTGTGTGTGGGAGGGGGGGTAGTTAACGTGTGGTCAGCTGGTACAAATGACCCTCCTGATGTTGGCTAACCCTAACAATCTCCATCTCACATAAATTGTGTGTGTCTCTGTCATTCTCTTGCTCATACAACATACAATACAGCACTGCCATTTCTGATCCAGGGGTCCAGGTACTAACTCACAACCAGAACCTAGGGGACTTGTTTTTTGCCAGTCATTGCAGTTCACAGAGCCCGAGCAATTCTGGTTAAATGTTGTCAATTTAAGAGAGAAGTTATTCCTTAGTCCTTAATGTGTGTTGATGTAATAATAATAATGGATTTTATTTGTATAGCACACTCACTTTGTAAAATACAAAGAGGTCTCAGGTGCTTAACATGATATAGACAATCACAAGAACAATAGTACAAAGTGATAGAACTGCTTATGAAGTGCAGAAAATAGGAAAATATAAAATACAAAAAGATAATAAATGTTAAATAATTCATAAGATTATAATGAGATCGAATGATATGTATTTAAAAACAGTAAATACATTTTATGAAGGCAGAGATAAATAAGTGGGTTTTGAGGTGTGATTTAAAAGCAGCGAGGGAATCTAAGGCCCTAATGATCTCCGGGAGCTTGTTCCAGAGTCGTGGCCCCAGCGAGGAGAAGGCACTATCTCCCATTTTAGTCAATTTTGTTCGGGGAACTGCAATGAGGTTTCAGTTTCTGTACCTAAGTATCCTAGATGTGAAATGAGGGGTGAGGAGGTCCTGGAGATAGGTTGGAGCGGTAGTGTTTATGGCCTTGTGAACTAGGAAAAGGACTTTGTAAATGATTCTTTGGTTGATTGGAAGCCAGTGGAGGACTGGGGTGTTCCAATTTCTGTGTCCGGGTGGGAACCCGGGCAGGACTGTTCTGAACATACTGCAGCCTCTGAATGGTTTTTGCTGGTAGACCTGCCAGCAAAGAGTTGCAGTAGTCAAGACGGGAGCACCAGCTTTTCTGCAGTATGTTTCGGTAGAGAGGGTCTCAACCTTGAGATGTTTCTCAGGTGGTAGAATGAAGTTTGGCGGATGGATTTAATGTGTGCATTTTATACTTATACCCACCTGGTACTTAATTTATTTTCTAACCTGTTTTATAGTTTTATAGTGTATTGTATTTTATTTTTTGCTAGTACTTTCTCCTGTGTGCACTCATGTAAAGGCGAGCTAGTGTAACAAAAAGTTTCCCTTCGGGGATTAATAAAGTATTTTGGTTCTGATTCTGATCTGATCAAAGGACAATGATGAATCCAGCTTGACACCCAGATTTGTGACGAGTGAGGAGAGAGGGGTGGGGTGACCATTTATGGTGATGTGGGTGATACGGGCCTTTTTTGTTTGATGGGGGGTGCCAATAAGCTGTAGGGAGTTGTTGCTGCGACCCCAGTTTGCTAGGGTAAATGCCATCACCACTGAAAAATGAAGCAGGACTCCAGAACAGGTTAAAATTGTTAATAAAAAGGAGATTGTTGGCCACTACAGCACATTGAAGCCAAATATTGAGGCTCAGGAGTTTACAGTAACGCCAGTCGCCACCGCCCAATGAAGGCATTGGTCCTGAGATAAAAAACACTTTCCCACTTTGCTTACAAAAGTAAAAAAAGATGGTTGAAGTCAGCTTTGGTCAACTTGGATCCTTGCGTGACAACATTATTAGCCCCTACATGGATAATAATCCTTATGACGGAGCTCGGGACTGAAGGAAGAAGCTCCCGTAGCTTTTCAGTGTTTGTCTACACTGAAGCACCAGGTAAACAGTGTGTAACAGCATAGAAAAAATGCATTGATCTGGTGAAGGAGTCACCTATAATCAGGGTGGATGGGAGGAACAAGTGGGGGATGGAAGGTGATTGTAAACTCCTGGCTGCACCAGGGGGCGATGGGCCCGCAGCCGACTGCACAGGGAGTACATCGGCCTGGTCCTCCAGGTTAGAGCGGAGGCAACCAACACTGTCAGCTCTGGTTGAAGCTGGATAAGTGTGGTCACCGGAGCGCCTGAGGACAGCATTCTTCAACAGCCTACAGCGGGAGGAGGATGATTATTCCGAACTGCAGCAGATCTTCGCTGAGACTTGTCCGCTGCTGCGGTGGTGTTTGCTGCTGCGGTGGTGTCCGCTGCTGCGGTGGTGTCCTCGCCAGCAGCTGCTGCCCGGATTGAGGCCATGTCTTGCGTCAGTAGAGTGTGAGATGAGGTGCTCCAGCAGTTTGCCTCAGCGGCAACCTGGACTAGGGGCAGAGTCGACGGGCGCGTCGGGGCTTTTTCCAGTTGTGCTTGCTGAAAGGCAGGCTGGGCAACAGGCCTGATGGCTGGATCATTTTTTCGGCCAGCAGTTCAAACCTCTTTGACAGACTTAGGCGGGGTGGAGAGCCCCCATAGCTGTTTTTTTTTTTTATCGGCCCAAGTAGTCTCCGATAAGAGCCACGGCGTGGAGCAGGCAGCATGCTGTGGATTGATGGATGGATCCCATAGTATAGTATCCTGCTTGGCAGCACTCATGGCCGCGAGGCGTCTTGACTGGCCCAAGGCAACGTCCATGAGACTGGTGAGAAGAATTTCTTCCGAAGCTCCTCTGAGAGCATGCGGAACTTGTTCCTCATCTTCTCCAGGTCGTCCCGTGTGCGACCCATCTCAGCCTGCATGTAGTGCCGGCAGGTCTCGAACTCCGTCTCCATGGCCGTGGCTTCGTTACACATGGTGCACTTGACCACGTGTTTCAGATTACTTCACATTTGGTTTATATGTAGGATGTATGGCTTCTTTTAAATTTTGTTACCAGAATATTTTTAAGAGTAACACTTGTACACCAGTAAGACAGTCAGTTAGTGGTCAGTTGTAGGAGTGTCTTGATGAAATTAGTTTTACTCTGATGCAAACTCAGAGAAGGCTCTATCATTTCAGCTTTAAGACAGGCCTGCATTTACCTCTGTCTCATTTCCTGGGATTATCAAAACAACCCATCCCTTAGCTGTCAAATCCAGGGAACATTTTGTTGCATTTTCCTTATAAATTCTGAGATAGACTGTTTGGACTGTGCTGTGTCTTTGTGTATGGCTGTAGATGCATGCATATGTACGTGAGGGAGGGGCATTTATTGAGAGAGTGAGGGTGGATTAGCCAATTAATGAATGAGACCAGAGCTACATCCATGAGAGAAAGAGGGTGTTTTGAAATGATCAAACATTACATTGACAGGCTTCTGTCAAGTGTCATGCCAAGTACTTGAAATATAACACATTTAACTTAACGTTTGTGAAATAACACTCAAAAAAATGAGACTACCGGGAACTTCAGGTTTACTAACAATGTCAGATGAAACAAACTCTTTCCCACACTCCGTCACACACACACAGCAACACACAAAATCGTCTGACCCTCTTCTCTCCATGTGCCTATTAAGCCTTGTTAACTCTCTTTAAACATTCTTGCTCTAAGTGATTTGTGCAAGCAGGCGAGCACAGGCTTAAGACTGAAGAATGTGGGGAGTTCCCAAGTATTTCTTGTATTTCTTTTTCACTTTTCCACATGAATAGGGAACAACAAAATGGAATATGTAGTTCAGCGCTGGTCTCTTAGGGGAATGTGTGTGAAAAGTATTTTAGCAGCTCACATATCTCACTCATGCATTTAGTACAGTAAAGCCATGTCAGAGTTTCAACATTCTAGAGCTACACTGAAAACAGAAAGTTAACATTATCATTCAACAATATTCAGCTGTCTTAAAATCAAGACTAGCTAACGTACTCTTATCTTCTGAATAAAAGTACCCCCCGGAATAAAAGTACCCCCCGGACAAATCCTCAAAATATAATAAAAGTACCCCCGGAATAAAAGTACCCCCCGGAAAATTGCCAAATCAGCACGCAAACTGTGTCCATTTGCGATCAAAATGTGTTCCTATCAGTGTAAGTGCGGATCTTTACTGTCACTTGCAATCAGGAGTAGATCCATTACATTCCTTCAAGACTCTACTGTTGACACTACGCAACAGAACATTTACATTTATTCATTTAGCAGACGCTTTTATCCAAAGCGACTTCCAAGAGAGAGCTTCACAAAGTGCATAAGTCACTGATAATAACAACAAGATAGCCCCACAGCATTGCGGGTAGTCAAAAACAAGAAGTACATATTGTGAACAACCAAAAAATAGTGCTAAAGGAAAGAAACCATAAGAGCATGTAGTTAAACAAGTTAAAAATTACATAACATTAATCTCTAAGTGCAGGTGTACCTGTAGGAAAGCAATAAAAATAGGATTAACTAAAAAAGAATACAACAGTTTAAATCAGCTACCACTAACCAACAAGAGCAACAGTCTAAGCAAGAGTCATTGTGAACCTTGAGGAAACTAGCGTTGGGTTCAGCAAACCATTCCTAAGTACCATTGTACTCCCGGAACAAGTGTGTCTTGAGCCTTCTCTTGAAGGTGACCACCAGGCGGTTGTCTGAAGAAGACCGTAGGTGGCGGGTGGGGGTGTAAGGCTGCAGGAGAGACTTGATGTAGTCGGGCGCAGTCCCGTTCACTGCTCGGAAGGTCAGTACCAGGGTCTTGAATCTGATGCGGGCCGTTATGGGTAGCCAGTGGAGGGAGATGAGGAGTGGGGTAACGTGGGAGCGTCTGGGTAGATTGTAGACCAGACGGGCCGCTGCGTTCTGAATTCTCTGAAGAGGGCGGGTTGCGCATGATGGGAGACCGGCGAGCAGCGAGTTGCAGTAGTCCAACTTGGAGAGGACAAGTGCTTGGACAAGCAGCTGGGTGGAGTGCTCAGACAGGTATCTCCTGATCTTCCGGATGTTGTAGAGGGTGAATCTACACGACCGGGAGACCGCAGCAATGTGGGCCGTGAGGGAGAGCTCGTCATCCATGGTAACCCCAAGGTTCCTGGCAGAGGATGAGGGGGTCACCGTCGCAGATCCCAGGGTAATTGAGAAGTCATGGGAGATGGAGGGTTTGGCCGGGATGATGAGAAGTTCCGTTTTGGCAAGGTTCAGCTGGAGGTGGTGCTCAGTCATCCAGGCGGAGATGTCTGCGAGGCAGGCCTCAATCCTAGCTGAGATCCCCGGATCGGTCGGAGGGAATGACAGGTACAGCTGCGTGTCGTCAGCGTAGCAGTGGTAGGAGAAGCCATGGGAGGTGATGATTGGTCCAAGTGAGGTGGTGTACAGAGAGAAGAGGAGGGGACCAAGGACGGAGCCCTGTGGGACACCAGTGGAGAGCTGGCGTGGGCCTGACACTTTGCCTCCCCAGGAGACCTGGTAGGACCTTCCCGACAGGTAGGATGAGATCCACTGGAGTGCAGTGCCAGTGATGCCCATCTCAGAAAGTCTGGAGAGCAGGATCTGGTGGTTAACCGTATCAAACGCCGCAGAAAGTTCCAGCAGAATGATGACGGATGACCTGGAAGCCGCTCTGGCAGACTGGAGGGCAGTGGTGACTGAAAGGAGGGCAGTCTCTGTGGAGTGGCCGGTCTTGAAGCCCGATTGGTTGGGGTCGAGCAGGTTGTTCTGAGAAAGTAAGTTAGACAGTTGGTTAGATACAGCACGTTCAATTGTTTTAGAAAAGAAGGGCAACAATGATACCGGTCTGTAGTTCTGGAGGACAGCAGGGTTAAGGGAGGGTTTTTTGAGTAAAGGGGTAACTCTGGCCTGTTTGAAGGCAGAGGGGAAGGTGCCAGAGGTAAGAGAGGAGTTTAGAACATGGAGCAGAAAAGTTATGATAGAGGGGGAGATGGTTTGAAAGAGAGGGGAGGGGACAGGATCAAGGGGACAGGAGGTGGGGCGATGAGAGAGAATGAGGTCAGAGAGCTCTGCCTCGGACAGGGGAGAGAAGGAGTTTAGACATTTAGTTGGGTCAGTAATGGAGGGTGAGGGGGTAGGAAGGGTGGGTTTAGGGAACCGACTGCTAATGTCGGCGACTTTTTTCTCAAAGAAGGAGGAGAAGTCGTCTGCTGTCAGGGTGGAGGGAGGGGGTGGGGGAGGTGGGTTAAGAAGGGTGGAGAAGGTAGAGAAAAGTTTGTGGGGGTTTGAAGCGGAGTTAATTTTGTTAAGAAAGTAGAGGGTTTTGGCACCAGTTATGTGAGAAGAGAAGGATTTGAGGAGGGAGTGATACTTATCAAGGTCCAGACCGTCTTTGGACTTGCGCCATCTCCTCTCAGCTGCTCGAAGGGTAGGGGGGAGAAGATCGTGCAGGCCTGGTAGACAGGGGACAGAGAGAGTCAAGTGATGCAGTTAAAGTGGTTAGCAGAACACGCATTCGTTTTATCGATGAACAAATAATATCGACTAAATTCTTAATGATCGATAATCGATCGTCGATTAATTATGCCCATCCCTAATTGCTAGGAAAAAACTTAAACACTTGTAGTTTGGAAAAACATAATCATTATTAGAAATTTTCAAAAAAGAGGCTGTTACAAATATATGGTAGTTTTCCTCAAAAAGTCAACATGACTGCAACATAACATGAAAACCACTGGACATACATAGTTATAGTAGTTTGTAAAAAAAGAGGCTGTCTAGTTACAAATATACATGTACTAGTACTATCACTTTTCCTTAAACAGCTTACAGTCAACATGACAACCACTACCAAATAAAGCATTAGGAAAATACTTCAATGCCTGTAGCTTGGAAATACATAGTTACAAATCTGTCAAATAACAAACGTGCCATGACTACTGGTATACGCTACCTCAACAAACTTATAATTGACATGACTGCCGCGCAGCACAATTGCAGGTGCTGTGATATTTCTAATGACATCATCTCGCAGCACCTCATATTCCGCGTCTTGTGCGGCATACAATCCTGAACTTGCACCAATACTAGTTACACCTTCAAAGTATCTACTGTACTTGGGTTTGCAAAATATAAAAAAGTTAATGCCCTGGGATTTCTATTTGACGATGAGAGGGTCGTTGTCTATAGGTTGTGACTGTCATTCTGGTGTGCTGAATGGGAACCGTTATGTGAGTGTACAGTAGCTGTTTCTCTGTAGGCAAAGCAGAGAAAGGGGTGGTAACTTTCCCTATTGTGACATCACAATAGGGGTTTTGCAAAACCGAGCATTTGAGCTCTCATTTTCTAAGAGGTGGAGAAGAATACCCAGGGGTTAGTTTACACCTATTGAAATTTCTAGCCACTGGGGGACCAAAGGCAGGCTAGGGGAACTCACATTACTGTTAAATAACCTCCTAAAGTGAAGTTTTCATGTCATGGGACCTTTAATTCTTCTTAATTCAAGCCAGAGCGCATTTGTGTTTGCTGCGTGTACATTGTGACTGTCATCTTACCTGTGAGTATTCAGACCCTGTTTCATTTATTGTGTATAGCTAAAACTTAGTCTCACGGGCAGAGCTTAAGGGGATAGCAGCTAAATTGGTCAATAAGTAGCTAGCTAGTGATCGAGTTTCAGGGTACTTGCTGCCGTGCAGACCCTGCTTTGTTGACTTAATTAGGGTCGTTGTCAGCTGGGCCTTAGCATGCAGGGCTCTCAAGTGTCACGCATTGAGAGTGACAGTCACTCATTTCGGTCTTTAGTCTGCCCTCCCGCCACACATTGCATTTATCACGCCGAAAAAACATATTTATAATATATTTAATATGCCGCAGCACCCAACCAAAACACCTGCTCAGAACAAGTAGTTCATAGATGTAGCCAGTGTGTATCGGTGAAACTCACTCATCAGGTAAGTAACAGGCCATCAGCATCAACAGTTATCTAGCTTTTTGTTGGCGTAGTTCAGTGGTCACCAACCTTTTTAGGCCAAAGATCACCGACCTTTGCCTTGGTGACCCGAAGATCTACCTATTGAGGCGTTGAGAGACAGAACAGACTCCAGACTGAACTTACAACTTAACTTTATATTTGGCCTTATTGTAATTGAATGAAATCAAACACTTTGTGAACAATATGAACAAGAAAAAACACTTTTGCAATGAGCAGGCTGGATATGAACGGTTTTATTTATAAACTGAAGTTACAACACAACACTGACAAATTTCTCATGTGACAAGTCAGTGTGATGGCTGTGACTGAACACTGTCTGTGAGTGCCTTGTAGTTTGGCTCATAAGCAGAGACAGCCAGTCTGAGGCAGTCTGTGAGGTGTCTGTCAGTAAGCCGGCTCCTGTACTTGGATTTGGTGATTTTCATCTGTGAAAATGCCATTTCACAGAGGTAGGTCGATCCAAAGTAGGCACTCACTTTTAGTGCACATGCACTGAGGAGAGGAAACTTCTCTCGGCTGACAAGTCCCCAAAAGTCACTGTCCCTTGACCTGGCTTTCAGCTCAATGTCATTTTGCAAATCAAGCATCTCCATGTCCACTCCACTTGGCAAAGCAAATGCTTTCTCGAATTGGTCTGCAACCTCCTCTGTATTAATAGGCAGGAATGGGTTTGAAAGAAATGCAGCAATATCTTTCATGATTTCTAACTCACCAAAACGTCGACTGAACTCCGCTGCCAGTTTGTCCAGGTGCACACAGTACTGCTCAGGGTGAAAGTCAGAAGAGTCTTTGATGGACTGTGACATTTTTTCCAGGTTTGTAAAGTGTGTCAGCGTCCCTTTCCTCAGATTCGTGGTCCAGACACAGAGTTTGGCCTTGAACGCATTCACTGCGCTGATCATGCGGAGGAGGTGCCGGTCTTTTCCCTGGAGTTCGTGGTTGAGCGAGTTCAGTTTTCCGGTTAGGTCCGTCAGAAACCCCAGGTCCAGTAGCCACGCATCCGTTGAAAGTTCCTCGTGCTCCTCGTTCCTTTTCGACAGAAACGTCTTAATCTCAGGCAGCAAGTCAACAAATCGCTGCAGCACTTTTCCGCGACTCAACCACCTGACATCAGCATGCAGAAGCAGGTCTCCATACGCCGAATCGAGCTCATCCAATAACGCCTTGAATAAGCGATGCTGAAGCGCTTTTGCTCGAATCGAGTTTACCACTTTGACCACCAGTGACATGACATGAGAAAAGTCCACAACTTTCCCAGCCAAGGCTTGCTGATGAATCACACAGTGATACTTCATGATATCATATTCTGTCGGTGAATTGCTTTGCAACACGCACAGGCCAATATGCAAATCCAGGTACAAGAGAACGCGCGTTCAGTTTAAGAATCCTCCGCGTTCATGAATTAGTCGGAGATCAGTATTTCTGAAATTATTTTGGAGATCGACAGGGAAAGTCTCCGAGATCGACACGTCGATCGCGATCGACAGGTTGGCGACCTCTGGCGTAGTTGGTAGTGGCGGCGCTTGGGATGTCAGAGGTGGCAGGATCGAACCCAGTGCGGGATGTAAATAGGCCTGATTCCTTGACTTTTAAAATAATGTCATATTTTATTATATGCATATTTAAGGTGGCTAGCATTGCAGTGGCAGCCTCGTCTGGCAGCCTCGGTGCACGACGACTCATTCGAACAAAGACAAAGGTGTCTACCTGTGCTGGATCACCTCTTCTGATAAGTATCACCCTATTTGTATTCTATTCTACCTAGAACATATTCATAGTTATGTGTTTCTTCAGCATTCCCGTTCATTACAACACTCATAGACGTAGATATGTCACAAAGTATATACGGTCCACTTTTAACCTTAGCTACGTATCCAGATCTTCTCCACCTGCCCTCTCTCTTTCTATAGGGCTCTGGAACTGCCAGTCTGCTGTGAGCAAGGCAGACTTCATCCCGGCATTTGCATCCCATGCTTCTCTTCACGCCCTTGCGCTGACAGAGACATAGATCCGCCCAGAGAACACTGCAACTCCAGCTGCTGTCTCCGTCAACCACTCGTTCTGTCAGTCACCCCGCTCAACCGGGCGAAGTGGTGGGACAGGTTTACTTCTTTCCCCACATATTAAATACACATCCACCCCACTCTCTGTTACTGCCAAATAATTTTAACACCATTATGTGATGCCAACTGATCCTATCAAAGCATTTTTAGTTATCACCCACCAGGGCCACTAGCCGACTTTTGGAGGAGCTGGACATGCTCCTCAGCGTCCTCCCGGATGATGGAACACCGCTGATAATCCTTGGGGACTTCAACATCCAGCTCAAAGGAATGCAGGCCGTCGACTTCATGTCTCTTCTGACTGCCTTCGACCTGACGCTGCTGAACACACCAGCGACCGACAAGGCAGGAAAACAGCTCGACCTAATCCTGACACATAACTGTATCACTGAATTAACCTCTGTAACCCCACTACACATTTCTGGTCACTTCTTTATCTAATTCTCTGTCTCTCTCCCTTCAACTCATCCTACCTCCCCTCCCCTTGTAACTTTCCGCCGCAACCTCCGCTCCCTATCCCCCTCCCATTTCTCCTCCATTGTAACATCCTCCCTCCCATTGGCGAGTTCACATCCCACCCCACTGACACTGCCACCAACACCCTGTTATCCACATTAACTGCATCACTCGACACTCTCTGTCCCCTGTCAACCAGGCCTGCGCGATCTTCTTCCTCCTGCCTGTGGCTCACAGATGTTATTCGTGAAGGACGGTCCATCCTTAGGGCAGTTGAGAGGAGATGGCGCAAGTCAAAAGACGGTCTGGACCTTGATAAGTATCACTCCCTCCTTAAATCCTTCTCTGCTCACATAACTGGTGCTAAAAACCAACTACTTCCTGAACAAAATCAACTCTGCCTCAAACCTTCACAAACTTTTCTCTACCTTCTCCACCCTTCTCAACCCACCTCCCCAACCCACCCCCCCCTCCACCCTGACAGCAGACGACTTCTCCTCCGACTTTGAGAAAAAAGTTGACGACATTAGCACTTTTGTAAAGCACTCTTGGAAGTCACTTTGGATAAAAGTGTCTGCTAAATTAATAAATGTAATTTCTCAGTAGTCTGTGTAACCTCTCAATGTCTTACTACCCAACAGATGCTAAAGGGACCCATTTGCTTACATTTACATAACATTTATTAATTTAGCAGACGGTTTTATCCAAAGCGACTTCAAAGAGAGAGCTTTACAAAAGTGCATAGGTTGTTGCAAAGGACTGATGGTTTGCCCCTTAGACTGTGCACGTGAACAGCCCTTTCACTGCTGCTGGGTCATTCCATTAGTGCATGCACCCCTTATGGCTCCACTTGTACAGCCAATCAGAGTGCAGTCTGGGAATGCTCGCGCTGACGGTACCCAGTGGCGGGAATAGCAGATCAGTGGAACGACGATATAGAAGTGTTATGGGGTTTACTTTCAGTTCAGAAATTAGAGTGAGTGTTGGAATTGTGTGCATTCAGATACCTGTAAGTATTTATAATGCTAATTTGTTATGTTTAGTTATGCTGTTTAGTATCAGTCTGTGTTTGTTAGACACGGCATTGAAGTTGTTAATGCATTTTTATGATCGCAGGTGTATATTCAATTGATGCCGGTGTCGCGGTTACATTATAAATGCGGACGTAATCTTTGTTAGCTAGCTAGTGACATGTTTAACGATTACCTGTGCTGTTTAGCAGCTAGAACGTGAGAAACTTAATGTGAGAATATTGCTATTATTAATGTGAGGTTGTCACTAGCCTTATTTGTGAGATGCCTATCAGTATGATTGCTAAGTATCTCTGTTGTATTCTGTTTCTTTGCAGAACCACACACACACACACACACAAATATAACCTAACACACGCATTCCATTCCTCTCAACTTTACAATAAACCAAAATTTTGGATTGTACATCATCTCAGGCATTTTAATCAGATGCACCACAGTGGCTTCTAAGAATTTCTTACTAGAGAACATAGTCTCCACAACAGGTCACTGATCATAACAACAAGATGGCCCCAAACATTGCGGCTAGCCAAAACATGAAGCATACATTGTGAAAAACCAAATAAGTGCCAAATGCAAGAACCACAAGAGCATGTAGTTAAACAAGTTACAACTAGAAAAGGCATTTCCTGCTGAAAATGCGTTGGAATGCTGAAATCTGAAATAATTTATTTAAATGGCTGAAAATACAGAAATGAGAAAATACCTACAAGCTGAAATTAATTAAAAAAATGTGTGACTCACTCTAAAGAGGCAGTGTGGTAGCTGAACTGCATCATCTCACAAAGCTAAGTGCTTAAATACAATGCGGGAGAATAAGTTTGAACGTTGTAAAACAATCAAAGAAAAAGTTGAATTTCAAGAGGCAGTGTGGAAGCTGAACTGCATCATCTAACAAAGCTAAGAGCTTAAATAGCCTACAATGCGGGAGAAGCTGAAAGTTGAACTGTTAAAACAGAAGAAGTAGGCTAGCTAGTTGTAACAAGAATATTATAGTTTTAACAGTTTAAATTAGTTGGGATAGTAATATCAGTAGCAGATGTAGCCTATCATTGAGTGCGTTTACTCGGCTTTCTTAGTTGGATTCACTGTGTTGATTGAATGAAAAATACAACATACAAGACACGGCGACACTATTTTGCAGTTGGATGATGGTGCAAGTTTTGTCCGTGGAGCATACAACGATTAATAAAAACAATCATGTAGACGTGTTTAAGTAATCGCATAACTACATCACAGTAAAACATATTTATTGTATAAAAATTACACAGTTCTCAAATACACATGTATGGTTTTAACCTATTGAGGAGGGAGTTCTAAATATTACCGACGCTTCCACCAGAGTGAGTTATTTTTTCAAAACGGAAGATAGCTAGCTCTCGTTATCTTCCGTTACCTAGCAACCTAGCATAATACTCTAGCAATGTTACTACCTGCTAGTGTTACTTGTTAGCCTCCTAATTGTAAATTTTGAAGCCATACTATAGCGTTTGTCATATAGTTTTTGTCTATCGCAAAATAGTCGGTTGGAATGTTCAGAATCACACGTGTGACTGTACTCTGTGGGGCTCGCTTTCGAACGATCACAAATGTGTGACGCTACTAATTACCTAGAGGGACTTTGGGGATGTGAATTCAACAACAAAAAAATGTAATCAAATTATTGGACTTACTTGAGTAATCATTTCAGGCTTAGTACATTCCAATTCAATTAATAGTCAACGAGTTTAATGAGAAACTGCTCGATAGAGGGCGCATTTAACGTTAGTAAACTGGAGACAGGCAAGTTCACGATATAAGGTCAATCAATCTCGAGAAGAGCATAAGCAAAATGGACAACAGCCGTACACTAAGTGGAGCAGCTAAACGAAAGTTAAGGAAAGAAAAAGAAGCAAGGCAAGCAGATATTGTAAATCAAGTTCCTCGCATTTCGAGTTTTTTCAAAAAACAGAAGGATGAGAACGAGAACATTGCAGCGGACGCTCACGAGCCCAACATTGGAGGTGGTGGTGGTGGTGGTGGTGAGGAGCATGAGGAGGACAAGAACGAGGAACAGCCTGGTAGCAGCAGTGCTAGTGCTGCAACACCGTGGCTACTGTTGGCATCAACGGGTGATGCTTTACCACCGGCACAGAGGCCACTGTTGGTTGGTGAGGAGGAGGAGACCGGTGCTATAGAAGAGGGTCAACAACGCCAACATGCGTCGACTCCGCCGCCTGTTAGCATCATGGAGGATAATACACAGCCTTCTGAAGGAGAGCAGGGCGAGGCTTGGTTTGAAGCTGTAACTGACCCAGCTTTGTGGAGGAACACTCACGGTGAGCGGGCCAAAGCATTTCTTATAGATAGAGGAGGTAAAGTGTTCCACAATCGGTGTGCAAATTATCCAGCCTCTATTAGGGACAGTGGGATTGGTGGCAAAACTCGAGCGTTGACAAATGAGCAGCTTACATGCAGACTGCCCAATGGCCAAGTGGTTGATAGACAGTGGATAACGTATTCTGCATCCACAGGAAATATTTACTGTTTTCCATGCAAGTTGTTTTCCTCAAAATCTCAAGCATTCGTTACTGGCTACTGTGACTGGAAATACCCGGAGCGAATCTGCGAGCACGAGACAAGTGCAGAACATCTAGCCTGCATGCTTGCCCTGCATCAAAGAGCCACAGGTGCCACCGTGGATTCCGACCTTGTTAAGCAAATCGATGGAGAGGCAATATTGGAGAGAGGTGCTTAGGAGAGTGGTCTCTGTCATTAAGTTCCTGGGGGAGAGGGGCCTCGCATTTAGGGGAAATGACGAATTGCTAGGTTCACCACACAATAGCAACTACTTAGGCATCTTGGAATTGTTGTCACAATTTGACCCGTTCTTGGTAGAGCATATTAGAAAGTTTGGACAGATGGGTAGGGGTAGTGTTTCGTATTTATCTTCAACAACTTGCGAGGAGTTCGTAGAACTTATGGGACAGAAAACGAAACAAGCAATTATAAATGAATTACAAAACGCTTAATATTTCTCTGTTATAGTCGACTCTACCCCTGATCTATCCCATGTAGATCAGCTCACATTTATATTTAGATTTGTGAACCAAACGGGCCATGTAGTGGAACGCTTTCTAGGATTCGAGCCCATCACTAGTCACACTGGGGAAAGTTTAGCAGACTGTGTTGTCTCAATGGTGCACGACAAACTGCCGCAGACAATCATATGACAATGCCTCCAATATGTCTGGAAAATATAATGGATTGCAGGCGCATCTAAAGAAGAGGAATCCATTGATTCATTATGTCCCCTGTGCTGCCCGTTCTTTGAATCTGGTCGGAGTCAACAGTATTGAAGCCTGTAGCAATGTAGTTGGCAAATATTTTGACTTGTTGCAGTCTCTATATACGTTCACCTCCGCCTCCACGCATCGCTGGGGCACAGTATTTGGAGATTCCCATGTGCGCATCAATCTCACGCTTAAATCTCTCTCCACTACACGCTGGAGCTGCCGTGCTGACTCAACAAAAGCACTTTGGGAAAATTACCAGAATATTCAAGAGAGGCTCAGGACTTTGTCTATGGATGACACCGAAAAAAGGGACACGCGCTCTGAAGGTGCTGCGCTCTGTGCACAATTAGAGACATTGGAGATGGCGTTCATGGCTAAGTTTTGGGATACTGTATTATCCAGATATCAAGCAACAAGCGCTGTTTTGCAGCGGAGTGATATAGCCCTTGTAACTGCAGTTAGGGCACTTGAATCCTTGCGTGATTTTGTGGCTGCACAGAGAGACTTTTTTGACAGTTTTGAGAGGGCAGCTCTGAGTTTACATGGCGTCAGCCAGACTTGGAGACAGGACAGCCATCGCAGAAGGAGACTCAAGACTTTTGCTGACGAGAGTGGAGAGCAGGATACTGAGCTTGATGGAAGACGTAAGTTTCAGGTAGAGACCTTCAATGTTGCCAGCGACACGCTCAGAGCCTTGGACACCGTCTGGAGGCCTACAGGCACCTGTGCAGTTTATTCAGTGTGCTTTTCTGTGAAAAATCGTCCAATGCCTCAGTGATTGAGAAGGCAACAGTTCTGACATCTGAATATCCATCTGACCTAGAGAACAGTTTAGGCGATGAACTGATTCAGCTCAGATCATTCATTAAGCCTGAAGATGACACAAGCCCAAAAGGACTGCTCCGAAAAATTCTAGATTGTGGCCTGCAATCTATGTTTCCTAACGTTTATGTGGCGCTGCGGTTATTTCTGACTCTGCCCGTCTCTAATTGTGAAGGGGAGCACTCATTCTCCGTCCTGTCCAGGATCAAAAACGAATTGAGGACTAAAATGATACAAAAACGCCTCAAGGCACTTTCTCTCATGGAAGGCTTGCATACGGACTGTTTTGTTAGCGATGTTTTGTTTGTTTTTTTGCGGGGGGGGGGGGGGGGCGGGCCCTTGACACGTCCAGGCCCAGGGGTTCTTAATCTGTCCATGCCCGTGGGAAACATTGCCGCGACTTTGTCCCTTGGTCGGCTGGTTACGTTAATTTTGGTCCCATGGACAACATTGCCGCGACGTTGTACCTTGGTTGGCTGGTTACCTTATTTTTAGACCCGTGGACAACGTTGCCGCGACGTCGTCCCTTGGTCGGCTGGTTACGTAATTTCTTGGCCCCATGGACAACGTTGCCGCAACGTTGTACCTTGGTCGGTTGGATACGTTATTTTTGGTCCCGTGGACAACGTTGCCGTGACGTTGTACCTTGGTCGGCTGGATACATTAATTTTGGTACCATTGAAGTCGCTCTTTAGTCGCAGGACAATGGATCTCGAGTGCAATATAGTGGTTTATATATATAAATGTAGACAATGCATGTAATTCATGTGCTGCTCAGTCCCAGCATGTCATTGGTCATCAATTTTCTCATGTGCAGACACATAGCTTTAATGAAAAAAAAGACAGGATGTGGAATATAATTTAGTCTTTCATTCTTTACTATAAACATGTAGGCTACAAAAGCAATCAATGTGTGATGTGTAACATGATTAAGCAAACATTATTTGTATAGCTCACCAAAGCTGTATGACACACAATGCAAATTTGTGCTCCAATAGTTTTGTAATACAAAATTGTTAAATGTGACCAAAAGGTAAGCGACCTTTAAGAGTTTCATTTTCAAAGACAAGTCATCACAGAATAATACAATTCTTCCTTAGCAAACCTGCCCCTCAGTCTGCCCCAGAGCAACAACTTTGCGCATGCCCATTTCAACGCATAGCTGAACCTGGGGTTCCTAAACAGATTTTGCAGGGGTCCCACCGTCTTTTACACATTGGATTTTACCTGGAAATAAGTTACTTCAAAGGTGAGTTTCTTTACAGAAATAGTTTTAAATAAATAAACATATTTTCAAAAGTTGGATGGGGCATATAGGTTTGAAATTGAGTTGTTTATGTGCTAGCGTTATATCAGATTCACATTGTTTACGTTCGGATTTCGCTAGCTAGGTTAAACCCTCCAGAAAGTTATGTTGAAATACTGAAAATGCATACATGTTATCAAAGTTTGACGTCTCACAAATCACCCTCAAAAGAATCAGTGAAAATAAACGTTCAGAACTGTTAGAAAACCTGATGACACCACCATTATCGGCTGCATCAAGAATGGTGATGAGTCTGCCTACAGAGCAGAGGTGGCAACAATGACATCTTGGTGTCAGGATAACAGCCTGCTGCTTAATGTAGCAAAATCCAAGGAGTTGATAGTGGACTTCAGGCGGCTGCAGGGAGAACATGCACCCATTCACATCGGGGGCACGGCTGTGGAGAGATTCAAAAGTTTCAGATTTCTTGGTATCAATATCAGCGAGGATCTGAGCTGGACACACCATATTGGTGTGGTTACAAGGACAGCGAAACAGAGGCTCTTTTTTCTGCGGCGACTGTGGAAATTTGGCATGTACTGCACTGTATTGACCAATTTTTACCGCTGCATACTGAGAGAGCATACTGGATGGAATTACAACATGGTTTGGCAACAGCACTGCCCAGGGCAGGAAGACACTACAAAGAGTGGTCAAATCTGCACAGCGTATTACAAGGACAACATTACCATCCATTCAGGACCTTTACAGCCAGCGCTGCAGGAGGAAGGCCAAGCGGATCATTTCTGACCCTAGTCATCCCTGCCACAGTCTTTTCTCCCTCCTGCCTTCTGGAAGGCGATACAAGAGTATAAGGTCCCGTACCAGCAGATACAGGGATAGTTTTTACCCACATGCCATCAGGATGCTGAACTGTCCTTGAAATATCTTTTTGCACTACCATTTTTTTGTCTCTTTTTCCTACCCTTTTTCTCAATTTTCCAGTATTTAATTGATTTATTCTCTAAATTGAACGGACATTGAGCACAAAGAATTTCATTACTGATAAATGCTGTATATGAGTAAATGATAGTAAACTTGAAACTTGATTCAGCTGTACCATTTTGGGCAAAGACCAATTAAGGTAACATTTGTTATGTACATCAATGTTACAGCTAATCTAGAAGAACCACAGTATATGCCAATCATGCAAACTCTTGTAAACTTGTTTTACTTGTCCTTAATTACAGACACATTACAGGTTATGCTCCGGAAGATGGAGACATTGGAAGAGAACCAGCGAGAGGCTCTCCTTTTCAGGAGACCACAGGGCAGACACACTGAAGAGGTTCCAGTGATGGACCTACAGGTGGCCCAAACACAGGCTGAACTCCAAGACCTTGAGGAGCGCCTTAAGGTGCTGGAGTTGCGAAAGAGAGTGTTTGGAGATCCCATGAACAATGGCTTACACGCATTCAACGTTCACATTGGTGCTGACAATAAGTTCATGACTTTTATTCCAGACGCTGTGATGAAGTGGAAGACGGGACGGGGGGATAAAGCTGTGGAGCTCCGCATAGAGGAAACACTCAAACACACCCCGGCAGCCCATTCAAAACAAGCCAGGTGAATGAATCACGATTGCAGCTTCCATATCCAATCTTTCACATGGCTATGACAAATCTATAATCACATAATATTTTTTTGATGATGTATATTATTTTAGATGTGATTTTTTTAATGACTTGTATAGCCCCTTTTCACACGTGCGATTATGTTAATAGAACACTAACTTATTTTGTGCTTCATTGTCAGGGCCAACAGACAGGACCTGTAGCGGAGACTGGCAGAATATTTTAATTCACTGTTTGGCACTTTGTTTGAAAATAAAATGACTGAATGTTACATGGAAATGCTGCCTTGTTTATGCTTGAGTGAGGCTACACATCACACAAACATAGTCCTCCTAAAGTTGGCTACCATGTAACCTATTGTACAAGAACAAGTAGCATTTTGGGCAAATGAGGTCTGCATATGAACCGCCCCAAAATAAGCAGTAGAATTGAGAAATATAGGTTACTTAATTGACGTTGCAGTTACGGACTGGCAACGTCATAAAATTACGTTGCTAGGAGGTCGCGGTTACGGACTGGCAACGTCACAAAACAACGTTGCTAGGAGGTCGCGGTTACAGAATGGCAACGTCGGAAAATAACGTTGCCACGACGTTGCAGTTACGGACTGGCTACGCCACAAGATGACGTTGCGGTTACCTTCTGGCGTCCCACAGATGCACGGTCCCAAAACGTCGCCAGCGGCAACGTATGTTTGGTCCTCGAGTGACGTTGCGGCAAAGTAAGGGCAACGTAACTGTGTTAGCTGGGGTGGCAGTCCTAGCACATTGTGCGCCCAGGGCGAGTTTATCACTTGCACCCCACCCCCGCCCCATCTTGTGCCACCTCTTACCCCGTCAGCCGCCCCCCCACAGCATACGGAACGAGCACCGCTACTACCTGGCGGCGGCAAACGAAGGGACATGCACCGTCTCAGCAAGCAGAGGTGCCTGCAGCAGCCTGAAGGGGGCGCCAATATACAAATTACCCACAAATTATAAATAAGCGAACCGCACAGAGATGTCTTTTTTTTATGCTCGTGCGCCCCCCACGTGACATGATGAAATGCCGCCCCGGGCGGCTGCCCGGTCTGCCCGTGCCTAAAACCCATAGAGTTAATATAACTAGAGTAAGCTACTTTTGTCTTCCAAGATGGCGTCCCCATTCATTTCTATTAAAAGTGCTCAGTGGCGCAGTGAGGCAAGCGAGAGCGCGAGACTGGAGGTGGCCATCTTTCCACTTCAGTGTCTTCCGGTCTAGCTTTAAACAGTGGCTCTTTTTTTCCCTAGCTCCGAGACCTCGTGCACGCTTGCAACTAGCTGTACACGTCATACTTTGCGACAACCAGTCGCGAGCATAGATTTATATGGTATCGAGCGCGTGAGCTAAGGCATTGCAGTTGCAGAATCTATGGGCAGAATGGGGTACAAGTCCAATAAGAATCAGATACATGTTTCAAACTTAACGGAAATGTATTCTGTCACTGTATAGTATTCCTTTCACTTGTTTTTTTTGTAGAAATAGCCCAGGTTATAGGTCTAAATATAGGGCTATTCTAGATGGAACTCATCACATATGTTGCTTTTTTTCTTCGTAATATGAGTATGACTTCCAACGCATCGGATAAAATAAACTGTTAACATGAACAGCTCCGTCGTTGTTCTCGCCAGGCAAAGAAAGCTTAATAGGTATTTTGGTAACCGAAATCTTCCATAATGCAGACTTACCATAGCTTACTGTCAACTTTATATTCAAACGAAATGCTGCGAAATTCACACTGCCTTCAATTTAACATCAGTGTAGAAATATGGCCTGTGTTTTATATGTTCATCCTACAAAACCAAACGCCTATTAATGGATATAACGTGATCTAACAAGACTTGGGTAAAAATGTAATAAATAAAAGCTTGAAAACTGTGTCTAAAATATACTTAATTGAACATTTGCCTTTGAAAGGGGAGTATTCGCAGAACCATCTAGGCTACAAGACGTTTCCATCAGATGTAAGTGGGGGTGAAACATAGAGTCACTGAGGACCTTCATTATCCCACAAAAGCAGTCTGGCTTGATGACACGATCAAAAAAATTATAATGGGTGTGTTCAACAAAAGCTTCTGAAGGCAAGACTAATGTTATTTAAATATAGGCCTATATAATTTCCTATTGTGGTTATCGGTTAAAGTATTAATCCTAGTCTTTGCTCCAGATAGACGTCAACAATCTATGCTCGCGCTTAACATATTATATTTGCCATCATGTCATGACCGTTTTTACGTATTAAAATAACGGGAATAAACTATATTAACAACATTTCATGTATGTGGGAGTAAGGGAGTCAGATGGCTGAGCGGTGAGGGAGTCGGGTTAGTAATCAGAAGGTTGCCGGATCGATTCCCAGCCGTGCCAAATGATGTTGTGTCCTTGGGCATGGCACAGCACCCTACGTGCCTCGGGGGGAATGTCCCTGTGCTTACTGTAAGTCGCTCTGGATTAGTGCGTCTACTAAATGCAAATGTGTGACAACCATTTGCTTAACTTGCTACAACAGGGCAGGCAACTCAAGCCAGTTCTCCCTGTGCTCATTCAATATAAGTCTATGGCTCATTCAGCTCCATGTAAATCGGCCATCGGCCAATGTGAACTTCTGTGCCCATGCCCTGTTAATATCCGCGAGCACGTTTGCAGGCAACTTTTATTGACGTAAGCAAACAAATAGGGTGCTAGTTTACCCATTTCGGATTGGTCTCAAACTTAGCAAAAATCGGGAAAATGATTCTATGAAAAAGATAGTAGTATGAGCCAGGTTCGAGGATCGAACAAAAATTATTGGGGGAGATAGTTTTGTAAATGTTGACTGGAGTTAATAGAATAAAAACGACCGGAAGAGTCGGAAACCTAACCGTAATGCAATACCACCTACATACACCGGGGCCGTTGCTTCAAGCCGAGGGGCGATGGGTGGGGGCTTGCTAAAACCGCCCCTGACGACCAGCACAAAATTAGCTATCGATTGATCCAAAAACGAAGCATGAAGAGCGAAAATTGTGGCAATGCTGGCAAACTAGAAATATTTTTTCAACAACATCCGAAGCTCCCCTCCACTCTAAGTGTTTCAGTAAGCACTCTAGGCTTTCAGGTACACACCCATGTAAATCTCAGAAACGGTTTGAAAAAGTCATGAAACATAATCAGTGATATTGAATTTTAGATGGGTTTACATTACATTTAGTCATTTAGCGGACGCTCTTATCCAGAGTGACTTACAGTAAGTAGAGGAACATTCCCCCCGAGGCAAGTAACCCAAAAAAAGTAACTTTTGAACCTTCTGACCGATTTTCAAAGAAGGTCAAGTTCAAGTCTTTTATTTGTCAGGTACACAGAACAACACAAGGTTAGACTGGGCACTGAAATTCTTAAGACAAGACAACGCAAGCACCTGGCATAACATAACATATAAGTACACGGAACTTAATTTACATCTATGCTGAGCTTAAATAAGTGAAACTTCCTAAATATACAGATAGCAATAAATAATCGACTATACTAACCATAATACTAAAACTTCCTAAATTACAGATAACAATAAATAGTACACTATACTAACCCTAAATGCACAAAAAACCTGTTTCAACCCTATAACCTATTCTAACCTAAGTGGATTACATTAGAATAGTGCAAATGTGCAGATCAGTGACTAAGTCAATGACCATACAGGAGCCTGGTGGCGAGGTACAGTGAGGTACAGTAGTGCAATGTTACTGATAGTGCAACCAGTAGCTGAAAGTGTATAAGTGACTAGTGTGCAGTAAATCAATGTCCATATCAGTGTCCATTCAGAAGCCTGATGCCCCTTGGGTAGAAACTGTTGTCCAGTCTGCGTGTGCGCGACCGGATGCCGCGGTAACGCCTGCCAGAAGGCAACGGGGTAAAGAGACTGAAGGATGGGTGGGAACAGTCTCTTAGAATCCTGCCGGCTTTCCTTAGGCAACGCGTGTGGTAGGTGTCCTGTAGGGCTGGGAGCTTCCTGCCAATGATGAACTCAGCAGAACGGACCACACTTTGTAGGGCCTTGCGGTCCCTGTCTGTGCAGCTCCCATACCACACAGTAATACAACCAGTCAGAATGCTCTCGATAGTGCATCTGTAAAAGTTAGTGAGGATGACTGAGTCCATACCAAACTTCTTCAGTCTCCTCAGGAAGAAGAGGCGCTTACGGTCCGCTTTGACCACCTTGTCCGTGTGAACAGACCAGGTGAGGTCATTGCTGATGTTCACCCCGAGGAACTTGAAGCAGCTGACCTTCTCCACTTCCGATCCATTGATGAGTAGAGGTGCATGCTCCTCCTCCTGCCGCCTCCTATAGTCCACAATCATCTCCTTGGTCTTGCTGATGTTAAGAGATAGGTTATTGTCCTGACACCATGATGTCAGGGTGTCAACCTCCTCTCTGTAGGCTGACTCGTCACTGTCAGAGATGAGGCCCACGATGGTTGTATTGTCAGCAAACTTAACAAGGAGGTTGGAGCAGTGCGTTGCCGCACAGTCGTGAGTGAACAAGGAGAACAGGAGAGGGCTGAGCACACAGCCCTGGGGGGTGCCTGTGTTGGTGATCAGTACGGATGAGGTGCGGTCACTGATTCTCACCACCTGTGGCCTCCCCGTCAGGAAGTGGAAGATACACTTGCAGAGGGAGGTGCTTAGTCCCAGGTCCACAAGCTTGGAGACCAGTCTGGAGGGGATGATGGTGTTGAATGCAGAGCTGTAGTCAATGAACAGCATTCTCACATATGTATTCCCCTTGTCCAGGTGGGAGAGAGCGGTGTGCATAGTCAGAGCGATGGCATCGTCTGTAGACCTGTTGGACCGGTATGCAAACTGTATAGGGTCCAGTGTGGGGGGCAGCAAGGAGCAGATGAATGATTTGCCTGTTTGAGGGCAGAAGGAAAGATGCCAGAAGTAAGAGAAGGGTTAAAGACACGGTAAAGAAACGTTATGATGGAGGGAGAGATGGATTGGAAGAGAGGAGAGGGGACTGGATCAAGGGCTCTCAAAAGCTTTGGTTTTCTGCACAAAATTAAGTTCTGGTGTAGGTCTTCCTTTGCCGATTAACTTAAACTTCTCATTAAAAGTTAACCTAGAAAATGGCACATAACAAATATGAAACCATGTCCTCCTCACTAGCGGGAACGTTACTCACAGCTTCACTTGTGAAGTGAATGAACAGGCTAGCTAGTTTATTAGGCTTGTGATCACGTTTCTCCCTTCCCACAGCATGCGGAACTTGTCATAAAGTTAGCGATAACAAGGCCCACCCATTTAGAGGGAAGATATGATTTGTCAAGTTTACTGTCAATGGAAATTAGTCTTTCATTGAATTTCTATCAAGCGGCCCTCTGTAAAATTCATAGCTGGACCACCAATCACAGAGCTAGCTGCATAGCATTTTCCTCCCAACAACGGAGGCAGCAAAATTCTGATAGGGTGACAAAACTGTATTTTTTCATCTAACTCTTCACATTACAACATAAACCGAATAAGGCAGGATTGAAGTGTTTATTTCAGAAACATTGTCAATTTATGGATTGATAAAATACAATTATAACAGATTACTTTAAAAATATATATATTTTTTGAATATATTAGGCCCGTTCTGACAGTTCCCCACTGGTCAGGAGAGACATGAAGTTGACAGCCTGCGTTCCTTCGAGGTGGATGTTGAAGTTCCATGTCACTGGAAAGTAAGTAAGTGACTTTCAGCAGGTAATATGTGGGTCAGATGGCTGAGTGGTTTGGGAATCTGCCTGTTTGCTGAAAGCAAAAACACTATTGTTATTGTTGGAATGCTGCTTCAGCATTCCAAGTATTGTTCTTTGAATCTTTTTTCAACTTTTCTATTTCTTCCATGACACCTTTCAGCGCCTTCAAATCTTCAATTATTAAAACCGTTCTGCTAGGGCTGGGCGATAAATCGATAAAAATAACTATCGAAGTAATGACTTCCCTCGATAAAGATATCGTTACATTAATTCATTTTCAATAATATCGATAATGTCAATAGAGAATAACTAGGAACAGCAGTCCATTTAATTTATGTGATAAAGCAGGAAGTTGCGGAGAAATGGTAGCCTACGCTCACTAAAATATACTGAGCACGTCGAGTGGAGTAGCTAATGTTAACCGCGGAAAATTAGTCTTATTGTCGAAAACAGTGGCAGCGATAGCCATGGCGAGGGAGCAACTTCCAATGAAGAAATTGTTGATAAAAAGGGTTAGTCTTGTTCAGTTATTTGGAAGTTGTTTGGCTTTTTGAAATCCGACAACGAGCAGAGCAATGTTCGGTGCAAATTGGTGTAGTAAACAAACAGGTGGTTACCAAGTCTGGTAATACGACAAACTGCAAATGTGGACTTCTTGTTGACCTCGACCTACGGTCTCGGTTAACAAACGTTTTAACAAATCTCTGCTTACAAAGGTGTTGGTAGCTCAGCAATTACAGCTGTTCTTCATTCTCATCATTAGAAAAACTAGCATGTTAGCTAAGGTTAACTCCAGATTAGCTCACGGTTGTTATGGCACACCATAATACCATATAACACCAGCAATTTATTTTGTAGCTACTTGGAAAAAACATTCTCTTTCTGCCTGAAACAGACGCCTAGGTCTGAACACGGCCAAAAGCACAACATATTTCAGACCCAGATTAAGAAATCAACAAATGCTGTTCCACTTGTAATGGGTAAATAAAGTATGGTATTACCTAGTGCTAGATGTAGGTAAAAAGCTTGCTTACCTAGCTAGCAATAATCATAATGTTTGCAGAAGGATCTTTGTGACTTAACTAATGCTATTATAGTCAGAGAATGTCTTATAAGGGTGCTTTGGCCACTGAAGGGAAAACTGGGCAAGTTTGACTTACTTTCCTCTTCCTCGAAAAAACACTCCTTATGTCCATCTCGTCTGTGGAACAGTCATGTCTGAAGTGCTACTAGCTACAAGCGCGATGCGTCGATCAAAGAGTATGGGAGTTGAATCTGCATGGTGGATGCATGGACGGATTAAGAAACCACGGGCCCCTGGGCCTGGATGTGTTTTTTACGCTGTTCATTTTTTTTATCGCGAGATTTTTTCTTCTTCTTTTTTTCGATCAACTGTATAAATCTTTTTTTAAGCTCATGTAAGGAATCTCACTTGTTTTAGTTAAGGCCTACCAGTAAAACATATTTAAAGGACCATACAGTGTTATGATGTGTTATGATTGAGGGGCTCCATTCAGACAGATCAGGGGTGGATAACATCATAATGGGGTCTTCATGAAGAACAACTGTACAGAAATGCCACATAAACAGCGCATTTGTGTGTAGGTTGGGGGTGGGGGAGCTTAGACAGAGCTCTAATGCTATTCTTTTGCACTTGCTATTTGGATTTCTCCCTACAGAGTTGAAGGGCCCATATTGCATGGAGTACTCAGCCCCTCTAAAGTCCTATAGATAAACTGAGGGGATAAACACTCACTTGAAAGGTATCATGATGGTTTCTTTCTTGTGACATCTTCAAAGTGAATGTTTAGGCTATTCTTTACTTTTTCAGTAGGACTTTTGGGGCCCTGTTATTGACATGAATGACTTATGCCTAGCATATACCGGCTATGGCACATTGTGTCATATCATCATAATAATATAAATTAATAAAAGCGACTTCACGCAGAGGCTCTGGCTTAGGGGCCCCCTGAGCTCATGGGCCCCTGGTGCCGGTAGGCTGGTTCGATAATCCATCCCTGAGTAGGACTATTGGGGCCCTGTTACTGGCATGAATGACTTAAGTCTAGCATATACCGGCTACGGTGCATCGTGTCATATCAATACAAAGTTAATAACAGAGACTTCACGCAAAGGATCTGGCTTAGGGGCCCCCTGAGCTCATGGGCCCCTGGTGCCGGTAGGCTCGTTCGGTAATCCATCCCTCAGTAGGACTATTGGGGCCCTGTTACTGACATGAATGAATTAAGTCTAGCATATACCGGCTACGGCGCAACGTGTCATGTCATCATATTCATATCAATACAATGTTAATAACAGCGACGTCATGCGCGGAGGCTCTGGCTTAGGGGCCCCCTGAGCTCATGGGCCCCTGGGCCCGGTAGACCCGTTCGTTAATCCATCCTTGGGTGGATGCTGTTTTTCTAGAAAACGTGGAGTGGAATTCTATTGCTATGGGTATTCTCCCTACTTATAAAGTGGAACGGATTTGATTGTGAAGCAATGGAAAGATCGCTGGACTAGTATACCAGCCATGCACTAATATTTTGATTGCAAATGTGGGGGGGTCCAAACGACTTTTATTGGGGGACCCCCCCAATTTACATTGCGGCGACGCCCATGACTGTAGCCTACTAGTAGTAGTAGGCTATGCCAGTGGGCGAGCAGAGTCTGTGACTCTGAAGCTAACGTCAAAACAAGACGCAGTCTCACTCAAATTTCAAGTTTTACACAAATCACAAAAATATGCTGACCCGCTGGCTGTCTTCACAATCGCCATATCTGTAAAACACTGCTCTCCATTTTGATGTAGAATTGACCCTGGTACGAAATTAAGAAAATACTCATAAAACGCAGATCGACAACAGTGTTGTCGACAAGTGTCAACATTCATTGACAACACTGTTGTTGCTGCCGTAATCGTCAATGGAGGCTGACGGGGCTCGCACGTAGCAAACAAATCAAAGTTTTTACGGCAACCTAAATTAAAATCTCACCACCTGGATGTGTTCACAATAGTCATATCGTCATAAAATGTCCCTCTTTCTGTTTTTTCGTGTAAAATTGAACTATAAAATTAGCTATGAAAATACTACTATAACGCTTTCTAGCATGGCTGCCGCCTATAAGACTAGGCAGTCTCACGGGCAACCCGCACTTGCTCATTTACAAAGACTTTCACGACCTAAATCAAACATCCGAGATTGCAGTTCCACTCGAAATCGCTTTCTCAACAAAGCCAAATGGTTGGGATTTTTTGGGGGGGAGATTTTTCACTGGTAATCCAAGCTCCAATTTGGTGCTAGAACATCTCTATAGGGGTAGAGGGGCACTAGCCCAGTTTCCATGCCTCTGGGAGGGGGGTAGAGGGGCATCTCCATTTTTTTCATGTCCTCCAACCACTGCTCCTTGGGAACAGCCTCTACAGAGGGGCAGTACACGGTCCCTTTGTACTGACTGTGTCCAGTCTGGGCTGTCCTAAACTGCCCGCATTTCTTGCATGTGTTGTGGGGTACATGGCGGGTTAGTTTTCGGATTGGAGCAGGAGGTGCAGGGAAGATACCTCCCAGGGCCTGTGGAGCAGCAACGAAGACAGGCCCCGGAGAGGTCACCGGAGCCAGCACCAACAGATGAGGGGCCGAGGGTGGAGCAGGGAAGAGCTGACGCTGGGCATGCATCTTTATAGCCACCGGTGTCACATCTGTGGATGGGACCTTTCTCTTCAACCGTGCCTGGCCCACAGTGCTGCAGGGCAGTTGGCACTGGAGAGCCGGGCCTGGGTGGGGGAGCGCAGATGGAAAGCGCACATTAGCAGGGGGGAGCGGGTCGGCTGCTGCAGACAAGTGACTGGGCAAGTTCAGCTCCTGCATAACCACAGCGTTGTCCTGCTTCTTCACCCTCTTGTTGTGCCACTGGTGTGGCTTACATCCACTAGCTGCAGTGTGGTCTGCTGCATGACTGTCCCATTTGCCAAAATGCGCTGCCTGATTTTCCTGTAGTCATCCAGGATTAGATTCCATCTGGACACTGCGCCAGTCCCCTTCTTCTTGGGAGAGCGATGGATGGCACAGAGCCTGACAAAGACCAGTTCAATCAGGCGGCAGCAATCTGGCCATCGGGCAAGCGGGGCAGTGGTGGTGAGTGCGTGCCTCTTCATGCTCTCCACTCCTGGAGAGAACTGCTGCCTCTTCATTGGAGACCTGAACCTCCCCGTGTCCAGCCTGCTCTGGTGTCTGGCAGCAAAGGTAACCCTCTGCTGGTCGTAGTCCAGCAGGTTCTGCCACAGAGCAACAATGTTGCTTACCTACACACAGAGAACACATGAGAAGACAAAAAGATGTGCAAATGTGAACATTTTTGGCAGGGCACAGAGGTAATGTAGCAAGACAATAAATGTTATTGACCTGCTGGTTGGTGAGGGCCAGAGAGGATTGGTTCCTCAGCTCCACCAAACACTCTGCCAAGCTGTCAACTCTGTCTAAGCCCGGCATGCCAGAGTCATCCACAGCCTGAAAATAAACAAAAATGAGCATAACAGTGGAAGGTCAGTGAATTGGGACAAAACGCAGATACATTGATTTTCTTAAGATACCAGGGAGGGAGCAGCCAGGGAGGCAGCAGCCAGGGTGGGAGCAGTCAGGGTGGAAGCAGTCAGGGTGGGAGCAGGCAGGGAGGGAGCAGTCAGGGTGGGAGCAGTCAGGGTGGAGCAGGCAGGGAGGGAGCAGTCAGGGAGGGAGTAGGCAGGGAGGGAGAAATCAGGGTGGCAGCAGCCAGGGTGGGAGCAGTCAGGGTGGGAGCAGGCAGGGATGGAGCAGTCAGGGAGGGAGAAGTCAGGGTGGCAGCAGCCAGGGTGGGAGCAGTCAGGATGGGAGCAGTCAGGGTGGGAGCAGTCAGGGTGGAGCAGGCAGGGAGGGAGCAGTCAGGGAGGGAGTAGGCAGGGAGGGAGAAGTTAGGGTGGCAGCAGGCAAGGAGGGAGCAGTCAGGGTGGTAGGGTGGCAGCAGGCAGGGTGTTAGTAGCCTGGGAGGCAGAAGGCAGGATGCGAGCAGCCATGGAGGCAGGAGGCAGGGTGGGAGCAGCTATGGAGGCAGGATGGGAGCAGCCATGGAGGCAGGGTGGGAGCAGCCATGGAGGCAGGAGGCAGGGTGGGAGCAGCCATGGAGGCAGGAGGCAGGGTCGGAGCAGCCATGGAGGCAGGAGGCAGGGTGGGAATAGTGAAGCTTGGGTCATCCAGGAGACTTGACGCAGCAAGACTTGGTTCTTCCTGGACATTAATAAAATAATAATACTAATGATTACAATAAGTACTCCTAAATCTAGCAAACTAATGTCAATTAGAGACAAGTTTATGCTTAACGTACCACTGCAACCCATTGTTGCGATTGCATTTTACCAAACGCATGCTTAGATTACATTTTGCACACCTCATCCTCCTCTTCAGTATACCCCATTTCTGCCTCCATTTAACTATTTTTCTTTTGTTTCTCTTACATTTACATTTATTCATTTAGCAGACGCTTTTATCCAAAGCAACTTCCAAGAGAGAGCTTTACAAAGTGCATAGGTCACTGATAATAACAACAAGATAGCCCCAAAGCATTGCAGGTAGCCAAAAACAAGAAGTACACATTGTGAACAACCAAAAATAAGTGCTAAAGGGAAGAAACCATAAGAGCATGTAGTTAAGCAAATTACAATTACACAACATGAATCTCTAAGTGCAAGTGTACCTGTAGGAAAGCAATAAAAATAGGATAAAATAGAATACAACAGTTTAAATCAGCTACCACTAACCAACAAGAGCAACAGTCTAAGCAAGAGTCATTGTGATCCTTGAGGAAACTAGCGTTGGGTTCAACAAACCATTCCTAAGTACCGTTGTACTCCCGGAACAAGTGCGTCTTGAGCCTTCTCTTGAAGGTGGAGAACAGTCTGTGTCTCTGATGGAAGTGGGGAGGTGATTCCACCACTGGGGGGCCAGGTAGGAGAAGAGCTTGTGTTGGGACCGGGCGGTCTTGAGCGGTGGGACCACCAGGCGGTTGTCTGAAGAAGACCGTAGGTGGCGGGTGGGGGTGTAAGGCTGCAGGAGAGACTTGACGTAGTCGGGTGCAGTCCCGTTCACTGCCCGGAAGGTCAGTACCAGGGTCTTGAATCTGATGCGGGCCGTTATGGGTAGCCAGTGGAGGGAGATGAGGAGCGGGGTAACGTGGGAGCGTCTGGGTAGATTGTAGACCAGGCGGGCCGCTGCGTTCTGAATCCTTTGAAGAGGGCGGGTTGCGCATGCCGGGAGACCGGCGAGCAGCGAGTTGCAGTAGTCCAACTTGGAGAGGACCATTGCTTGGACAAGCAGCTGGGTGGAGTGCTCAGACAGGTATCTCCTGATCTTCCGGATGTTGTAGAGGGTGAATCTACAAGACCGGGAGACCGCAGCAATGTGGACCGTGAGGGAGAGCTCGTCATCCATGGTAACCCCAAGGTTCCTGGCAGAGGATGAGGGGGTCACCGTCGCAGATCCCAGGGTGATTGAGAGGTCGTGGGAGATGGAGGGTTTGGCCGGGATGATGAAAAGTTCAGTTTTGGCAAGGTTCAGCTGGAGGTGGTGCTCGGTCATCCAGGCGGAGATGTCTGCGAGGCAGGCCTCAATCCCAGCTGAGATCCCCGGATCGGTCGGGGGGAACGACAGGTACAGCTGCGTGTCGTCAGCGTAGCAGTGGTAGGGAGAAGCCATGGGAGTTGATGATTGGTCCAAGTGAGGTGGTGTACAGAGAGAAGAGGAGGGGTCCAAGGACGGAGCCCTGTGGGACACCAGTGGAGAGCTGGCGAGGGTCTGACACTTTGCCTCCCCAGGAGACCTGGTATGATCTTCCCGACAGGTAGGATGAGATCCACTGGAGTGCAGTGCCAGTGATCCCCATTTCAGAAAGTCTGGAGAGCAGGATCTGGTGGTTAACCGTATCAAACGCCGCAGAAAGGTCCAGCAGAATGATGACGGATGACCTCGAAGCCGCTCTGGCAGACTGGAGGGCAGTGGTGACTGAAAGGAGGGCAGTCTCTGTGGAGTGGCCGGTCTTGAAGCCCGATTGGTTGGGGTCAAGCAGGTTGTTCTGAGAAAGAAAGTTAGACAGTTGGTTAGATACAGCACGTTCAATTGTTTTAGAGAAGAAGGGTAACAATGATACCGGTCTGTAGTTCTGATGGACGGCAGGGTTAAGGGAGGGTTTTTTGAGTAGAGGGGTAACTCTGGCCTGTTTGAAGGCAGAGGGGAAGGTGCCATAGGTAAGAGAGGAGTTTAGAACATGGAGCAGAAAAGTTATGATAGAGGGGGAGATGGTTTGAAAGAGAGGGGAGGGGACAGGATCAAGGGGACAGGAGGTGGGGCGATGAGAGAGAATGAGGTCAGAGACCTCTGCCTCGGACAGGGGAGAGAAAGAGTTTAGACATTTAGTTGGGTCAGTCATGGAGGGTGAGGGGGTAGGAAAGGTGGGTTTAGGGAACCGACTGCTAATGTCAGCGACTTTTTTCTTAAAGAAGGAGGAGAAGTCGTCTGCTGTCAGGGTGGAGGGAGGGGGTGGGGGAGGTGGTTTAAGAAGGGTGGAGAAGGTAGAGAAAAGTTTGTGGGGGTTTGAAGCAGAGTTAATTTTGTTAAGAAAGTAGAGGGTTTTAGCACCAGTTATGTGAGAAGAGAAGGATTTAAGGAGGGAGTGATACTTATCAAGGTCCAGGTGGCAGTGTTAGTGGGGTGGGACGAGAACTTGTCAATGGGAGGGAGGGAGGATGTTAAAATAGAGGAGAAATGGGAGGGGGATAGGGAGTGGAGGTTGCGCCGGAAAGTTACAAGGGGAGGGGAGGTAGGAGGGGTTGGAGGGAGAGAGACAGAGAATTGGATAAATTAGTGATCAGAAATGTGCAGTGGGGTTACAGAGATTAAGTCAGTGATACAGTTACGTGTCAGGACGAGGTCTAGCTGTTTGCCTGCCTTGTGGGTCGCCGGTGTGCTCAGCAGCGTCAGGTCTAAGGAGGTCAGGAGAGACAAGAAGTCGACAGCCTGCGTTCCTTGGAGGTGGATGTTGAAGTCACCGAGGGCTATCAGGGGGGTTCCATCATCCGGGAGGACGCTGAGGAGCATGTCCAGCTCCTCCACAAAGTTGGCTAGTGGTCCTGGTGGGCGATAAAGAACAATTAAGCATGCTTTGATAGGATCAGTTAGCATCACATAATGGTGTTCAAACGATTTGGCAGTAACAGAGAGTGGTGTGGATGTGTGTTTAATATGTGGGGAAAGAAGTAAACCTGTCCCACCACCCCGCCCGGTTGAGCGGGGTGAATGAGTGAAGGAGTGGTTGACGGAGAGAGCAGCTGGAGTTGCAGTGTTCTCTGGGCGGATCCATGTCTCTGTCAGCGCAAGGGCATGAAGAGAAGCGTGGGATGCAAACGCCGGGATGAAGTCTGCCTTGTTCACAGCAGACAGGCAGGTCCAGAGCCCAAAAGAAAGAGAGAGGGCAGGTGGAGAAGATCTGGATAGGTAGTGAAGGTTAGAAGTATACCGAAAATACTTTGTGACATTTCTACGTCTACGGGTAGTGTAATGAACAGGAATGCTAAAGAAACACATGCTATCTATGAATACGTTCTAGGTAGAATATAATCTAATTATGAATATGAATAGGTTGATACTTATCAGAAGAGGTGATCCGGCCCCGTCGGCCTTCCTCAGTGGACTCCGCAGGTAGACTCCTTTGTGAGTCTTTGTGCGATGAGGCTGGCAGACGAGGCTGCCTCTGTAGTGTTAACCGCCTTAAATATGCTAATGCACAGATACAACGCCCCCAATTACCGTCAAACAAAAGAGTACCCTGAAAACGAAAATGACTCACTGGCTAGCTCCTCCTTGACCAGTTTGAACTGGTTATCTAACTGCTGGCCCTTCTGCTTTGTATCATAATCTCAAATTCTTTAGAAGGGCTTGGAATAATCCTGACATTGTAACAGTAATTGCCTATTTTCTAATCCAAAAACCTACTTGTCTCTGTTCTGGTTTTCCTTGAATGTCGCGCCCCAAAATTGAGTCTATGTATCCGTTAGACAGGAAACTACGTAATTTGACTCTCCCTCGTCGCTCTTTACCTTACCAACGTTGACAAAGAGCATAATTGTGCCACCACACTGATTGAAGCACATCGATGACGCACAAAGTTGGCAAAAAGTTATATATTTTTTAGGTAATCTAAACATTGGTAAACACTTGGATTCTCTATGGGAATTTACTATTGACATAGATGATTCTCGCTCTAGGTAAAGTTAGCTGGTGTTAGCTAGCTAGCTAATTAACTCTGTAGGCCTTATCATCGGGCATTAGGCTAAAGTTAGCAAGTAGTTCTGCATAATTTTTTCTTCTTCAATCGAGGTCATTTTAAACAGCTAGGTTAGTCAAAGTTACCTGAAGAACTGTGAGTTTACTAATGGAGCGGACATTACATGTTGCTCGTGTTCTTTACTTTGTACAACTCTTACTAGCTAGATGGAAACTGGTTTCACTTAATGACCACATGGTGGAAGGGTGGAGGAAAGAGAAGGCCCGATTGTGGAGAAGGAAAATGAAGATGAGATACAAGTTGCAGAGGAGGTGAACAAGGACCAGCCATATGAAGAGGTCTCTGTTCGACCCCTCAAAAACCAGCTGGCTAACGTTTCCCAGAGGAAATTATGTAAGTAATTTTGTGTTACTATCCAGCAAGACTTGAAATTAAAACTGGCCACCAGCTCAGTAAATAAATAAATTGCTAGCTGCTTATATTTTGTCTAAGGTTGGCTGCTGCCAAAGATTTAACAGCCAATGTTTAATATTTTCATTTATTAAGAAGTCCTTTGGCTGATACTAGCACATCCACAAGTCATAGTTTGGGTCAGCCCTAGTAATTATTTAACTGGTTTAGTCGAGATAAAGCATACATGTTGTTTATTGTACTCTAATTTATAACAGTCTGTTACTGCACAGTTCTCTGCCTGCACTGTATGCGTCAAGGGACGTTCTTAAGACAGTAGATATGAAAAGGTTTAATATATATCCAATAAGATCTGTTTACCCCCAAATTCTTGCAGGTGCACCAACAGGGGTGTTGGAGTTGGTCAAACTTAAAGAACAAGCAAAGATGGATCGCCAGATAATTGAAAACCTTCAAGACTGTGTTAAAAACTTGGAGGCCAACAGAGACTTGAAAGATGACAAGGACTTTTTGCTTTCCCAAATTAAGGGAGCCCCCGGGGTGTTTGCATCTACTAGCAAGTGAAGAAGAACTAGCATAATGCACCAGAATGCGGGAAATTGCATCTAATCTAACTTTTCAACCCCAGTGTACTCTGTTGCTTAGCGACGTCAGCTGATTTGAAGCCTAAAGAATGTTCAAAGTCTATGAAGTTCAACATCTTTGGCCAACTATTTCTCTGCTGATCAACAATACGAATGGTAACAAATACATTGTAAAAAGACACACTGTGTTAAATAGATTTTTGTTGGCAAGTAGCCGTGTAATAAGCGGTATAATGTAGGCTACAGAACGCCGGTCATTATTGGGAAAATAAGCCCCTTCAGGGCGAAACCAAAACCCTCCCCTTCGCGTCAGGGTGCTGTTCGCCCTGTCGGGGCTTAATTTCCCGATAATGACCGGCGTTCTATACATTATCTCTTACAAAAGAAACATTTTAATTTCCGGCGCTTTCAAACAATCAGTGAAGTGTGGATAGCAACGGCAGCTAGCTTGCCTCTAGCAAACTGCTTTTGAATTAGCCATGTCCGCCTAAATTAATATAAACTTATTTACGTTTTGGGGGGCTTATTTTCAGTTAGCAGACGGTACTATTTGAATCGCAATTCCATCTGAAATACTGCCAGTGACAACGTTGTTACAGTAGCTTGTTTCAAAGGGGGTTTCTTGATTCAAAGGGTGTTCTTAATGAATTATGCAATAGGCTCTGTGCACAATCGTACTGACGAACTTCCGAGGTAGCCAAAACTTGGGAAATCAGTTACCGGTTTACTAGAGACCATCACCTAAGTTTCCAAAATGCTCAGCTTTAATAGATGTCTCTAAGACCTGCCTTAAATAAGCGTTAAATTAAATATGTATATATTTAAGTTATTGTCCATAGTTACTGTTGAATTAGTGAATGGAGGGATTCCCTTACTGCTGTATAATGGCTTTGGGATGACTGAAAATAAAACTTTTATCACAACAGAAATATATTTTCCTATGCTTCGTTTGTTTGCTTTGTGGATAAAAGTTTCTGCTAAATACATCAACTTGATTTTAAATATTCACTTAACAGTTATTAGTATCATCATTGTTTTGTTATTAACCAAACAGTGATTATGTGATTTCCAAGAATAAAAAATAACCACTTGAATTTCTGGAAACAATTTAGTCAAACCAGAACCTTGGGATTAATTTATATCCCATTTATATGACTATAGAAATATAAGGTTTTAATTGTGATTCCTGATATACCTCATCATTAAAAAAACATCGGTGATGTAGGTATGGGCCAAAAAAAATCCCTTCTCTTTTTCTCTCCTTTTTTCTCTCTTAGGCAGCGCGTCAGTCTCATAATCTGAAGGTCGTGAGTTCGAGCCTCACACGGGGCAGCTATTTTAGAAAAAGTAGGACATTGTCACATCTGTTTCAAAATGGAATGGACGCACGGCAGAGGGTGTTTGTAGCTGGTGATCTAAAGACAGCTACCGGGCTGCGCCTTTTTCCCTCTCGATACCTGGCAAGCCCTCTAGCACCGTTTCCACAGCACCTGCTGACCTGGGTGCGGTGAGGGCCACCGCCATGCAGCATGCCTCGTTGGCGCAGTAGGCAGCGCGTCAGTCTCATAATCTGAAGGTCGTGAGTTGCAGCCTCACACGGGGCAGGTATTTTAGAAAAAGTAGGACATTGTCACATCTGTTTCAAAATGGAATGGACGCACGGCAGAGGGTGTTTGTAGCTGGTGATCTAAAGACAGCTACCGGTCAATGCTTTTTTTTTCGCCGATACTTGGCAAGCCCTCTAGCACCGTTTCCACAGCACCTGCTGACCTGGGTGCGGTGAGGGCCACAGCCATGCAGCATGCCTCGTTGGCGCAGTAGGCAGCGTGTCAGTCTCATAATCTGAAGGTCGTGAGTTGCAGCCTCACACGGGGCAGGTATTTTAAAAAAAGTAGGACATTGTCACACCTGTTTCAAAATGGAATGGACGCACGGCAGAGGGTGTTTGTAGCTTGTGATCTAAAGACAGCTACCGGACAATGCTTTTTTTTTTCGCCGATACTTGGCAAGCCCTCTAGCACCGTTTCCACAGCACCTGCTGACCTGGGTGCAGTGAGGGCCACAGCCATGCAGCATGCCTCGTTGGCGCAGTAGGCAGCGCGTCAGTCTCATAATCTGAAGGTCGTGAGTTGCAGCCTCACACGGGGCAGGTATTTTAGAAAAAGTAGGACATTGTCACATCTGTTTCAAAATGGAATGGACGCACGGCAGAGGGTGTTTGTAGCTGGTGATCTAAAGACAGCTACCGGTCAATGCTTTTTTTTTCGCCGATACTTGGCAAGCCCTCTAGCACCGTTTCCACAGCACCTGCTGACCTGGGTGCGGTGAGGGCCACAGCCATGCAGCATGCCTCGTTGGCGCAGTAGGCAGCGCGTCAGTCTCATAATCTGAAGGTCGTGAGTTCGAGCCTCACACGGGGCAGGTAATTTAGAAAAAGTAGGACATTTGTCACATCTGTTTCAAAATGGAATGGACGCACGGCAGAGGGTGTTTGTAGCTGGTGATCTAAAGACAGCTACCGGACAATGCTTTTTTTTTTCGCCGATACTTGGCAAGCCCTCTAGCACCGTTTCCACAGCACCTGCTGACCTGGGTGCGGTGAGGGCCACAGCCATGCAGCATGCCTCGTTGGCGCAGTAGGCAGCGCGTCAGTCTCATAATCTGAAGGTCGTGAGTTCGAGCCTCACACGGGTCAGGTATTTTAGAAAAAGTAGGACATTGTCACATCTGTTTCAAAATGGAATGGACGCACGGCAGAGGGTGTTTGTAGCTGGTGATCTTCAGCCAGCTACCGGAAAATGCTTTTTTTTTCCGCCGATACTTGGCAAGCCCTCTAGCACCGTTTCCACAGCACCTGCTGACCTGGGTGCGGTGAGGGCCACCGCCATGCAGCATGCCTCGTTGGCGCAGTAGGCAGCGCGTCAGTCTCATAATCTGAAGGTCGTGAGTTGCGAGCCTCACACGGGGCAGGTATTTTAGAAAAAGTAGGACATTGTCACATCTGTTTCAAAATGGAATGGACGCACGGCAGAGGGTGTTTGTAGCTGGTGATCTAAAGACAGCTACCGGACAATGCTTTTTTTTTTTCGCCGATACTTGGCAAGCCCTCTAGCACCGTTTCCACAGCACCTGCTGACCTGGGTGCGGTGAGGGCCACAGCCATGCAGCATGCCTCGTTGGCGCAGTAGGCAGCGCGTCAGTCTCATAATCTGAAGGTCGTGAGTTGCAGCCTCACACGGGGCAGGTATTTTAGAAAAAGTAGGACATTGTCACATCTGTTTCAAAATGGAATGGACGCACGGCAGAGGGTGTTTGTAGCTTGTGATCTAAAGACAGCTACCGGACAATGCTTTTTTTTTTCGCCGATACTTGGCAAGCCCTCTAGCACCGTTTCCACAGCACCTGCTGACCTGGGTGCGGTGAGGGCCACAGCCATGCAGCATGCCTCGTTGGCGCAGTAGGCAGCGCGTCAGTCTCATAATCTGAAGGTCGTGAGTTGCAGCCTCACACGGGGCAGGTATTTTAGAAAAAGTAGGACATTGTCACATCTGTTTCAAAATGGAATGGACGCACGGCAGAGGGTGTTTGTAGCTGGTGATCTAAAGACAGCTACCGGTCAATGCTTTTTTTTTTCGCCGATACTTGGCAAGCCCTCTAGCACCGTTTCCACAGCACCTGCTGACCTGGGTGCGGTGAGGGCCACAGCCATGCAGCATGCCTCGTTGGCGCAGTAGGCAGCGCGTCAGTCTCATAATCTGAAGGTCGTGAGTTCGAGCCTCACACGGGGCAGGTATTTTAGAAAAAGTAGGACATTGTCACATCTGTTTCAAAATGGAATGGACGCACGGCAGAGGGTGTTTGTAGCTGGTGATCTAAAGACAGCTACCGGACAATGCTTTTTTTTTTCGCCGATACTTGGCAAGCCCTCTAGCACCGTTTCCACAGCACCTGCTGACCTGGGTGCGGTGAGGGCCACAGCCATGCAGCATGCCTCGTTGGCGCAGTAGGCAGCGCGTCAGTCTCATAATCTGAAGGTCGTGAGTTCGAGCCTCACACGGGGCAGGTATTTTAGAAAAAGTAGGACATTGTCACATCTGTTTCAAAATGGAATGGACGCACGGCAGAGGGTGTTTGTAGCTGGTGATCTAAAGACAGCTACCGGACAATGCTTTTTTTTTTTCGCCGATACTTGGCAAGCCCTCTAGCACCGTTTCCACAGCACCTGCTGACCTGGGTGCGGTGAGGGCCACAGCCATGCAGCATGCCTCGTTGGCGCAGTAGGCAGCGCGTCAGTCTCATAATCTGAAGGTCGTGAGTTCGAGCCTCACACGGGGCAGGTATTTTAGAAAAAGTAGGACATTGTCACATCTGTTTCAAAATGGAATGGACGCACGGCAGAGGGTGTTTGTAGCTGGTGATCTTCAGCCAGCTACCGGACAATGCTTTTTTTTTTTCGCTGATACTTGGCAAGCCCTCTAGCACCGTTTCCACAGCACCTGCTGACGTGGGTGCGGTGAGGGCCACAGCCATGCAGCATGCCTCGTTGGCGCAGTAGGCAGCGCGTCAGTCTCATAATCTGAAGGTCGTGAGTTGCAGCCTCACACGGGGCAGGTATTTTAGAAAAAGTAGGACATTGTCACATCTGTTTCAAAATGGAATGGACGCACGGCAGAGGGTGTTTGTAGCTGGTGATCTAAAGACAGCTACCGGACAATGCTGCACCTTTTTCCCTCTCGATACCTGGCAAGCCCTCTAGCACCGTTTCCACAGCACCTGCTGACCTGGGTGCGGTGAGGGCCACAGCCATGCAGCATGCCTCGTTGGCGCAGTAGGCAGCGCGTCAGTCTCATAATCTGAAGGTCGTGAGTTCGAGCCTCACACGGGGCAGGTATTTTAGAAAAAGTAGGACATTGTCACATCTGTTTCAAAATGGAATGGACGCACGGCAGAGGGTGTTTGTAGCTGGTGATCTTCAGCCAGCTACCGGACAATGCTTTTTTTTTTTCGCTGATACTTGGCAAGCCCTCTAGCACCGTTTCCACAGCACCTGCTGACCTGGGTGCGGTGAGGGCCACAGCCATGCAGCATGCCTCGTTGGCGCAGTAGGCAGCGCGTCAGTCTCATAATCTGAAGGTCGTGAGTTCGAGCCTCACACGGGGCAGGTATTTTAGAAAAAGTAGGACATTGTCACATCTGTTTCAAAATGGAATGGACGCACGGCAGAGGGTGTTTGTAGCTGGTGATCTAAAGACAGCTACCGGACAATGCTTTTTTTTTTCGCCGATACTTGGCAAGCCCTCTAGCACCGTTTCCACAGCACCTGCTGACCTGGGTGCGGTGAGGGCCACAGCCATGCAGCATGCCTCGTTGGCGCAGTAGGCAGCGCGTCAGTCTCATAATCTGAAGGTCGTGAGTTCGAGCCTCACACGGGGCAGGTATTTTAGAAAAAGTAGGACATTGTCACATCTGTTTCAAAATGGAATGGACGCACGGCAGAGGGTGTTTGTAGCTGGTGATCTAAAGACAGCTACCGGGCTGCGCCTTTTTCCCTCTCGATACCTGGCAAGCCCTCTAGCACCGTTTCCACAGCACCTGCTGACCTGGGTGCGGTGAGGGCCACAGCCATGCAGCATGCCTCGTTGGCGCAGTAGGCAGCGCGTCAGTCTCATAATCTGAAGGTCGTGAGTTGCAGCCTCACACGGGGCAGGTATTTTAGAAAAAGTAGGACATTGTCACATCTGTTTCAAAATGGAATGGACGCACGGCAGAGGGTGTTTGTAGCTTGTGATCTAAAGACAGCTACCGGACAATGCTTTTTTTTTTTCGCCGATACTTGGCAAGCCCTCTAGCACCGTTTCCACAGCACCTGCTGACCTGGGTGCGGTGAGGGCCACAGCCATGCAGCATGCCTCGTTGGCGCAGTAGGCAGCGCGTCAGTCTCATAATCTGAAGGTCGTGAGTTCGAGCCTCACACGGGGCAGGTATTTTAGAAAATGTAGGACATTGTCACATCTGTTTCAAAATGGAATGGACGCACGGCAGAGGGTGTTTGTAGCTTGTGATCTAAAGACAGCTACCGGACAATGCTTTTTTTTTTTCGCCGATACTTGGCAAGCCCTCTAGCACCGTTTCCACAGCACCTGCTGACCTGGGTGCGGTGAGGGCCACAGCCATGCAGCATGCCTCGTTGGCGCAGTAGGCAGCGCGTCAGTCTCATAATCTGAAGGTCGTGAGTTCGAGCCTCACACGGGGCAGGTATTTTAGAAAAAGTAGGACATTGTCACATCTGTTTCAAAATGGAATGGACGCACGGCAGAGGGTGTTTGTAGCTTGTGATCTAAAGACAGCTACCGGACAATGCTTTTTTTTTTTCGCCGATACTTGGCAAGCCCTCTAGCACCGTTTCCACAGCACCTGCTGACCTGGGTGCGGTGAGGGCCACAGCCATGCAGCATGCCTCGTTGGCGCAGTAGGCAGCGCGTCAGTCTCATAATCTGAAGGTCGTGAGTTCGAGCCTCACACGGGGCAGGTATTTTAGAAAAAGTAGGACATTGTCACATCTGTTTCAAAATGGAATGGACGCACGGCAGAGGGTGTTTGTAGCTTGTGATCTAAAGACAGCTACCGGACAATGCTTTTTTTTTTTCGCCGATACTTGGCAAGCCCTCTAGCACCGTTTCCACAGCACCTGCTGACCTGGGTGCGGTGAGGGCCACAGCCATGCAGCATGCCTCGTTGGCGCAGTAGGCAGCGCGTCAGTCTCATAATCTGAAGGTCGTGAGTTCGAGCCTCACACGGGGCAGGTATTTTAGAAAAAGTAGGACATTGTCACATCTGTTTCAAAATGGAATGGACGCACGGCAGAGGGTGTTTGTAGCTGGTGATCTTCAGCCAGCTACCGGACAATGCTTTTTTTTTTTCGCCGATACTTGGCAAGCCCTCTAGCACCGTTTCCACAGCACCTGCTGACCTGGGTGCGGTGAGGGCCACAGCCATGCAGCATGCCTCGTTGGCGCAGTAGGCAGCGCGTCAGTCTCATAATCTGAAGGTCGTGAGTTCGAGCCTCACACGGGGCAGGTATTTTAGAAAAAGTAGGACATTGTCACATCTGTTTCAAAATGGAATGGACGCACGGCAGAGGGTGTTTGTAGCTTGTGATCTAAAGACAGCTACCGGACAATGCTTTTTTTTTTTCGCCGATACTTGGCAAGCCCTCTAGCACCGTTTCCACAGCACCTGCTGACCTGGGTGCGGTGAGGGCCACAGCCATGCAGCATGCCTCGTTGGCGCAGTAGGCAGCGCGTCAGTCTCATAATCTGAAGGTCGTGAGTTCGAGCCTCACACGGGGCAGGTATTTTAGAAAAAGTAGGACATTGTCACATCTGTTTCAAAATGGAATGGACGCACGGCAGAGGGTGTTTGTAGCTGGTGATCTTCAGCCAGCTACCGGACAATGCTTTTTTTTTTTCGCCGATACTTGGCAAGCCCTCTAGCACCGTTTCCACAGCACCTGCTGACCTGGGTGCGGTGAGGGCCACAGCCATGCAGCATGCCTCGTTGGCGCAGTAGGCAGCGCGTCAGTCTCATAATCTGAAGGTCGTGAGTTGCAGCCTCACACGGGGCAGGTATTTTAGAAAAAGTAGGACATTGTCACATCTGTTTCAAAATGGAATGGACGCACGGCAGAGGGTGTTTGTAGCTTGTGATCTTCAGCCAGCTACCGGACAATGCTTTTTTTTTTTCGCTCGATACTTGGCAAGCCCTCTAGCACCGTTTCCACAGCACCTGCTGACCTGGGTGCGGTGAGGGCCACAGCCATGCAGCATGCCTCGTTGGCGCAGTAGGCAGCGCGTCAGTCTCATAATCTGAAGGTCGTGAGTTGCAGCCTCACACGGGGCAGGTATTTTAGAAAAAGTAGGACATTGTCACATCTGTTTCAAAATGGAATGGACGCACGGCAGAGGGTGTTTGTAGCTTGTGATCTAAAGACAGCTACCGGACAATGCTTTTTTTTTTTCGCCGATACTTGGCAAGCCCTCTAGCACCGTTTCCACAGCACCTGCTGACCTGGGTGCGGTGAGGGCCACAGCCATGCAGCATGCCTCGTTGGCGCAGTAGGCAGCGCGTCAGTCTCATAATCTGAAGGTCGTGAGTTGCAGCCTCACACGGGGCAGGTATTTTAGAAAAAGTAGGACATTGTCACATCTGTTTCAAAATGGAATGGACGCACGGCAGAGGGTGTTTGTAGCTGGTGATCTAAAGACAGCTACCGGGGCATACTTGGCAAGCCCTCTAGCACCGTTTCCACAGCACCTGCTGACCTGGGTGCGGTGAGGGCCACAGCCATGCAGCATGCCTCGTTGGCGCAGTAGGCAGCGCGTCAGTCTCATAATCTGAAGGTCGTGAGTTCGAGCCTCACACGGGGCAGGTATTTTAGAAAAAGTAGGACATTGTCACATCTGTTTCAAAATGGAATGGACGCACGGCAGAGGGTGTTTGTAGCTGGTGATCTAAAGACAGCTACCGGACAATGCTTTTTTTTTTTCGCTGATACTTGGCAAGCCCTCTAGCACCGTTTCCACAGCACCTGCTGACGTGGGTGCGGTGAGGGCCACAGCCATGCAGCATGCCTCGTTGGCGCAGTAGGCAGCGCGTCAGTCTCATAATCTGAAGGTCGTGAGTTGCAGCCTCACACGGGGCAGGTATTTTAGAAAAAGTAGGACATTGTCACATCTGTTTCAAAATGGAATGGACGCACGGCAGAGGGTGTTTGTAGCTGGTGATCTTCAGCCAGCTACCGGACAATGCTTTTTTTTTTTCGCCGATACTTGGCAAGCCCTCTAGCACCGTTTCCACAGCACCTGCTGACCTGGGTGCGGTGAGGGCCACAGCCATGCAGCATGCCTCGTTGGCGCAGTAGGCAGCGCGTCAGTCTCATAATCTGAAGGTCGTGAGTTGCAGCCTCACACGGGGCAGGTATTTTAGAAAATGTAGGACATTGTCACATCTGTTTCAAAATGGAATGGACGCACGGCAGAGGGTGTTTGTAGCTTGTGATCTAAAGACAGCTACCGGACAATGCTTTTTTTTTTTCTCTCGATACCTGGCAAGCCCTCTAGCACCGTTTCCACAGCACCTGCTGACCTGGGTGCGGTGAGGGCCACAGCCATGCAGCATGCCTCGTTGGCGCAGTAGGCAGCGCGTCAGTCTCATAATCTGAAGGTCGTGAGTTGCAGCCTCACACGGGGCAGGTATTTTAGAAAAAGTAGGACATTGTCACATCTGTTTCAAAATGGAATGGACGCACGGCAGAGGGTGTTTGTAGCTTGTGATCTAAAGACAGCTACCGGACAATGCTTTTTTTTTTTCGCCGATACTTGGCAAGCCCTCTAGCACCGTTTCCACAGCACCTGCTGACGTGGGTGCGGTGAGGGCCACAGCCATGCAGCATGCCTCGTTGGCGCAGTAGGCAGCGCGTCAGTCTCATAATCTGAAGGTCGTGAGTTGCGAGCCTCACACGGGGCAGGTATTTTAGAAAAAGTAGGACATTGTCACATCTGTTTCAAAATGGAATGGACGCACGGCAGAGGGTGTTTGTAGCTGGTGATCTAAAGACAGCTACCGGACTGCTTTTTTTTCCCTCTCGATACCTGGCAAGCCCTCTAGCACCGTTTCCACAGCACCTGCTGACCTGGGTGCGGTGAGGGCCACAGCCATGCAGCATGCCTCGTTGGCGCAGTAGGCAGCGCGTCAGTCTCATAATCTGAAGGTCGTGAGTTCGAGCCTCACACGGGGCAGGTATTTTAGAAAAAGTAGGACATTGTCACATCTGTTTCAAAATGGAATGGACGCACGGCAGAGGGTGTTTGTAGCTTGTGATCTAAAGACAGCTACCGGACAATGCTTTTTTTTTTTCGCCGATACTTGGCAAGCCCTCTAGCACCGTTTCCACAGCACCTGCTGACCTGGGTGCGGTGAGGGCCACAGCCATGCAGCATGCCTCGTTGGCGCAGTAGGCAGCGCGTCAGTCTCATAATCTGAAGGTCGTGAGTTGCAGCCTCACACGGGGCAGGTATTTTAGAAAAAGTAGGACATTGTCACATCTGTTTCAAAATGGAATGGACGCACGGCAGAGGGTGTTTGTAGCTTGTGATCTAAAGACAGCTACCGGACAATGCTTTTTTTTTTTCGCCGATACTTGGCAAGCCCTCTAGCACCGTTTCCACAGCACCTGCTGACGTGGGTGCGGTGAGGGCCACAGCCATGCAGCATGCCTCGTTGGCGCAGTAGGCAGCGCGTCAGTCTCATAATCTGAAGGTCGTGAGTTGCAGCCTCACACGGGGCAGGTATTTTAGAAAAAGTAGGACATTGTCACATCTGTTTCAAAATGGAATGGACGCACGGCAGAGGGTGTTTGTAGCTGGTGATCTAAAGACAGCTACCGGGCTGCTTTTTTTTCCCTCTCGATACCTGGCAAGCCCTCTAGCACCGTTTCCACAGCACCTGCTGACCTGGGTGCGGTGAGGGCCACAGCCATGCAGCATGCCTCGTTGGCGCAGTAGGCAGCGCGTCAGTCTCATAATCTGAAGGTCGTGAGTTCGAGCCTCACACGGGGCAGGTATTTTAGAAAAAGTAGGACATTGTCACATCTGTTTCAAAATGGAATGGACGCACGGCAGAGGGTGTTTGTAGCTTGTGATCTAAAGACAGCTACCGGACAATGCTTTTTTTTTTTCGCCGATACTTGGCAAGCCCTCTAGCACCGTTTCCACAGCACCTGCTGACCTGGGTGCGGTGAGGGCCACAGCCATGCAGCATGCCTCGTTGGCGCAGTAGGCAGCGCGTCAGTCTCATAATCTGAAGGTCGTGAGTTCGAGCCTCACACGGGGCAGGTATTTTAGAAAAAGTAGGACATTGTCACATCTGTTTCAAAATGGAATGGACGCACGGCAGAGGGTGTTTGTAGCTGGTGATCTTCAGCCAGCTACCGGACAATGCTTTTTTTTTTTCGCCGATACTTGGCAAGCCCTCTAGCACCGTTTCCACAGCACCTGCTGACCTGGGTGCGGTGAGGGCCACAGCCATGCAGCATGCCTCGTTGGCGCAGTAGGCAGCGCGTCAGTCTCATAATCTGAAGGTCGTGAGTTGCAGCCTCACACGGGGCAGGTATTTTAGAAAAAGTAGGACATTGTCACATCTGTTTCAAAATGGAATGGACGCACGGCAGAGGGTGTTTGTAGCTTGTGATCTAAAGACAGCTACCGGACAATGCTTTTTTTTTTTCGCTCGATACTTGGCAAGCCCTCTAGCACCGTTTCCACAGCACCTGCTGACCTGGGTGCGGTGAGGGCCACAGCCATGCAGCATGCCTCGTTGGCGCAGTAGGCAGCGCGTCAGTCTCATAATCTGAAGGTCGTGAGTTGCAGCCTCACACGGGGCAGGTATTTTAGAAAAAGTAGGACATTGTCACATCTGTTTCAAAATGGAATGGACGCACGGCAGAGGGTGTTTGTAGCTTGTGATCTAAAGACAGCTACCGGACAATGCTTTTTTTTTTTCGCCGATACTTGGCAAGCCCTCTAGCACCGTTTCCACAGCACCTGCTGACCTGGGTGCGGTGAGGGCCACAGCCATGCAGCATGCCTCGTTGGCGCAGTAGGCAGCGCGTCAGTCTCATAATCTGAAGGTCGTGAGTTGCAGCCTCACACGGGGCAGGTATTTTAGAAAAAGTAGGACATTGTCACATCTGTTTCAAAATGGAATGGACGCACGGCAGAGGGTGTTTGTAGCTTGTGATCTAAAGACAGCTACCGGACAATGCTTTTTTTTTTTCGCCGATACTTGGCAAGCCCTCTAGCACCGTTTCCACAGCACCTGCTGACCTGGGTGCGGTGAGGGCCACAGCCATGCAGCATGCCTCGTTGGCGCAGTAGGCAGCGCGTCAGTCTCATAATCTGAAGGTCGTGAGTTGCAGCCTCACACGGGGCAGGTATTTTAGAAAAAGTAGGACATTGTCACATCTGTTTCAAAATGGAATGGACGCACGGCAGAGGGTGTTTGTAGCTGGTGATCTAAAGACAGCTACCGGGCAATGCTTTTTTTTCCCTCTCGATACCTGGCAAGCCCTCTAGCACCGTTTCCACAGCACCTGCTGACCTGGGTGCGGTGAGGGCCACAGCCATGCAGCATGCCTCGTTGGCGCAGTAGGCAGCGCGTCAGTCTCATAATCTGAAGGTCGTGAGTTCGAGCCTCACACGGGGCAGGTATTTTAGAAAAAGTAGGACATTGTCACATCTGTTTCAAAATGGAATGGACGCACGGCAGAGGGTGTTTGTAGCTTGTGATCTAAAGACAGCTACCGGACAATGCTTTTTTTTTTTCGCCGATACTTGGCAAGCCCTCTAGCACCGTTTCCACAGCACCTGCTGACCTGGGTGCGGTGAGGGCCACAGCCATGCAGCATGCCTCGTTGGCGCAGTAGGCAGCGCGTCAGTCTCATAATCTGAAGGTCGTGAGTTCGAGCCTCACACGGGGCAGGTATTTTAGAAAAAGTAGGACATTGTCACATCTGTTTCAAAATGGAATGGACAGGTATTTTAGAAAACAATGCTTTTTTTAGGCAGTAGGACATTGTCACATCTGTTTCACGGCAGAGGGTGTTTGTAGCTGGTGATCTTCAGCCAGCTACCGGACAATGCTTTTTTTTTTTCGCCGATACTTGGCAAGCCCTCTAGCACCGTTTCCACAGCACCTGCTGACCTGGGTGCGGTGAGGGCCACAGCCATGCAGCATGCCTCGTTGGCGCAGTAGGCAGCGCGTCAGTCTCATAATCTGAAGGTCGTGAGTTGCAGCCTCACACGGGGCAGGTATTTTAGAAAATGTAGGACATTGTCACATCTGTTTCAAAATGGAATGGACGCACGGCAGAGGGTGTTTGTAGCTGGTGATCTTCAGCCAGCTACCGGACAATGCTTTTTTTTTTTCTCTCGATACTTGGCAAGCCCTCTAGCACCGTTTCCACAGCACCTGCTGACCTGGGTGCGGTGAGGGCCACAGCCATGCAGCATGCCTCGTTGGCGCAGTAGGCAGCGCGTCAGTCTCATAATCTGAAGGTCGTGAGTTGCAGCCTCACACGGGGCAGGTATTTTAGAAAAAGTAGGACATTGTCACATCTGTTTCAAAATGGAATGGACGCACGGCAGAGGGTGTTTGTAGCTGGTGATCTTCAGCCAGCTACCGGACAATGCTTTTTTTTTTTCGCTCGATACTTGGCAAGCCCTCTAGCACCGTTTCCACAGCACCTGCTGACCTGGGTGCGGTGAGGGCCACAGCCATGCAGCATGCCTCGTTGGCGCAGTAGGCAGCGCGTCAGTCTCATAATCTGAAGGTCGTGAGTTCGAGCCTCACACGGGGCAGGTATTTTAGAAAAAGTAGGACATTGTCACATCTGTTTCAAAATGGAATGGACGCACGGCAGAGGGTGTTTGTAGCTTGTGATCTAAAGACAGCTACCGGACAATGCTTTTTTTTTTTCGCCGATACTTGGCAAGCCCTCTAGCACCGTTTCCACAGCACCTGCTGACCTGGGTGCGGTGAGGGCCACAGCCATGCAGCATGCCTCGTTGGCGCAGTAGGCAGCGCGTCAGTCTCATAATCTGAAGGTCGTGAGTTCGAGCCTCACACGGGGCAGGTATTTTAGAAAAAGTAGGACATTGTCACATCTGTTTCAAAATGGAATGGACGCACGGCAGAGGGTGTTTGTAGCTGGTGATCTTCAGCCAGCTACCGGACAATGCTTTTTTTTTTTCGCCGATACTTGGCAAGCCCTCTAGCACCGTTTCCACAGCACCTGCTGACCTGGGTGCGGTGAGGGCCACAGCCATGCAGCATGCCTCGTTGGCGCAGTAGGCAGCGCGTCAGTCTCATAATCTGAAGGTCGTGAGTTCGAGCCTCACACGGGGCAGGTATTTTAGAAAAAGTAGGACATTGTCACATCTGTTTCAAAATGGAATGGACGCACGGCAGAGGGTGTTTGTAGCTGGTGATCTAAAGAAAGCTACCGGACAATGCTTTTTTTTTTTCGCCGATACTTGGCAAGCCCTCTAGCACCGTTTCCACAGCACCTGCTGACCTGGGTGCGGTGAGGGCCACAGCCATGCAGCATGCCTCGTTGGCGCAGTAGGCAGCGCGTCAGTCTCATAATCTGAAGGTCGTGAGTTGCAGCCTCACACGGGGCAGGTATTTTAGAAAAAGTAGGACATTGTCACATCTGTTTCAAAATGGAATGGACGCACGGCAGAGGGTGTTTGTAGCTGGTGATCTAAAGACAGCTACCGGACAATGCTTTTTTTTTTTCGCCGATACTTGGCAAGCCCTCTAGCACCGTTTCCACAGCACCTGCTGACCTGGGTGCGGTGAGGGCCACAGCCATGCAGCATGCCTCGTTGGCGCAGTAGGCAGCGCGTCAGTCTCATAATCTGAAGGTCGTGAGTTGCAGCCTCACACGGGGCAGGTATTTTAGAAAAAGTAGGACATTGTCACATCTGTTTCAAAATGGAATGGACGCACGGCAGAGGGTGTTTGTAGCTGGTGATCTAAAGACAGCTACCGGGCTGCGCCTTTTTCCCTCTCGATACTTGGCAAGCCCTCTAGCACCGTTTCCACAGCACCTGCTGACCTGGGTGCGGTGAGGGCCACAGCCATGCAGCATGCCTCGTTGGCGCAGTAGGCAGCGCGTCAGTCTCATAATCTGAAGGTCGTGAGTTCGAGCCTCACACGGGGCAGGTATTTTAGAAAAAGTAGGACATTGTCACATCTGTTTCAAAATGGAATGGACGCACGGCAGAGGGTGTTTGTAGCTGGTGATCTTCAGCCAGCTACCGGACAATGCTTTTTTTTTTTCGCCGATACTTGGCAAGCCCTCTAGCACCGTTTCCACAGCACCTGCTGACCTGGGTGCGGTGAGGGCCACAGCCATGCAGCATGCCTCGTTGGCGCAGTAGGCAGCGCGTCAGTCTCATAATCTGAAGGTCGTGAGTTCGAGCCTCACACGGGGCAGGTATTTTAGAAAAAGTAGGACATTGTCACATCTGTTTCAAAATGGAATGGACGCACGGCAGAGGGTGTTTGTAGCTTGTGATCTAAAGACAGCTACCGGACAATGCTTTTTTTTTTTCGCCGATACTTGGCAAGCCCTCTAGCACCGTTTCCACAGCACCTGCTGACCTGGGTGCGGTGAGGGCCACAGCCATGCAGCATGCCTCGTTGGCGCAGTAGGCAGCGCGTCAGTCTCATAATCTGAAGGTCGTGAGTTCGAGCCTCACACGGGGCAGGTATTTTAGAAAAAGTAGGACATTGTCACATCTGTTTCAAAATGGAATGGACGCACGGCAGAGGGTGTTTGTAGCTGGTGATCTAAAGACAGCTACCGGACAATGCTTTTTTTTTTTCGCCGATACTTGGCAAGCCCTCTAGCACCGTTTCCACAGCACCTGCTGACCTGGGTGCGGTGAGGGCCACAGCCATGCAGCATGCCTCGTTGGCGCAGTAGGCAGCGCGTCAGTCTCATAATCTGAAGGTCGTGAGTTGCAGCCTCACACGGGGCAGGTATTTTAGAAAAAGTAGGACATTGTCACATCTGTTTCAAAATGGAATGGACGCACGGCAGAGGGTGTTTGTAGCTGGTGATCTAAAGACAGCTACCGGACAATGCTTTTTTTTTTTCGCCGATACTTGGCAAGCCCTCTAGCACCGTTTCCACAGCACCTGCTGACCTGGGTGCGGTGAGGGCCACAGCCATGCAGCATGCCTCGTTGGCGCAGTAGGCAGCGCGTCAGTCTCATAATCTGAAGGTCGTGAGTTGCAGCCTCACACGGGGCAGGTATTTTAGAAAAAGTAGGACATTGTCACATCTGTTTCAAAATGGAATGGACGCACGGCAGAGGGTGTTTGTAGCTGGTGATCTTCAGCCAGCTACCGGACAATGCTTTTTTTTTTTCGCCGATACTTGGCAAGCCCTCTAGCACCGTTTCCACAGCACCTGCTGACCTGGGTGCGGTGAGGGCCACAGCCATGCAGCATGCCTCGTTGGCGCAGTAGGCAGCGCGTCAGTCTCATAATCTGAAGGTCGTGAGTTCGCAGCCTCACACGGGGCAGGTATTTTAGAAAAAGTAGGACATTGTCACATCTGTTTCAAAATGGAATGGACGCACGGCAGAGGGTGTTTGTAGCTTGTGATCTAAAGACAGCTACCGGACAATGCTTTTTTTTTTTCGCCGATACTTGGCAAGCCCTCTAGCACCGTTTCCACAGCACCTGCTGACCTGGGTGCGGTGAGGGCCACAGCCATGCAGCATGCCTCGTTGGCGCAGTAGGCAGCGCGTCAGTCTCATAATCTGAAGGTCGTGAGTTCGCAGCCTCACACGGGGCAGGTATTTTAGAAAAAGTAGGACATTGTCACATCTGTTTCAAAATGGAATGGACGCACGGCAGAGGGTGTTTGTAGCTGGTGATCTTCAGCCAGCTACCGGACAATGCTTTTTTTTTTTCGCCGATACTTGGCAAGCCCTCTAGCACCGTTTCCACAGCACCTGCTGACCTGGGTGCGGTGAGGGCCACAGCCATGCAGCATGCCTCGTTGGCGCAGTAGGCAGCGCGTCAGTCTCATAATCTGAAGGTCGTGAGTTCGAGCCTCACACGGGGCAGGTATTTTAGAAAAAGTAGGACATTGTCACATCTGTTTCAAAATGGAATGGACGCACGGCAGAGGGTGTTTGTAGCTGGTGATCTAAAGACAGCTACCGGACAATGCTTTTTTTTTTTCGCCGATACTTGGCAAGCCCTCTAGCACCGTTTCCACAGCACCTGCTGACCTGGGTGCGGTGAGGGCCACAGCCATGCAGCATGCCTCGTTGGCGCAGTAGGCAGCGCGTCAGTCTCATAATCTGAAGGTCGTGAGTTCGAGCCTCACACGGGGCAGGTATTTTAGAAAAAGTAGGACATTGTCACATCTGTTTCAAAATGGAATGGACGCACGGCAGAGGGTGTTTGTAGCTGGTGATCTTCAGCCAGCTACCGGACAATGCTTTTTTTTTTTCGCCGATACTTGGCAAGCCCTCTAGCACCGTTTCCACAGCACCTGCTGACCTGGGTGCGGTGAGGGCCACAGCCATGCAGCATGCCTCGTTGGCGCAGTAGGCAGCGCGTCAGTCTCATAATCTGAAGGTCGTGAGTTCGAGCCTCACACGGGGCAGGTATTTTAGAAAAAGTAGGACATTGTCACATCTGTTTCAAAATGGAATGGACGCACGGCAGAGGGTGTTTGTAGCTGGTGATCTAAAGACAGCTACCGGACTGCGCCTTTTTCCCTCTCGATACTTGGCAAGCCCTCTAGCACCGTTTCCACAGCACCTGCTGACCTGGGTGCGGTGAGGGCCACAGCCATGCAGCATGCCTCGTTGGCGCAGTAGGCAGCGCGTCAGTCTCATAATCTGAAGGTCGTGAGTTGCAGCCTCACACGGGGCAGGTATTTTAGAAAAAGTAGGACATTGTCACATCTGTTTCAAAATGGAATGGACGCACGGCAGAGGGTGTTTGTAGCTGGTGATCTAAAGACAGCTACCGGACAATGCGCCTTTTTTTTCGCGATACTTGGCAAGCCCTCTAGCACCGTTTCCACAGCACCTGCTGACCTGGGTGCGGTGAGGGCCACAGCCATGCAGCATGCCTCGTTGGCGCAGTAGGCAGCGCGTCAGTCTCATAATCTGAAGGTCGTGAGTTGCAGCCTCACACGGGGCAGGTATTTTAGAAAAAGTAGGACATTGTCACATCTGTTTCAAAATGGAATGGACGCACGGCAGAGGGTGTTTGTAGCTTGTGATCTAAAGACAGCTACCGGACAATGCTTTTTTTTTTTCGCCGATACTTGGCAAGCCCTCTAGCACCGTTTCCACAGCACCTGCTGACCTGGGTGCGGTGAGGGCCACAGCCATGCAGCATGCCTCGTTGGCGCAGTAGGCAGCGCGTCAGTCTCATAATCTGAAGGTCGTGAGTTCGAGCCTCACACGGGGCAGGTATTTTAGAAAAAGTAGGACATTGTCACATCTGTTTCAAAATGGAATGGACGCACGGCAGAGGGTGTTTGTAGCTGGTGATCTAAAGACAGCTACCGGACAATGCTTTTTTTTTTTCTCGATACCTGGCAAGCCCTCTAGCACCGTTTCCACAGCACCTGCTGACGTGGGTGCGGTGAGGGCCACAGCCATGCAGCATGCCTCGTTGGCGCAGTAGGCAGCGCGTCAGTCTCATAATCTGAAGGTCGTGAGTTGCAGCCTCACACGGGGCAGGTATTTTAGAAAAAGTAGGACATTGTCACATCTGTTTCAAAATGGAATGGACGCACGGCAGAGGGTGTTTGTAGCTTGTGATCTAAAGACAGCTACCGGACAATGCTTTTTTTTTTTCGCCGATACTTGGCAAGCCCTCTAGCACCGTTTCCACAGCACCTGCTGACCTGGGTGCGGTGAGGGCCACAGCCATGCAGCATGCCTCGTTGGCGCAGTAGGCAGCGCGTCAGTCTCATAATCTGAAGGTCGTGAGTTCGAGCCTCACACGGGGCAGGTATTTTAGAAAAAGTAGGACATTGTCACATCTGTTTCAAAATGGAATGGACGCACGGCAGAGGGTGTTTGTAGCTTGTGATCTAAAGACAGCTACCGGACAATGCTTTTTTTTTTTCGCCGATACTTGGCAAGCCCTCTAGCACCGTTTCCACAGCACCTGCTGACGTGGGTGCGGTGAGGGCCACAGCCATGCAGCATGCCTCGTTGGCGCAGTAGGCAGCGCGTCAGTCTCATAATCTGAAGGTCGTGAGTTGCAGCCTCACACGGGGCAGGTATTTTAGAAAAAGTAGGACATTGTCACATCTGTTTCAAAATGGAATGGACGCACGGCAGAGGGTGTTTGTAGCTGGTGATCTTCAGCCAGCTACCGGACAATGCTTTTTTTTTTTCGCTGATACTTGGCAAGCCCTCTAGCACCGTTTCCACAGCACCTGCTGACGTGGGTGCGGTGAGGGCCACAGCCATGCAGCATGCCTCGTTGGCGCAGTAGGCAGCGCGTCAGTCTCATAATCTGAAGGTCGTGAGTTCGAGCCTCACACGGGGCAGGTATTTTAGAAAAAGTAGGACATTGTCACATCTGTTTCAAAATGGAATGGACGCACGGCAGAGGGTGTTTGTAGCTGGTGATCTAAAGACAGCTACCGGACTGCTTTTTTTTCCCTCTCGATACCTGGCAAGCCCTCTAGCACCGTTTCCACAGCACCTGCTGACCTGGGTGCGGTGAGGGCCACAGCCATGCAGCATGCCTCGTTGGCGCAGTAGGCAGCGCGTCAGTCTCATAATCTGAAGGTCGTGAGTTGCAGCCTCACACGGGGCAGGTATTTTAGAAAAAGTAGGACATTGTCACATCTGTTTCAAAATGGAATGGACGCACGGCAGAGGGTGTTTGTAGCTTGTGATCTAAAGACAGCTACCGGACAATGCTTTTTTTTTTTCGCCGATACTTGGCAAGCCCTCTAGCACCGTTTCCACAGCACCTGCTGACCTGGGTGCGGTGAGGGCCACAGCCATGCAGCATGCCTCGTTGGCGCAGTAGGCAGCGCGTCAGTCTCATAATCTGAAGGTCGTGAGTTCGAGCCTCACACGGGGCAGGTATTTTAGAAAATGTAGGACATTGTCACATCTGTTTCAAAATGGAATGGACGCACGGCAGAGGGTGTTTGTAGCTTGTGATCTAAAGACAGCTACCGGACAATGCTTTTTTTTTTTCGCCGATACTTGGCAAGCCCTCTAGCACCGTTTCCACAGCACCTGCTGACGTGGGTGCGGTGAGGGCCACAGCCATGCAGCATGCCTCGTTGGCGCAGTAGGCAGCGCGTCAGTCTCATAATCTGAAGGTCGTGAGTTGCAGCCTCACACGGGGCAGGTATTTTAGAAAAAGTAGGACATTGTCACATCTGTTTCAAAATGGAATGGACGCACGGCAGAGGGTGTTTGTAGCTGGTGATCTTCAGCCAGCTACCGGACAATGCTTTTTTTTTTTCGCTGATACTTGGCAAGCCCTCTAGCACCGTTTCCACAGCACCTGCTGACGTGGGTGCGGTGAGGGCCACAGCCATGCAGCATGCCTCGTTGGCGCAGTAGGCAGCGCGTCAGTCTCATAATCTGAAGGTCGTGAGTTCGAGCCTCACACGGGGCAGGTATTTTAGAAAAAGTAGGACATTGTCACATCTGTTTCAAAATGGAATGGACGCACGGCAGAGGGTGTTTGTAGCTGGTGATCTAAAGACAGCTACCGGCTGCACCTTTTTCCCTCTCGATACCTGGCAAGCCCTCTAGCACCGTTTCCACAGCACCTGCTGACCTGGGTGCGGTGAGGGCCACAGCCATGCAGCATGCCTCGTTGGCGCAGTAGGCAGCGCGTCAGTCTCATAATCTGAAGGTCGTGAGTTCGAGCCTCACACGGGGCAGGTATTTTAGAAAAAGTAGGACATTGTCACATCTGTTTCAAAATGGAATGGACGCACGGCAGAGGGTGTTTGTAGCTTGTGATCTAAAGACAGCTACCGGACAATGCTTTTTTTTTTTCGCCGATACTTGGCAAGCCCTCTAGCACCGTTTCCACAGCACCTGCTGACCTGGGTGCGGTGAGGGCCACAGCCATGCAGCATGCCTCGTTGGCGCAGTAGGCAGCGCGTCAGTCTCATAATCTGAAGGTCGTGAGTTCGAGCCTCACACGGGGCAGGTATTTTAGAAAAAGTAGGACATTGTCACATCTGTTTCAAAATGGAATGGACGCACGGCAGAGGGTGTTTGTAGCTTGTGATCTAAAGACAGCTACCGGACAATGCTTTTTTTTTTTCGCCGATACTTGGCAAGCCCTCTAGCACCGTTTCCACAGCACCTGCTGACCTGGGTGCGGTGAGGGCCACAGCCATGCAGCATGCCTCGTTGGCGCAGTAGGCAGCGCGTCAGTCTCATAATCTGAAGGTCGTGAGTTGCAGCCTCACACGGGGCAGGTATTTTAGAAAAAGTAGGACATTGTCACATCTGTTTCAAAATGGAATGGACGCACGGCAGAGGGTGTTTGTAGCTGGTGATCTTCAGCCAGCTACCGGACAATGCTTTTTTTTTTTCGCCGATACTTGGCAAGCCCTCTAGCACCGTTTCCACAGCACCTGCTGACCTGGGTGCGGTGAGGGCCACAGCCATGCAGCATGCCTCGTTGGCGCAGTAGGCAGCGCGTCAGTCTCATAATCTGAAGGTCGTGAGTTCGAGCCTCACACGGGGCAGGTATTTTAGAAAAAGTAGGACATTGTCACATCTGTTTCAAAATGGAATGGACGCACGGCAGAGGGTGTTTGTAGCTGGTGATCTAAAGACAGCTACCGGGCTGCGCCTTTTTCCCTCTCGATACCTGGCAAGCCCTCTAGCACCGTTTCCACAGCACCTGCTGACGTGGGTGCGGTGAGGGCCACAGCCATGCAGCATGCCTCGTTGGCGCAGTAGGCAGCGCGTCAGTCTCATAATCTGAAGGTCGTGAGTTGCAGCCTCACACGGGGCAGGTATTTTAGAAAAAGTAGGACATTGTCACATCTGTTTCAAAATGGAATGGACGCACGGCAGAGGGTGTTTGTAGCTTGTGATCTAAAGACAGCTACCGGACAATGCTTTTTTTTTTTCGCCGATACTTGACAAGCCCTCTAGCACCGTTTCCACAGCACCTGCTGACCTGGGTGCGGTGAGGGCCACAGCCATGCAGCATGCCTCGTTGGCGCAGTAGGCAGCGCGTCAGTCTCATAATCTGAAGGTCGTGAGTTCGAGCCTCACACGGGGCAGGTATTTTAGAAAAAGTAGGACATTGTCACATCTGTTTCAAAATGGAATGGACGCACGGCAGAGGGTGTTTGTAGCTTGTGATCTAAAGACAGCTACCGGACAATGCTTTTTTTTTTTCGCCGATACTTGGCAAGCCCTCTAGCACCGTTTCCACAGCACCTGCTGACGTGGGTGCGGTGAGGGCCACAGCCATGCAGCATGCCTCGTTGGCGCAGTAGGCAGCGCGTCAGTCTCATAATCTGAAGGTCGTGAGTTGCAGCCTCACACGGGGCAGGTATTTTAGAAAATGTAGGACATTGTCACATCTGTTTCAAAATGGAATGGACGCACGGCAGAGGGTGTTTGTAGCTGGTGATCTTCAGCCAGCTACCGGACAATGCTTTTTTTTTTTCGCTGATACTTGGCAAGCCCTCTAGCACCGTTTCCACAGCACCTGCTGACGTGGGTGCGGTGAGGGCCACAGCCATGCAGCATGCCTCGTTGGCGCAGTAGGCAGCGCGTCAGTCTCATAATCTGAAGGTCGTGAGTTCGAGCCTCACACGGGGCAGGTATTTTAGAAAAAGTAGGACATTGTCACATCTGTTTCAAAATGGAATGGACGCACGGCAGAGGGTGTTTGTAGCTGGTGATCTAAAGACAGCTACCGGACTGCTTTTTTTTCCCTCTCGATACCTGGCAAGCCCTCTAGCACCGTTTCCACAGCACCTGCTGACCTGGGTGCGGTGAGGGCCACAGCCATGCAGCATGCCTCGTTGGCGCAGTAGGCAGCGCGTCAGTCTCATAATCTGAAGGTCGTGAGTTCGAGCCTCACACGGGGCAGGTATTTTAGAAAAAGTAGGACATTGTCACATCTGTTTCAAAATGGAATGGACGCACGGCAGAGGGTGTTTGTAGCTTGTGATCTAAAGACAGCTACCGGACAATGCTTTTTTTTTTTCGCCGATACTTGGCAAGCCCTCTAGCACCGTTTCCACAGCACCTGCTGACGTGGGTGCGGTGAGGGCCACAGCCATGCAGCATGCCTCGTTGGCGCAGTAGGCAGCGCGTCAGTCTCATAATCTGAAGGTCGTGAGTTGCAGCCTCACACGGGGCAGGTATTTTAGAAAAAGTAGGACATTGTCACATCTGTTTCAAAATGGAATGGACGCACGGCAGAGGGTGTTTGTAGCTGGTGATCTTCAGCCAGCTACCGGACAATGCTTTTTTTTTTTCGCCGATACTTGGCAAGCCCTCTAGCACCGTTTCCACAGCACCTGCTGACCTGGGTGCGGTGAGGGCCACAGCCATGCAGCATGCCTCGTTGGCGCAGTAGGCAGCGCGTCAGTCTCATAATCTGAAGGTCGTGAGTTCGAGCCTCACACGGGGCAGGTATTTTAGAAAAAGTAGGACATTGTCACATCTGTTTCAAAATGGAATGGACGCACGGCAGAGGGTGTTTGTAGCTGGTGATCTAAAGACAGCTACCGGACAATGCTTTTTTTTTTTCTCGATACTTGGCAAGCCCTCTAGCACCGTTTCCACAGCACCTGCTGACCTGGGTGCGGTGAGGGCCACAGCCATGCAGCATGCCTCGTTGGCGCAGTAGGCAGCGCGTCAGTCTCATAATCTGAAGGTCGTGAGTTCGAGCCTCACACGGGGCAGGTATTTTAGAAAAAGTAGGACATTGTCACATCTGTTTCAAAATGGAATGGACGCACGGCAGAGGGTGTTTGTAGCTTGTGATCTAAAGACAGCTACCGGACAATGCTTTTTTTTTTTCGCCGATACTTGGCAAGCCCTCTAGCACCGTTTCCACAGCACCTGCTGACGTGGGTGCGGTGAGGGCCACAGCCATGCAGCATGCCTCGTTGGCGCAGTAGGCAGCGCGTCAGTCTCATAATCTGAAGGTCGTGAGTTGCAGCCTCACACGGGGCAGGTATTTTAGAAAATGTAGGACATTGTCACATCTGTTTCAAAATGGAATGGACGCACGGCAGAGGGTGTTTGTAGCTGGTGATCTTCAGCCAGCTACCGGACAATGCTTTTTTTTTTTCGCCGATACTTGGCAAGCCCTCTAGCACCGTTTCCACAGCACCTGCTGACCTGGGTGCGGTGAGGGCCACAGCCATGCAGCATGCCTCGTTGGCGCAGTAGGCAGCGCGTCAGTCTCATAATCTGAAGGTCGTGAGTTCGAGCCTCACACGGGGCAGGTATTTTAGAAAAAGTAGGACATTGTCACATCTGTTTCAAAATGGAATGGACGCACGGCAGAGGGTGTTTGTAGCTGGTGATCTTCAGCCAGCTACCGGACAATGCTTTTTTTTTTTCGCCGATACTTGGCAAGCCCTCTAGCACCGTTTCCACAGCACCTGCTGACCTGGGTGCGGTGAGGGCCACAGCCATGCAGCATGCCTCGTTGGCGCAGTAGGCAGCGCGTCAGTCTCATAATCTGAAGGTCGTGAGTTGCAGCCTCACACGGGGCAGGTATTTTAGAAAAAGTAGGACATTGTCACATCTGTTTCAAAATGGAATGGACGCACGGCAGAGGGTGTTTGTAGCTTGTGATCTTCAGCCAGCTACCGGACAATGCTTTTTTTTTCCCTCTCGATACCTGGCAAGCCCTCTAGCACCGTTTCCACAGCACCTGCTGACCTGGGTGCGGTGAGGGCCACAGCCATGCAGCATGCCTCGTTGGCGCAGTAGGCAGCGCGTCAGTCTCATAATCTGAAGGTCGTGAGTTGCAGCCTCACACGGGGCAGGTATTTTAGAAAAAGTAGGACATTGTCACATCTGTTTCAAAATGGAATGGACGCACGGCAGAGGGTGTTTGTAGCTGGTGATCTAAAGACAGCTACCGGACAATGCTTTTTTTTTTCGCGATACTTGGCAAGCCCTCTAGCACCGTTTCCACAGCACCTGCTGACGTGGGTGCGGTGAGGGCCACAGCCATGCAGCATGCCTCGTTGGCGCAGTAGGCAGCGCGTCAGTCTCATAATCTGAAGGTCGTGAGTTGCAGCCTCACACGGGGCAGGTATTTTAGAAAAAGTAGGACATTGTCACATCTGTTTCAAAATGGAATGGACGCACGGCAGAGGGTGTTTGTAGCTGGTGATCTAAAGACAGCTACCGGACAATGCTTTTTTTTTTTCGCCGATACTTGGCAAGCCCTCTAGCACCGTTTCCACAGCACCTGCTGACGTGGGTGCGGTGAGGGCCACAGCCATGCAGCATGCCTCGTTGGCGCAGTAGGCAGCGCGTCAGTCTCATAATCTGAAGGTCGTGAGTTCGAGCCTCACACGGGGCAGGTATTTTAGAAAAAGTAGGACATTGTCACATCTGTTTCAAAATGGAATGGACGCACGGCAGAGGGTGTTTGTAGCTGGTGATCTAAAGACAGCTACCGGGCAATGCGCCTTTTTCCCTCTCGATACTTGGCAAGCCCTCTAGCACCGTTTCCACAGCACCTGCTGACCTGGGTGCGGTGAGGGCCACAGCCATGCAGCATGCCTCGTTGGCGCAGTAGGCAGCGCGTCAGTCTCATAATCTGAAGGTCGTGAGTTGCAGCCTCACACGGGGCAGGTATTTTAGAAAAAGTAGGACATTGTCACATCTGTTTCAAAATGGAATGGACGCACGGCAGAGGGTGTTTGTAGCTGGTGATCTAAAGACAGCTACCGGACAATGCTTTTTTTTTTTCGCCGATACTTGGCAAGCCCTCTAGCACCGTTTCCACAGCACCTGCTGACCTGGGTGCGGTGAGGGCCACAGCCATGCAGCATGCCTCGTTGGCGCAGTAGGCAGCGCGTCAGTCTCATAATCTGAAGGTCGTGAGTTCGAGCCTCACACGGGGCAGGTATTTTAGAAAAAGTAGGACATTGTCACATCTGTTTCAAAATGGAATGGACGCACGGCAGAGGGTGTTTGTAGCTTGTGATCTAAAGACAGCTACCGGACAATGCTTTTTTTTTTTCGCCGATACTTGGCAAGCCCTCTAGCACCGTTTCCACAGCACCTGCTGACGTGGGTGCGGTGAGGGCCACAGCCATGCAGCATGCCTCGTTGGCGCAGTAGGCAGCGCGTCAGTCTCATAATCTGAAGGTCGTGAGTTGCAGCCTCACACGGGGCAGGTATTTTAGAAAAAGTAGGACATTGTCACATCTGTTTCAAAATGGAATGGACGCACGGCAGAGGGTGTTTGTAGCTGGTGATCTTCAGCCAGCTACCGGACAATGCTTTTTTTTTTTCGCTGATACTTGGCAAGCCCTCTAGCACCGTTTCCACAGCACCTGCTGACGTGGGTGCGGTGAGGGCCACAGCCATGCAGCATGCCTCGTTGGCGCAGTAGGCAGCGCGTCAGTCTCATAATCTGAAGGTCGTGAGTTGCAGCCTCACACGGGGCAGGTATTTTAGAAAAAGTAGGACATTGTCACATCTGTTTCAAAATGGAATGGACGCACGGCAGAGGGTGTTTGTAGCTGGTGATCTAAAGACAGCTACCGGGCTGCGCCTTTTTCCCTCTCGATACTTGGCAAGCCCTCTAGCACCGTTTCCACAGCACCTGCTGACCTGGGTGCGGTGAGGGCCACAGCCATGCAGCATGCCTCGTTGGCGCAGTAGGCAGCGCGTCAGTCTCATAATCTGAAGGTCGTGAGTTGCAGCCTCACACGGGGCAGGTATTTTAGAAAAAGTAGGACATTGTCACATCTGTTTCAAAATGGAATGGACGCACGGCAGAGGGTGTTTGTAGCTTGTGATCTAAAGACAGCTACCGGACAATGCTTTTTTTTTTTCGCCGATACTTGGCAAGCCCTCTAGCACCGTTTCCACAGCACCTGC